>NC_050580.1:44390405-44752739 GCF_011100635.1 Trichosurus vulpecula | reverse complement strand
TGTGAGCTCCTTGAAGGAAGGGAAAATCATTTGCCTTTCTTTATATACCCAGTGTTTAGCACAGTGTCCGGCACATAGTAAGCACTTAATAAATGCTTGTTAACAGACTGAGCAACATAGGAGAGCACATGCATTGCCCAGGTGCTTCTGTCATGCAGCAAAAATTAATGACTGTTGGAAAGAAGAAATTCTCTCCCCTACCCCACCTACGTTCTACAGTCTACAAGAAAGGGATAAAGGAAGAAGCAGCAAGAAGCCAAAAAGCAGGGGAGGGGAGAGTGGGGCTGGGAGGGTTAATCAGTTCACTTTTATAGGCTAGCATAAAGGGGTGGGTCTTCCCATAAAGCTTCATCACATAAGACTCTAAGCCAATTTTCTTCCACAAAATAACTAATATGGAAATATTTTACAGGATTGCACACGTGTAACCTATATCAGATTGCTTCCCACATCAGGGAGGGAATTTTGAATGCAAACTTAAAAAAATTAATGTTAAAAATTGTTTTACATGTAATTGGGGAAGAATAACACTATTTTTTAAAAAGAATCTAAGTCATAGCCCTTCTCAGCAATGCAAGGATCTAAAACTTTTCCAAAGAACTCATGATGGAAAACGCCATCCGTATGCACAGAAAGAACTATGGAAGCAGAATGCAGAGTAAAGCAGACTCATTTCTCTTTTGTTTTGTTTTCTTTTCTTTTCTTTCTCATGGTTTCTCCCATTCACTATAATTCCTCTATTTAACATGCCTAATGTGAAAGTGTGTTTAATAGGAATGTATGTATAGAGCCCATATCACATTTCATGCCATCTTGAGGAAGGAGTGGGGAGGGGGGGGGGAATTTAGAACTTATGGAAATGAATGTTGAAAACTGAAAATAAACTAAATATCTTTTAAAAAAAAGAAAAAATAAATTAAATTAATTTTTTTTGAAAAGAATCCGTCAGTCAAATTATCTTGGGGGCAGCCCCATTCACTAAAACTCATCCCCTAAGAGGAATGAAGGGTTTCAAACAAACCAATTCTTCTTAGGGCAGTCTCAGTTCATTAGAATTGTCTTGTATCCTCTCATCAAGGTGTTCATGGGCAAATCCCCTAGTGAAAGTTATAGACAATCAAAGGTTCTAAACTAAGTCTCAATTCCCAGCACGTTCATGAAATTGATCTGGGAACTCCTCTGATCAACCCCTTCCTTTATACTAATATCTCTCCCCATATTTCATTCCTTCTAAAGTTATATGTCTTCCTCACCATGATCCCTAGTAGCACCATACTTAACTTGTTCTCCCAATTCATCATTTCTGCCCTAAACTCACTTTTCTCTTTTTTACAGTCTTAATCCAGTGACTGTTGGTAAATTCAAGTATCCACTAGCTTTCATGCTTTAACCTCTTTCTATATTAGGTTTCTGTCTTTCCTCAATCGTGGGTAACCCCTACCACTTGTCTTCTCTATTTCCACTATCATATGACTAAAAAACCATGTCAACTAGCTCCATGACAAATGCAAGTTAACTAATCCCAACTGTGCCCCTCTGATATTATTCCATGATGGATTCCCTATCATGAACCCAATAGTGGCTGTTCCAAATCTTTCCTCAAACTCCCAACATCAACCCCTTCCACTCTCTCAATAGATTACTTCACTTACTATTTTACCAAGAACATCATGGCTATCTGTCATGAGCACTCTTGTTTTCCCTAAGTCCTCTACACTGTCAACCAACCTCCTACTCCTTTGCTTGAGTATCTGAGGTGGCCTTTCTCCTTGACAAGGTTAACACTTCTACTTGTGCCCTCGATTCCACTACTTCCTGTCTTTTTAGTATATTTGACTCTTCGATTATTCTTTTATCTTTTATACTGTATGTGTATATATATGCCTTTGTATTCATATTAATACTTTTATATCATTATATCTCTTTTATACTTCTTATCATATGTGTGTGTATCTTTTATCTTCAATGTCTCCCTATTTTTCCTCTTTCTACAGTTTACCAACACTCATAGATATCTTCTCCTCTTAAAAAAAATTCACTTGACCCTCAGGCTAGCCCATTTTCTTTCTCGTATTTAATGCTAAACTACTAAAAAGTTTTCTCTCCTTCGTGCCTCTACTTTCTCAACCGATATTTCTCAGTCTTCTACAATCTGACCTCCTACTCCACTACTCACCTGAAACTCATCTCTAAAAGTTATTAGTGGTCCCTAAAACACAAATCCAATACTTTTTTCTCAGCCCTCATATTCTTTTACCTTGTTTAGTTATTTAAAATGTTTAACCATCTTCTCTTTCTGTTTACTCTCTATTCCCCTTAGCTTCGGTGACACTTCAGCACCCTTGTAGTGATTCTTTCTTAATCTGAGTTCATTCATAATCTCCATCCATATTCATAAACAGTGGCACTTTAGACACACACACCAAATACTTCTTCAGTGAAATTCTTTGTGACTCCATCAGCAGAATTTCCCTCTTGAGAACTTCCCATCCCCCTTTAATGGACTCTTTTAGAGTCTTAGGCCACATGATCCTATTTTTATTATTTTTGAAATATGTTCTTCTAACAAGCAGAGTACATGTCATACTTTGCCTATAATTCCCCTCCTTACTTATCATGAACTCTAAAATAGCATAATCACTGCCAGTATAGTAAAGTAGAAAAATATTTGACTTTGGAGTCTGAGGGCCTGGGTTCAAATCCTTCCTCTGATCCTTCTACCTGCAATGACTTCGGACAAGCTACTCAACTTCTTTAGACTCCAATTTCTTGATCTATAAATCAAGGAGAGTGGCCTGTAAAGTTCATTCCAGCTATATATATACTTCACTTATCAGTTCCTTCTTACTGGTCAAATTGAAGTCCAGACTATTGATTAATATCCCAAGTCATTAAATTACCAGCAAGATTATATCAGGTGCTTTGCTTTTAGCAAGGACTTAAAAGATACTTAGGTCATATTTACTTCCCCATATTAAAATCCCTAATTCAATTTTCTGTCTGTAATCCATGCATAGACATCTGAGTCCATGAGCATTAGTTAATATTACCTTTGTTTCGCATCACTGTTTCCTGTGTATAAAAGAAATTGTCCAAGTCATTTAACCACCCTAGGTCTTGCTTTCCTTGTCTGTAAAATAAGGGGGTTGGACTGGTTGACTTCTGAAGGCCCTTTCAGCTCTAAATTGGTCATCCTACGACTTTTGCTTTAATTTTTCTGACCATCATATGTCCTGGCCTTTACAACACTGTTTAGCTGCTATACCTTGGCTTCTTTCTCCTCCTTCTCCATTTTTATTTTGAAGCCCTCTGAATCAGATCAGCCAATCTCCAGGGAAATGGATACAATAGAATGCCACCTACTTTGCAATTGTAATAATACAGTAATTGTAGATCGACACATCCTTATCTTCTAGCTTTCTAGATTTAGAGACATAACAATGTTTGCTTTCCCCAGTCAGCTTCTACAAGTAGAAAAGGGGGCAAGGGAATAGTGGACCATGTGACAAGATTAAAAGGCAGATTTCTATTAACCTAGGTAGAGCTCCTTGTCTAAAAACTGTCTGTGACTCTCATGCCTAGTCTAGAGTTCAAAAAAGTACAAAAAAGTATTTGCTTCCAATTCTTGGGGACCTGAAGAACAAGCTATAGTCTATGGCTCAGGAAGGTTTTTACATAGGACCAGCTAGAATGAAAGTAGTGGGAAAGTTGTAAGAATGCTTAGTGGAACACTGCCCATGCAGTCCATGAGTGGGATGATCCATTAGTACTTCGACCCTTCCTTTGTCTTCTTCCTCTCTCCTCTCTGATAGACTAGCAAACAGAAGCTCTGCTTTCTTACTCTTTCTCTGATGCTGGGGAGACTAATTAGCTTCAAGTCAAGATATACCCAATGGACCTAGCTGAGGTATTGATTTGTAACCTAATGCCATCCATTGCAGGAATTCTTATATATGTGTAGATGTACCGTTAATAATTACATTGTCAAATTATGGCATTTGTTATAGATTTGCCCATTGAATGACCTTTTGCCCAAATAAAGGCATGAGCCCATCACTACATTTGAGCAGGGTTCAGAATTGAATTGGAGGAAGGGATGGGCTGTATTGCATTTGGGATGTTGTTTAACACTTTCAGCAGTTCCAAGATTCCCCCTGGTACAGCTTCCTCTGAACTCAGCTTAGCTGAGGAGTTCCTGCTGATGCCATCTTCACACAACTCTCCACAGCAATTGCTATAAACAAATGGTACTTTTTTGTTGAAGGAGACAGGATACCAGGAAACAAAAAGAATTCCATAGGAAAGGGAAGGATAAGCTTTACCTATTTCACAATTTGGCACAATTATGCCTCTGTAGTAGTGGAGACTGTGTTTCCAACATTGTAGGCTGAACAGATGTGGGTATTGACTATACTTAGCCAGCAATGTGACATTGAGAAAACGTGGGTAAAGTATAGTGGAAAATGAGAGAGAATTGGGAACTGTGTAAGTGTGGATGGTAGGCCTGGTCGACCTTGACAAGGAAAAACAAATATACTTATTATAGAGCACAACTTTCTACTGCCATTTGAAATAGCCCTTGAACTACGCCTAAAAATCCTCCCTAAATGTCCCCTTTGAGAAAACCTTTCTTGGTAATTAATGAACTCTAAAATTCAATTCAATTAAACAACATTAAGTATCTATTCTGTCCAAACCTTTATGTTAGATCGTGAAAGGCATACAAGAACAAATAAAATAGCTCCTGCCCACAATGAGCTTACAATCTAGCAGGAGTTGGGAAGAGAGTATATGACAAGTAAATGATTTTAATACAAAACAGAGTGGATGAATGTCGTTAGGCTGGTAGAACAAAATGAAATGGGAATGTAGAGGAAGGAGAGATTGCTTGCAGCTGGGATTGTTAGAGATTTCACAAATCAGGTAGCATTTGAGCTGGGCCCTGAAGGATTGGCTTTAGGGTAATGGAGGTAATGAGTGAAAAAGTTTGTTAAGGTGGATAGAACAACATGAATGCTAGGACAGAGGCAGGAAAATTCAGGTTGTATTTGAGGAACAGCAAGTGAGCAGACCAGTTTTTCTAGAGGTCAAAGTTTAGATAGGCACCAGATTATAGAGGACCTTGAATGCCAGGCTAAGGAATTTCTACTTTAGAGAATATCATAACAATATATTCGAAAAAAGAATCTGCAACAGTGAGCAGAATGGATTGCAGGAGAGGGAAAATGTAAGTGAGAAAACCTATTAAGAGACTGTACAATAGTCCATCTGAGAAATGGTAAAGGCTAGAACTGATGGACTCAGACTGCAAATTGAAACATATTTTCTTCCATTTCTTTTTTCTTTGTTTGGAACATGGCCAATGTGAATTTGTTTTATATGTATATACATATTTTTAATGAGTTTTACTTTTCTTGCCTTCCCAATGGGTGAGAGAGAAAACAAGAGGAGAGAATTTAGAACTGAAAATAAAATTTAATTCAGAAAATTTATCTTAAAAAATAAAATAAGGGAGTAAGCATTAGTTAACATCTACTATGTGCCAGGCATGGTGCTAAGTGCTTTACAAATAGTATCTCATTTGATTCTCACAATAAGCCTGGGAAATAAGTGTTATTATTATCCCCATTTTAACAGTTGATAAAACTGAGGCAAACAAAGGTTAAGTGACTTATTCAGGGTCACACAGCTAATAAGTGTCTGAGGCTGGATTTGAACTCAGGACTTCCTGGCTTCAAGCCCAGGATTCTATCAACTCTGTCACCTAGATTGTAGGAGGCAATGTATATAGTGGAGTGGTAGCCAGGGAAGGGAAGATATTTTGCTATGGGAAATTATAGAGGTGGTGAGCGGAACCACTGGGAAGTCAATTGATATACCCTTTCTAAAAGCAATCAGTAGTATTGATAGGATTAAAATTCATAAAAGATGGGCTGGTCTGGCACCAATCTATCCTTAATCCATCCTTGAAATGGGTGCCAAAGTGATTTACCTGAAGTCTGACCATATCCCTTCCCAAGTCAAGGAAATCCAATCGCTCCTTATTACCTCTAGTATCAAATAACAGTTCACCTGTCTAACTTTTCAAGTCCTTCCTCGTCTAGACCCAATTTACCATTCTAACGTCTATTGTATATTGCTCCCCATTTGGGACTGTTGGTTCTGGATAAACTAACCTATTGCTGTTCTTCACAAAGGCCTTTGCACTGACTGTCCCCCATACCTGGAATGCACTCAACCCTTACCTCTACCTCTTAAAATCCCTTGTTTCCTCTGTTCAATTAATTATGAGCAAAGAATGTTTTGTTTTGTCATAGTAAATAAAATGAACCCTTGAATATATTTTTAAAAACCTTTTCAAGCAAAATCTTCTGGGTAAAGGCTTTTCCAATCCTCCCATGTGCTAGTACCCTCCATGAAACTTGGATTTGTGTTATATATATTTTCTATATGCTTATTCACGTATGGGTTTTCTCTCTAATACAACCTAAGTCTTTTTGAAGGCAAGGATTATTTCTTTTTTTTCTTTGTATCCCCAGTACCTAACACAGTGCCTGGCACATAGTAGGTACTTAATAACTGCTGACTGATTGATTGATTGGGCCAAACAGATATAGGGCACTCACTAATTGAGAAACTCAGCCCCAGACTAGGAGTTCCAAAACTAAGTGGGTTGTCTCCCAGGACACAGTTTCTGATGGCAAAACAGTGACCTGAAGTAGATATCTAGATAAGATAACACCATCTGTCATGCCTACTACAAAGGATCCTTGTGAGGTTCAAATGAGAAAATGTAGGTAAAGAGCTTTGCAAACTTTAAATCATGACAGAAATGTCAGCTATTATTATAGGATATGAGTGTGGGAGAGAAGAGGTATAGGCTACCTACCAAACTGAAGGTCTACAGAGCCATCATGCTGACTTCATTGTTGTATGCCTGAGAAACCTGGACAGTATACCAGCACAATACCAGGAAATTGAACCACTTCCATTTGAATTGCCTTGGGAAGAGTCTAAAGATTACCTGGAAAGATAAGGTACTAGACACTGAGGTTCTCTCTTGGGCTGCACTGTCAAGCATTTGAGCTCTTCTGTAGAAAGCACAACTCCAGTGGGATCACAGAGGTTGAATGGTAAACATACATTTACCTGAAAGACTATTTTATGGAGAACTCACACAAAGCAAGCACTCACATGGAGGTCAGAAGAATCAAGGTGTTTCTGGAGACCTTTAGTATTGATTCGAGACATGGGAGACACTGGCACAGGACCACCCAGCATTATATGCATGCTTGCATCAAAGAAGATGCTGTGCTCTATGAACAAAGCAGAATCGCAGTAGCACAAAGGAAAAGCAAGAGGCACAAATCTAGAGACATCTTCATTCCCAAATGGCCAAATGGACTATCTGTGCCTGACCTGGGTTATTGCCTTCCAATCTCATATTAGACTGATCAGCCACAGTCAAACACACTGTACCTTGACCCCAACATCACGACATCATTGGTCCTTTTTGAGTATGAAGGACATACAACAACATGCTGGGGAAAGGGCATGGAACATGGAATCTTTTTAATGTGATTTTGGATAAATGTGTGTGATTTGATATCAGAAGAACCTGCTTTCTAGGGCATGCAGCTGTTAATTTTGTGATGTCATCACATGGGTTACAGAAAAGATTCAAAGCCTCCAGTGGACAAAGGGTATAAAATGTTCACACTGGGCTTGACACTCAGTATTTTTTTCCAACCTTTACTTGGTTTCATAAATGTCTTAACTTGTCCCAGTTCTGGTGGTCACTGTCCTTAAGTTGCTCTGATTTGCCAGAATTTCCCAACCCTCTTAATTCACATCTTCTTCTGCCCTACAGACGCAGTTCTAAATAATGCCTGCTTTCTCAGAAAACCTCATCACTGAAAATGGAATTTTTTTAAGGAAGCTGACCTCAGCTGTAACTGTTAGGAGAAAACACCCAATCAAACTTGATTAACTTACAAAGATTTAAAGTTGAAAGGAACCTCACTAGGTATTGTGTTGTTTTTGTGGTTATTGGGCTATGTTTTCTTTCACAGCATGACTTACATGGAAATATGTTTTGCATAACTACACATATTAACCTATGTCAAGCTTCTTGCCTTCTAAATGGAGGGAGGAAAGGAAGGGAGAGAATTTGGATCTCAGAATTTAAAAAAAAATGTTAAAATTGTTTTTACATATAATTAGGAATTTTTTAATTATGAAGAAAGAAAGGACCCTCACTGGTTATCATTGGAAGTGACCCATCTAAAGTCCCACAGGTAGTTATTAGCAGAACCAAGATTCAAACTTAGGTCTTAGAACGCCTAAATCAGAGCTCTTCCTACAGCATTAAATAATAAGTTTCAAGAATCTTTATATTCTTGACTTTACTTTCTAGCCAAAAAACTGAATATTTAATGGCAAAATTTATCTAATGAAGTTTTTGAAAGGGGGTGTAGGTTAATCTGCCTTGCTTGCACTTAGGATCCATAAGCTACTGAGCCAAGCAGTCCTCAGGTCCTATCAGAAAATACAGGTCCAAAGCAGATGCTCAGTAAGAAAAAAAATGGCAGAGAATGAAAAAGAGAAAAGACATTTAAACGGCAGCAGGTGGTAATAGTCCCACTGTACTTTGCTTTAGTCAAACCATATCTGGAGGATTGTGTTCATTTCAAGGCACAAACTCCATTTTTAAAAGAGTACTATGACTACTAAATACACAGAGTAAGGTGACCAGGTTTGTTTGGGGTCTAATCTGATATAATAGGGACTATTAAAGGAAATATATATGTTTAGCCTGGAGAAGACTTAGAAGGAAAAAAATGCCTGAAATACAGTATATGAAGGCCTTTAATTGAACAGGGATCAGATTGATCCTGAATGGCCCTGGAAAACAGCACTAAATGCAATAGACAGAAATTGCAGAGGATCAAGTTTGGGTGCCACATAAGGAAAAAATCTATAACAATTTGAGATGGCCAAAGGTGAAAGGAAATATCTGATGAGGTCCCATCACTGGAATTCTTTCAGTGAGACAGGACTTAGGGGATATTGTAAGGAAATTCCTGGCTAGATATGGGCTGGTCAAATGGCCTCTGAGGTCCCTTCCGGCTCTGAGAATCAATTACACTATACCAAAGTGTCTCTTTCATCCCAGGCTCTCTTAAGTTCATCACATGTCCCACATACATTACATTTAAAATTCATGAACATCAGTAAAGGAGATTCATTGTTAAAAATCCAGCCACAACTGCTTGGATGCTTTCAGCACCATGGGTGACCCATCCCCAGTAGGGTACCTCAAAGGAAGATTTAATTGCTTGTTTGAAATAAATTGGCTCCTCAGAGGCTCCACAGAAACTTTGGTTAGACTATTAATTGGCAGATTGAGAAAAAGTTCCAGAACAAAGTTTTGTTAAGTCCAATCCAACTCACTTCCCAGTTAATGAAGTGCTCTGGGTTAGTCCATTTGCCCCTTTTCCCAAAGGGAAGACCTGACTGACTTGTCACTAAAACTAATGAGCAACAAGGGGCTAGAAGAATTTGACTTGTTAGCAAACCAAGAACTCAGGGGCCTCCCTGCATCACTGCCCGAATCAATCTCTCTAGATACTAGTGCTCAGCCTCCCAAGACCCCCCTGTTGCCATCTTCTTAATCACACCTCCGATTACTTTCATTGAAGGGTTCAATCTCCAACTGGAGTTAAAAGTAATCATTGAAAATATGAATTCCAACGGGTATTGAAAGGTTACTGAGCTATTCCCAGGCAGCTTGAAAGACTAAAACTTTTTTTCTTAATGGCAAAGTTCAGAATATTGAGCCTTATAAGCTGAGTGTTAAGATCCATGCTGAGAAGATGATGGCTCACCCAAGGATCTGAGAAGAGAAGAGATTAACCACCATGACTCACTGAGTCATTGAGTAAAAGAGTACAGTGAGTCACAATAGAGAAATCTATCAATAAACATCTATTAAGTGACTACTATGTTCCAGGCACTGTGCTGAGCACTGACCCTCTCGTCATGCCTTTAGGGGATAAGCTTCTTTTGAAGTCTGAAGCCACAGATGCCCATCTTTATAGGCATCCATAGCTTCAAGGATGTCCCAATTCATAAAGTCACTGACAACGTAGGGTCATGTCCTGTAGTTATGTTAAGTCAAAGTATATCTGTCTCATGATGATGATGATGATGATGATGATGATGATGATGATGATGATAGAAATTGTTCTATTAACATATTTAGGGACAACATGATGTAATACAAAGAGTTCTTGACCTATATCAGAAGAACTACCTGGATTTGAATGCCATCTTTGATGCTTACTACCTTTTTGACCCTGTGCAAGCCACTCAACCTCTCTGAACCTCAGTTTCCTCATCTAAAAGATGTAGATAGTCCCTGTAATGCCAACCTCACAGGGCAGGGTATCATGAGAACCTAATGAGTCAACATATGTAGAGCACTTTGTAAAATTGAAAGTATAAGGCATGGAAACTAACTTATATCAGCTATTATTGTCTATATATGTGTGCATGTAGGGAAAGAAATATATATGTATATATATGCACATATATATAAAATATTTCCCCAGATCTCACAGAATGGCATGAATAATTGTGCACCTAGTACAACAGTTAAAAAAAGAATTACAACAAAACTTAAACAGCAAGGATGATAGCCAGACAAACAGAGAGAGATAGATGATAGATGAACAGATGTGTAGAAACACAGATGAATGGTGAAACATTTTATTTGATTTTAATTTAAGCTCTTTGAAGACAGGGATCATGTTTTTGCCTTTCTTTGTACCCCTAGCACTTAGCACACAACCAGGCACATAGTAAATGCTTAATAATGCTTATTGACTGACTGACAAATCAAAAAAATTGAAACTTTGCACAGTATGTGTATATATATATATATATATATATATATATATATATATATATATATATATATATATATATATATATATATATATATATATGTCCTATGAGCAACTCTATCCCTCTAGTCAGGAATCTTCCCCTAACTATAGCTATGTTAGGTATCTTCTTCACTTCTCTGATTTTTTTAATGATATGCCTTTTGTGTCATGCACAAATTTCACATAGTGAACCAAATTGTGGCATATGGATATGATGAAATATTATTGCCTTACAATAGATAATGAATATGACTAGTTCAGAGAAATCTGGAAAGACCTGCATGAATTGATGATGAGTGAAATAACCACAACCAGGAGAATGACTTGTATGATGATTACAGTAATATAAAGGAAAACACCTTTGAAAAATTACCCATCTGATTAATGTAGTGACCAGTCATAACTTCAGAAACCTAAAGGTGAAACATCCTCCCTCTCCTTTTGGAAGAAAGAAGAATGAGACATATTTCCAGACCTAGACAATTTATTGAATTGTTTGCTTGATTCTGCTTATTTGTTACACGAGAGGTACATTTTTGTAAGTGAAGGGAGAGGGAAGGAAAAAAAGAAGTTTTTAAAGAAGAAAATAGAAAGTAAGACATTTTTATATGTAATCTGGAGGTCAATCAGAATTTTGAGTTGTTTAAAACTAAACTGAATTTTTTCTCAGTTTCCTTATCTTTTTTAAGATTATTTATTTTTAGTTTTCAACATTCATTTCCACAAGATTTTGAGTTACAGATTTTCTCCCCATCTCTACCCTACCCCCCCACCCCAAGATGGCATGTATTCTGATTGCCCCTTTCCCCAGTCTGCCCTCCTTTCTATCACTCCACCCAGCCCCATCCCCTTTTCCCTTACTTTCTTGTAGGGCAAGATAGATTTCTATACCCCATTGCCTGTATATCTTATTTCCTAGTTGCATGTGAAAACAATTTTTAACATTTGTTTTTAGAACTTTCAGTTCCAAATTCTCTCCCTTCTTCCCTCCCAACCCCCCTCTTTGAGAAGGCAAGTAATTCATTATAGATCATACATGTATCCTTATGCAAAACACTTCCATAATAGTCATGTCGTGGAAGACTAACTATATTTCCCTCCATCCTATCCCATCCCACATTTATTCAATTTTCTCCTTTGATCCTGGCCCTTTTCAAAAGTGTTTGCTTCTGACTACTCCCTCCCCCTAACTTATATCAGCTATTATTGTCTATATGTGTGCATGTAGAGAAAGAAATATATATGTATATATATGCACATATATATAAAATATTTCCCCAGATCTCACAGAATGGCATGAATACTCCCTCCCCCAGTCTGTCCTCCCTTCTATTATCCTCCCTCTTATGCCCCCCCTTCTTTCCTGTAGGGTAGAACACCCAATTAAGTATGTATGTTATTCCCTCCTTAAATCAAATCCAATGAGAACAAGGTTTACTCATTCCCTTTCACCTCCCCTCCTTCTCTTCCATTATAACAGCTTTTTCTCGCCTCTTTTATGTGAGATAATTTACTCCATTCTATCTCTCCCTTTCTCCTTCTCCCAATATATTCCTCTCTTACCCCTTAATTTTATTTTTTAGATATCATCATTTCATATTCAACTCACCCTGTGCTCTCTTTCTATATGTATGTATATTGCCTTCAACTACCCTAATACTAAGAAAGGTCTCATGAGTTACAAATATCATCTTTCCATGTAGGAATATAAACAGTTCAACTTTAATAAGTCCCTTATGATTTCTCTTTCCTGTTTATCTTTTCATGCTTCTCTTGAGTCTTGTATTTGAAAGTCAAATTTTCTATTCAGCTCTGGTCTTTTCATCAAGAATGCTTGAAAGTCCTCTATTTCATTGAAAATCCATTTTCCCCTGAAGTGTTATAGTCAGTTTTGCTGAGTAGGTGTCACAGTAAATATGTTAATAGAAAAAGTATAATTACTCTTCAATGTATACGCATATATACACTGAAAGAAATTTCAATGAGACCATATCTTAGGAGTGAGACTCCCATTCAAGGAAGTCCATAATCTATATTCAACCGAATTCTTAATCTCTCTCACCTCAATTTCTTTATCTATAAAATGAGGGGGTTGGTCTAGGTGCCTCTTAGGTTCACCTTCCTACTCCAAATCCATGATACTATATTATCCTATGATCCAATACAATAACTGCTTTATATCTTTTCTTTGAAGTAAGCTGGCCAAGAAGGAGAACATAACACGGAAGATAGAGGGCCAGCCTTGGAATCTAGAAGATCTGGGTTCAGGTCTCTGACACATAATAGCCTGGTAGCCTTGTGTAAATCACTCAATGTGTCATTCAGAGAGAATAAATTATGGAGGAGCTGCTCACCTGCATCAAATGTGTGGAGTTAGTTTCTACACAGAGAAGTTTATGTATTGATATAGGCACAGGTCTAGACCAACATCACAGTCTCACTCTTTCTTGGTTAGAAGCTGGCTATGCTATTGACACTATTATGAATTGATTTCCTGAGCAAAATCCAGAGCTTTGGACCCATTGCTAATGAGACAATGTAATAAAGTAGATAAAGTGCTATAGATAGGGTCAGGAAATCCAGGGTTCAAAACCTGTCTCAGGGGCAGCTAGGTGGCACAGTTGTGTGACCTTGGGCAAGTCACTTAACCTCAATTGCCTTGCCTTCCCCCCTCCAAAAAAAACTTGTCTCAGATACCTACCAGCTGCATGACCCTGAAGAAACTGTTTAGCCCCTCTCTGAGCTTCAATTTACTCAGAAATAAAATGGAGATTATAAGAGCATAACAACAAGACTTTGTGAGCATATAATGATAATCCATGTAAAGAGTTTTGTAAATCTTCAAGTGCTACAGAAATGTCAGTCATTATTATTCTTTGCTTTATTTCATTTGATCTGTCTTTACAAAAATCCTGTGAGGCAGATAGTATTAAAATTGCTATCCCTATTTAACATTTTTTTAAGAACTGAGCTTCATAGAGATAAAGTAATTCACCAAAGCTTGTTTGGGAAGTGGAAGAGCTGCTGTTGTTGTTCAGTTGTTTCAGAGGGGTGTGCCTCTTCATGACCCCTTTTGGGATTTTCTTGGCAAAGATACTGGAGTGGTTTGCCATTTTCTTCTCCAGCTCCTTTTATAGATGAGGAAACTGAGGCAAACAGGGTCACATGACTTGCCAAGGTTACACAGCTAGTAATATCTGAGGCTAGGTTTGAACTCACTCAAGATGTTCCTGACTTTAGACCTGACACTCTTCCCTGTGCCACCTAGTGGAAGAGCTAAGACTTGAAATTAAGGATTCTGATTCCCGGGCTCCTGCCCCTCCACCCTATCCCTCTTCACCTGTTCAATTCTTGATTCCAGATAAGAAATTAACACTTTTCACCATGGGTTCACCCTCCATATCCTTGGGCAGCACATCTCCTTGTATTTTGTCTCTAGTAATATCTATGCTGGACTATCAGTCAAAAGACTACTCTGAAACTGATCCAGAGACTCGGCAAAGGCTTGAAAAACTTATGTGGAAACACAATTTCCTTCCCACTCTCCAGCATCCCAGCACAGATGGGAGACAGGACTTCCACAAGGAAGCTACATTCCCCAAGAAGCCTTGAGGTGATCTCTGTTAGACTCACCTGGATAGGGACAGAGAAAAGACCCTAGTATATCCTCCAAGTCAATCCATTTCAACAAGCCCTTTTAAAGCACTTTCCCATACGCCCAGCACTGTGCTAGACATTAAAGACACAAAGACAAAAATGAAATAGCCCTTGCCCTTAAGAAGTTTACAATCTACAGAGGGAAAATAACATATATAGAGCTAGATACAAAATATAAACAAGGAAATGCAAAGCAAATTGGGAAGCAAAGGGAGGATCAGTAATCCAAGTCCCAGCTTCCCTGAGATTTTTCAATGACAACTTCTTTGCCGGCCCAGCTTCTACAAATACCACCTGCAAATCCAAACCAAACTCTCCCATCAGGCCAGTCCAGATGTGACCAAGAAACTGTTGTCTTCAAGCCAGACTCTCTTCAACCACACGAGGAAATGGGAGATTGTAATCACCGAGATCTACACAAGGTCTTAAACCAAAAGGTCACAAGCCATGTACTTTATAGTTAGGCTCTGCACAATAGCGAGCCCTGCCATATGAAGAATGGGGAGCCATCACAGAAAGAGAAGCTGATTTCTGCTCAAGAGAAAGCAGTAAGGTGAAGAATGCATAGAGTACTGGACTTGGGATCAGGAAGACCTGAATTTGAAACTAGACTCAATTACTAGGTCTGTGATCCTGGGCAAGTCACTTAACCTCTCTGAGACTCAGTTTCCTTCTTTGTAAAACGGAGATAATAACAGCACTTCCTTCCCAGGGTTGTTGTGAGAATCAGGTGAGATAACATACATGAGATACCTTGTAAAACCAAAAGCACTATAAACATGTTGTTGCTACTTTATATAACTGCGCAAAAGTCACACTGTTTGACATTCAGATAAGAATATCTGGCGAATACATATATAAAAAAGGAATAAATTTTTTGACACGGTTGGATTGCTTGAAAAACAGCTGTACTAAGCCAATACTCACTGTTTGATGATGGTGGTGGTGACTGATGATGACGATGATGATGATGATGATGATGGGAACATATAGCCTTTTGAGGTTTGCACAATGTACTGTATATGCTATATTTTACATATATATATTCATAATCACTCTGTGAGATGGGTGCCATTATCCCCTATTTTGAAAATGAGATAATTGAGGCTGAGAGGGATTAAGTGACTTACCCAGAGTTACATGGCTCAATTTGAACTCATGTCTTTCTGACTCCAAATCTGGACAACTAATTACAATACCATCTAGCTTCCCCTGTGATTAAAGCTAATTGAATCAAAAGCAGAATAAGACGGTGAAAGTGATAAGGAGCACAAAGATGAATATGCTATCCTTTATTGTAGTTCTTGTCCTCACTGATTTGATAGGTTAGTGGGGCTAAAGGAAGCCATATTGTCCTCTTTGGGGTAAAGATTTTGAAAGGGGAACCAGAAAATTAAAATGAGAAGTTTAGTTTCTTGGTACTGAGCACCTGGTACCACTGGTTGTATATTTTAAAAATTCTGAGCTTAGCCCCACCACCACCAAAAAAAAATAGTTCAGTACACACAGCAGAAAATGAAAAGAAGATTGGATATGAAACCATGATCCTCTCTTTCATAATAATTACTTTTTTCTGAATTGAATTGTTAAATTTAACCACTACGTGTCTTGTAGTTTGCAGCCTTGGATTTTTTTCTAGACATAATCGATGAATTATTTTCATTGGTGTTTCATTTTCCATGTTCAGAAATTCTGGACAATTCTCTTGTATTATTTCCTGAATTATGGTGCTAAAGTTGTTTTGTTTTTGTCTTGTCATATTCTGTGGGGAGAACTATGATCCTTAGGTTGTCTCTATAAATCCTGTTTTCAGGATCAGTGTGTTTTGCTTGTATATTGAGAATATTTTCTTTTAATGTTGGGGGGAGGGGTTGTTTCTCTTCTTCTGGATTATCCTTCATTTTGTGTGTTTTTATTCCCAGCATACTGTTCCTTTTTTTGTTTCTTTGGTAAGATTTGCCATTGCAGATTCCAGTTTTCTATTCTGCTCATTATTTTTTACAGGATATAAATTTTGTTATACATATATATATATATATGTACACACATATATATGGATAGATAGACAGATATAGACATATAAGTTCACAAAGCATATAACTAAACCACACAAGAACAGCATGTTATTGGCTCCACATTCTCCTCAAAATCCACAGGGTCCTCTGTCTCATCAAGTTGGGTCGTTTTCTTTTGCATTATTTATTCATACATACTTGATCTCATTTGCTAGATCTAGAGATTATATTGCCTTCTGCTGTTAATATTTTCCCTATTGATTTTTTCATATGTTCAAGGTCTTTGAATTTTCTTCTTCCTGAGATCTTTAGTAATTTCAGTCTTTTTCCCCTTTTTTATTTTCTCCTATTGTTCACTCACTGAATCTCTCCCTTCTAATGGTGGTTTTCCTGAGTGCTGGATCTCAAAGAGTCTCAGCCTCTTCCTTTACTGGGCAATTCATAGTTCACCAGCCTACATTTTTTTCTCAAGTAACTTTTGGGTGAACAGAACTGGACCCAGCTAGATGCTGGGCTTTTTCCCTCAGGCTTAGTAAAGTGCCTCACACTGCTCACACACACACACACACACACACACACACACACACACACACACACGCAGACAGTATGCTGTCCTATTTCCTTTCTTCCTCAGTTCTCTAGTTCACCAGTTCATGGCACTGCCACATTGGTTCCACAACACCCAGGGTAATTTCTCTCATTTAAAGGTTGAGTCTCTGAGGCTCTGGGAAGCAGGCTGGGGTAGGGTGTGGGGTTGAGCTCTACTTCAAGTCTGCTGCATATATCCTGGCTATTTCTCTCAGTCTCTCTGATCTCCTGCAGATATCTTTTGAAGTACGGAATGCTGCTATCATAGTGTTGTCAATAAAGGCTGATTTCCACTGCTTGGAGCAGGAATCTCCAAGGCACTGGAGAAAGGTAGGGTGGACTATGGTGCAGGGATGGGTTTTGTTGCAAGTTTATGTGTCAGGTCCCTGGGTCAGTTTGTGCAGTCTCACCACTGATAAGTAGGGACACGAAAGAGCTGTGAGCTCTGGGTAGGAGTCTGTTCGTATTTTTTTAACATTCTTTTGAATCCCAAGTGTCCTAGACCACGGAAACAGCTGAAGTTACTTTATCTTTGGCACTTAAATTCTGTTTTGGAAAAGTTTGAGAGGTTGTGGGAATCAGAGTAAATTTCTAGTCCTCCATCTTGTTTGTCATATGATCCAGAAGTCCAATACTTGCTTTTCTTTGAAAATCTTACAAATTCTACATGGTACCTTTGAATTAGTTCTGTTTATCCGTGCTTCCTTCTGTTATAATAATAATAATAATAATAGCTAGCATTTAGATATCACCTACTATGTGCCAAGCACAGTTCTTAGTGCTTTACAAATATTATTTCATTTTATCCTCACAAGAACCCTGGAACATAGGTGCTATCATTATGCCCATTTTTACAGTTGAGGAAACTGAGGCAAAGAGAGGCTGAGACTTGCCATGGGTGACAATGTTAGTAAGTGTCTAAGGCTGCATTTGAACTCAGGTTTTCCTGAATTCAGGCTTGGTGCTCTATCCACCATACTACCTAGCTGCTAGATGTACTTCTGTGTATCTTTAAAAATGCTTCAATGACCCTATTTTTTTACATCACCTAACACCCTCCCATTAAAAGTAGAGAAAAAAAAAAGAAGAAAAAACCCTTAACAAATGAATCCTAACAGTTGCCATGGCTAAAAACATGTTTCTTTCTGTACTTTCTGTCCATCACTTCTCTGCCAGAAAGTGGGTAGCATGACTCATCAAAGATCCTCTGAAGACAAGGTTGATCAATGCTTTGATGAGATTTCTAAGATCTTTCACAGTTGTTTTCCTTTACAACGCTTCTACCCTTGTATAATTTGCTCCTCTGTTCCTGCTCACTTCAGAGACCAGTGAGCATCAGTTCATACTATGCAGGATTTTCTGAAATGGTCTCTTTCACAATTTCTTATGGTGCAATTCCTTCCATAATTACCTTCCACAATTCATTAGTCATTCAACAATTGTCTAGGAGTAAATCTGAGGCATTCCTTTAGATTCTAGTTCTTTGCTTTTCTTTTTCCACCTTTTAATCCCTCCTTCAGGATCAGGAAGTTTGTTTCCCATTTGACTATGCCTTTCTATGTTATCTTTTTTCTTTGTCCCTTCCCCATTTCTGTTTATTTGCCTATTGAGTTTGATGTGTTTCTACACCAAACTGTGTCTGTTCAACCTTCCTTTATCCATTTCAAGAAAGAATGAGATTCACATTTGATGTCCACTCCCCCAACCCTTCCTATGATGTTATACATTGTTCTTTTCACATACTTCAATTGTGAAAAATAAGTTTCCCTTGCCCCCTCTTCCTTTCTATACTAATATGTTCCTGCTTTTATTCCTCCTAGCTTTCCCTTTCTTAAAGCCCTTAAAACAGAACTAATAGAAATAATACATTTTTTTCTTATTTAATACTCTTGGCATCCTTTGAAGACATTAAGATTTTGAAAGGACACTTGTTTCTTCTCCTCATTTGAATGTTATCATTACATCATTAAAAATATCCTTCCAACTGATCAAATAAATTTACCTTTCTAGATTTCTCTGAATTCTTGTGTTTGTATTTAGAAGTTAGTACTCAGTTCTAATCTTTTCATCAGAAATTCTGGAAAGTCCTTTAGTCCATTTAAGATCTATTTTTCCACTGTGGGATTATACACAGGTTTGCAAGATAAATTATTGTTGGAATAAGTCTATTCTTTGCCTTTTGGAATATTGAATTCCAGGATCTCCTCTCATTTATATTAGAAGCTGCTAGATCTTATGATCCTAACTGTGGTTCTTTGGTCCTTGAACTGCTGCTTTTCTGCATACTTACACTATTTTTTCTCTTTTGTGGGAGCTCTGGATTTTATCTATGATATTCCTGGAACTTTCCCTGTAGGGGTTCCTTTCTGGAGATGATTAGTAGATTATTTTAATATGCACTTGGCACTCTGGTTCTGATAGATCTGAGAAGTTTTAATTTATTATTTTTTAAATATAGAGTATAGTCTATAAAAAGGCATGGATTTTAGAGAGTCTAAATAATTCAAAAATTATTTCTTTCAGATTCAACTGTTTATATCCATTTTTATTATTCTTTCCTAGTTAGAAGACTATTCTACTTAGCCAAGAAAACAGAAGCAAAATAAAAGCTGAGTTCTTCCTTCTCTTAGCCCTTGGTTATCACTTTCCCATCCAGCCAAACATTGATCTTATTTCTTTTTTGATCTTTCTCTTTTTTCCAAAAGAGTTAAAATCCCACATTTTTTTGCTTTCCTTCCTCTCTAATGTTTCCAATACATTTTTATACAATCTTTGCAGGCTTTTGTGCACATCTTCTGTTATTTGCATTTTCATCCATACATTCTATATATTTTAGAAACCTAATTTGATTGATAAATCCTTGTGCATCTACATCACTCTCTTTGGGAAAATCCACTTTGCCTTGTCATTATAATTATTTCTCCTGTACCTTCGCAATTTCATTTTTTGTTTGGTTGCTTGCTGCTGCTGTCATTGTTTTTTTTGGAGGGGTTGTTTGATTTTTTAAGAAGGGGTCTCCCTCTCATCCATGCTGGAAGTGCATCAATCCTACTATTGATCAGCATGGAAGCTTAAACCTGCTCCATTTCTGACCTGGTTCACCCCTCCTTAGACAGCCTTGGTCTCTCTATCCCAGCGGCTCATCATATTTGTGTTATTCTTGGGGCAGATACACAAAGAGCATTAGCCCTGCTGCAGCTCAAAAATTCAGAACTCAAGTGATCCACCAACCTCAGCCTCTCCCACAGCATATATGCACCAGTATGAGTTCATTCTTCAGAGCTTCCCATCACTCTTAAGTTGACTTTACCTCTAGAATTTTAAACTATAGGATCTTTTTCACCCTTTATCTAGAAACTTTGAAATCTGCTTTCCTAAAATCTAGGGTAATGTCAATTTATTTCATTTTCATGGTCCTCATCATTTTGATTTGAGCAACAGCTCCCACTTGTTTGCCAGACTCAGTGGTAGCAGAACAGTTCTCCTCATCTTTTCTACCTTTTGAAGGATAAAATTACTATTGAAGATGACAACCCAATCTACAGATTCAGGATTACTCTCTCTCCTAAACTACAGTACTGCATTTCCAGCTTCCTTCTGGAATTTTTCATCTGGAACCTCCATTGACATCTTAAGCTAATCATGTCCAAAATGAAATTTATTAGCTTCTACCCTCTGACATACACTGCCTCTGTGACTCCGGGCAAATCACTTATCTTTTCAAGGTTGTAGGTAATTCAATAGAACTATAAATGAAAGAGCAGAAACCTATCTGGTTTGGTTGGAAGGTATTTCCTTACCAGGAGTTACTTATATTGATAAAATCATAGTTTCTAATAAAAAATTCCAAATCTACCACCCTAAACCTGCCCCCTCAAAATTCTTTATTTCTCTTAGTTTCATAGTCTCTAGTGTTAATTCCTCTCCTAAATTCAGTATAGAATCTCCAGCTTCCTGCTTGACTTCTCCCCCCAGATATCTGTGAGTCAATCAGCAATTACTTAAGAGTTTATCTTGCCCAGGCCCTGTAACCTATTTGCAATTAATATATTACACTTGAAGTCAGGAAGACCTAGATTCAAATAACACTTCACATACTTGGTTGTGATCCTGGAGAAATCACCTAACCTCTTTGGGCTTCACTTTCCTTATATGTAAAAATCAAAGGATTGATTTTATGTCCCCTAAGGTCCCTTACAGCCCTAGATACATGATTTTGTGCCCTAAATGGACTATATCTACTACATTAAACCTGTTCTCCAAAATTTCTCTGGAGGCCACCACTATCTTCCCAATCACCATGATTCATTGATAACCTCAGAATCATTCTTGACTCTTCCTTCTCCCTGACCCACAAATCTAATCAGTTGGCAAGTCTTATCAATTCTACATCTAAATCTCTTTATACTCACTCCTTTCTCCATATATCCTCATCTTTATTTAGCTTTAGCTTACTACTAACAACTGACTGTTGTTAGTACTATCTCCCTCCTAAAAACGCCTTGTATTTCATTGCCAGCAAATATGTTGTATTCTGCAAAGAATATAAGATATTTGAATGTAGGAAGTGTCTCCTTTTTATTTTAGATGCTCAGCTTCTACTAGTTCTGCTTGTGCTAAGAATGTAGCACATCTGTTGAAATGAATTTATTACAATTTGCTTATTGCTTTGATTATAATTTATACTTGAATTTGTTAATATTTATTTATAAAGCTGATACTTTGTTCATGAAGAATCTAATTAACCAAGAAAAAGTGACATATCTGGTGTCTCTCGGAACTATTAGTCAATGAACAAGAGGAAAAAAAACCTCTGAATTGGTTAAAGGAAAAGCCTCCTGGTGCCATCTACCGGTGAAACTGGGTAATTAGTTGACTGCTGACCACGACAATGAACCCATCACACCTACTCTTGATAAAGTTATACATTGGAGAGAAAAGGACACGAGCATCATCAGAATGTTTGTACAGCACAGCAGTGGAATGTGGCATAACTGTTGACATTCAAATTGCTTGAGACAGAAACCTCAATTCAATTCAAAACTAGAATAAGATTCTCTATCAATAGTGATACTTTCCAAATTCTCCTATTCTCAAGTGACGTTCCAATAATTGTATTAAGTCCTAAAAAGTTATAAAGCTTCTTTAATATAATACCCAAACATTGGAAAGAGATTGGCCTATCTATAATGTACATTGGAGATCATAATAGCACCTACTTCGCAGGGTTGATATGAATATCAAATGAGATAATGTTTGTAACTCAATTATCATAGTGCCTAGAATATAATTTGTGTTCAACAAATCCTTGTTCTCCTCTCCTCCAAAAAAAACTGTTAAGGAAAATGCCTGTCGGCCAGATTACATCATGCAGTTGGAAAGGTAGATATCAGTTGGGCTACATGACCTGTACGGTAATTTGAAGTACTTAGCACTTAGTAGGTGTCTAATAAATGCCAACTGACTTATTGATATTATGATTCTAAAGCCTACAATGGTATATCATTCTCAAGTTCAGCATAGTTTCTATTATTAATAAAACTAGATGGTGCCACCACTTGGCTACTGATTAAGTTTCCTCTTTCATCATAACACATTTAGCAGCATTCATTGAAGAAAATGATGAATGAATTAAAGCAAGTGTCTGCCTTACTTTTTGCCCACTCACTCCTTTCCTGAGGACCCAAGAGATACCACATTTTCCTAGCGATGGTTCCCAAAGGTTCAGATCCCCTTAGTCAGTGTCCTAATTGCTATAGGTCTTTCAGAATAACTTAACTCCCAAGCCTAGTCAAAAGTTGATTTGAGCCCTTTTCAACACTGTTAATTAACCAAAAAGTGGAGGAAAGGCAAAAGTGGATGAAATTGAGGGCTTAGCCTATTCAGGTCTCCTCCCCTGTGGCCCTCATAGTAACAACAACATAATTTGCTCTGAGAGCCTCACCTTAGAGAAGCTTTGGAATCTTAGTCCCTCAGGTTCCAAGGGAGGTTGGTAGAGAAGAACGCTAATGAGCTCAATAAGAATTCTCTGTGGAGGCAAGAAGGAAAAAAGAACTAATGATGAGGCTGCATGCTTTTGCCAACAATCCTTGGAAGGAGACATGTCACCACTGACCAGAAGCCCAGTGCTTTCCTTGGCTAAAGGAATCCCCTTTGCATTAAGATCTAATAGTATCATCTGAAAAATCTATGAACAACGGATAAAGATTCTTGATTGCAAATCATGACCAGGAAAATCACAGATACCATGTAGTCTGCTCAGAAAGAGCAAGTGGAAAACATCAAAAATACCCAGGAATGTTCTCGATCTCAAGGTGAGTGAAGATAGACCTAGAGAACAAACTTCTAAGTGATTGGATCAAGTATTCAGTTTAAAATGCTGACAACCAGGAGATTAGTGAGGAAGGGCATGGATATCTTCCCTGACCTCAACTTCAAAGGCTGGAGCTGTAGTCAAGTGTCTCTAAGTCTCCTTATGTTGTTATTGCCCAAATTTGTTTGTAATCCAGTTGTATCTTCAGCTTATATCACCATTTAGGTAGTGAGTTTCAATTTACTAGCTAACATTTAAATACTTTCTTTTATCTAGTTCAAATTTACTTAGATCCAATCCCAGTTCTGCCACTTATCTGTATGAACTTGGACAAGTTTGTTCACCTCTCTAGGGCTCAGTTTCCACATCTTTAAAATGAGGAGCTCAATTAGATGACTTCCTGGATCCCTTCCACTTTTAAGATTATCATTCTATAAGTCTTTCCACCCTTCAGAGATACCCCCTACTTTCCATAGAATGAAATTTGATGAATAAGTCAACATTCACTCTCTCTGTATTCTTCCTGGTTCTTTTGGCTTGATTACATAATTCTCCATTTATGCTTTTTCAAAATTGGGTACCAATTTTTTAATGTATGATACAACATTCTTCTTAATCATCACCAATGCCTCCCACAACCCCATCCCCTGGCCCATTTTCCTTCAAAGAACTTCAGAGTTATTGAAAGGGCCAGTGGTCACTTAGCAGAAACTCCCAACTCATGCAGGAGTTAACTCTACAACTTCCACTTCATGGGGACATACTTACACCTCAGTGAGGCATGTTTTGGTTGCCTCAAATTATTTTCCAAACTAAATCGGATGTAAATGGTTTTATGGATCTCAGAGTGTGCTGAAGATGAAAAAGCTAACTAGTGAGGATCTTTAAGTTGTGATCCTATGAAATCTACCCCCCCTTCTTTGTGAGCCTTTGATATAGAAATAATACCAAACCATTCAATACAATGCATCTGATGCTGTCACCTCATTCACTCCATGAGGTCAAAGGTGTATTTTAATCCAGGCTCCAACCACTGAGCCAGCCATTTCAACTATCTGTGTCTTCACTCCTCCATTTGAAAAACCGACTATAGTATACTACAGTCTTTTTACAATGTTGTTTCTTATGGAGTAGAATTGAATAGAAGACAAATCTAAAGGTTACTTAGTCCCTGGAATACTAAAAAAGATCTTATTACCTCAGTATGGTATAGTGCCACAAGCATTGGACTTGGAGATCTCAAAGATAATCTAAATTAGCCACTTCTTTTTATAGATAACACTGACATCCCCAAAGGAAAAATAATTAGCCAAAGTTCATTAGCACCGTGGTCAGTAGTAGTCTCCAAGACCTCTTTCTCTTTCAATATGATGCTCTTTCTCCACTATACCATTCTGCCTGTCATTTGACATCTGGTCACATCTATTTTTTAAAGACTGGATCTCCCCATCTCTCCCATGCTGGATGTTGAGGTGCTACTCACAAGACAAGCCTACTTCTTATCCAAGAAGCTTGGATTTACTCTGTTTCCAAAACTTGCCAGTTCCTACCTCAGGAAATCTCTGGCCCCTCTAAAGGGGGCTCACCATATTGGCTCCAGACTTAGTGCAGACACTCAATTGTCATATCCCTACTGCAGCTCAGAACTCCATGAGCTCAGCCTTAGCTTCTCTGGCATCAGGTATGTGCCATTATGTCTCATCTTGACAAATCCCCAATATTTAAATTGTATATTTCCAGAGGGTTTCAGATTTCCTACAGTTAGTCGATTTTCATCAAACCACAGTTCAATATATGGTTAGTCAATTATTCATGCCCCTTGCAACCTTATTTGGACATATTTATTTAACTTCTAATGATACTTTAATTAAAAGGTGGACTAAGAAAGGGGGAAGACTAAAAAACAAATCCAGGATTAAGTTAAGACACGGATACAAGATTTGGGGCTCAACTGTAGATATCCTTCTAACATAATATTTCTTTTTCTCTTAGCAGGGATAATCAGCAATGTACCCTACCTTTTTCCTATAATTCCTTAGCTTTGTTATAAAGCTTTTTTTAACTCAGTAAACTGAGGCACTGAGAAATAAATGCACTAAGTAGCAAACAGAGCTTCTCTGGAAGGACTAAATATTACAGTCCCTAAACAGAAGTCCTGTGAGACATCAAATCCCTTTAAGAGTTAGCTTCTTCTCTAAGGGTGTCTTTTATCATTACATCTTTCCTCCACCATTCATCCTTGACTGTACCCAGAGAATATCTTAACAGCAAAACCTAATATTTCCTCAGACCACTCACACCACTGAGGGTCCTACCCTAACCTAGATCAAAGCTACAATTTCAGATGAGTAAGCCTCTTCCCCTCTCTAGGCCTTCATCTCTCTCACCTTAAAAATGGTGTTTTTGGACTAGATGGCAGTGTAGTATTATAGGATTTGGCTCTAGAGCCAAATGACCTGTATCCAAATCCTGCCTACGATGCTTACTTACCTGTGTAACCTTGGACAAGTTACTAAGCCTCTTTGGGCATCATTTCCCTTACCTCTAAAATGATGAGGTTGGACTAAATGGCCTCTGAGGTCTTTTCAAGAGGATAAATCGATGATTCTGTGATGCTATTATGTCTAAAATGCTTTACACTTTAACAGGACTTCAGAATCTCAGAGATGGAAGAGACCTCAGGTGCTATCTGGTTTAATCCATACTGACTAAAAATCTCTTTACAACGTGCCTGACAAGTGACAATCCAGTTTTTGCTTGAAGACCTCCAGAAAGGAGAAAGTGTTAAGAAGGTTTTCCTTACATCAAGGCTAAGTTTTTCTCTTTCGCTCACTGTCCCTAATTTTGCATTCCAGGATCCAGAATACCAGGTCTATTCTCTCTCCTAGTTAATTTATTGGAAGGAGTTGGGAGATTCCATTGAAGTCTGAAAGCGATAATAGACAACAATAATAGTGAAACTTATCCAAACTTGCTTTTTTAAAAATGACCAAAAATCCACTTTCTCTCCCTCTCATGTCCCCCCTCTCACGGGAAAAAGGGGGATGAGGACAAAGGCCTTGTAACAAATAGGCATAGCCAAGTAAAACGAATTTCACATTGGCCATGTCCGAAAATGTATTTGTCTCATTCTTCACTCTGAGTCTTTCATCACTCTGTTAGAAACGTGCTTCATCAAGTGAGCCTTGGACTTGTGGGTGGTCATTGCACTGATCTGAGTTCCTAAGTACTTCAAAGTTTTGCCAAAAATTATGAAGTCTAGAAGAGAAACTAAAGATCATAGAGACCTTGGTTGCATTTTCCCACTGTTTCACGTTGAAATAAAGAGAAAAACTTTGAAAAGCAAAAAGTTCATTAAGAAGATATCTGTGAATAGGATTTGGGTTTCTGAACACCAGCTTAAAATATAGAGATGACAGACTCCTAGCCAAAGAAGGAATACACCTAACAAAGTCTAGTAAGTCTGTATTTACTAGAGGTTTTGCAAACCTAACATATAAAGGGTGTGTGATGTATCCACAAAACTAGAAACTTTAGACAGGAGTAGCAATGGAAGAAGAATAGCATTTGAAATGCCTAAAAACTCAAAGGAAACAAAAGCCTAGAAAAGAGGCAATTGCAAAATCCATACCCTCAGATGTCTATATACAAATAGAATTTAGGCTACAAGGAAGAGAAACTAGAAGCCTTGATGTAAGAAGGCGAAGTTAGCCCCATAGGTATCACTAAGACTTAATGGGATAAAACTTGTAACTGGAACATAATTTTTGATGGCCATGCACCATTCAAAAGAAATTGGATAAATAGTGGGGGTTGAGGAATACTGCATGTTAAAAAGATATATTTGCGTTAGAAAAAAATTAAAATAGTAATGATCAGCAGGTTGGAGAGCATTTGGTTGAACATCAGTGGAGGGAGAGAGAAGGGATTTTGTCATCAAAGTATACTACAGACTACTGGGACAGAAGGAGGAAATATATGAGAACCTCAAGAAACAAACAATAAGTCTGGCTTGGAGGCACAGAATAGCAGTGATAGGAGACTTTAATTATCCAGATATCCACTGAGCCTTTCTCCCAAAAGCAGAGAAACAAATAATTTTTTGATGTGCCTTAATGATAATTTCATCTTTCAAACAATAGCAGAATGAACAAGGGGGAAAGTCTATATTGAATCTGAGTCTCACTAAAAAAAAGAGGAGCTTGTTTCTGGGGTCGAAATGATGGGAACTTTGGCAAGGGTTGGGGGCAGGGGGAGAGAAGTGACTACTCCTTTCTGGAATGTGAGATAGAGAAAGAAAAGAAAGCGAGGCATGATTGTATGACTACCCTAGATTGGAGGAAAGCATATTTCAAAAATTCCAGAAGGCTTGCATCCAGTCTCTCCCTCTTCCAATCTATCCTCTACACATCTGCCAAAATAATCTTTCTAAAGTATGGGGATGATCATGTTATTTCCCTTCTCAAAAGCCTTAAGTAATTCCCTATTGCCTCAATGACAAATTCCCCAGCCTCATATTTAAGGCCTTCTACGATGTCTCCCACCTATCTTTCTAACCTTACCTCCTATTACTTCTACTTACTCCACTTCCAGACAAACTTTACCACCAGCTGTTCTCCAGAGTTAACATTCCAAGCATTATGCCTCCAAGCATTTACTCATATCATCCCAGCCACCTGGAATTCACTCTCTCCCAATCTCTGACTCTTAGGATCCTTCTCTCTCTTCAAATCTCAGGTCATCTCCTCTGTCATCACCTCTGAGGTCTTCCTTCTCTAATTTTCCAAGTTGCTAAAGGTCTCTCTCGCCTCAAATTATCTTGTATTTACTTCATTCTTACCTTCTATCTCCATCCCCACTAGACCACTAGTTCCTTCACGGAAGGAACTATGCCATTTTTATCTTTTTATCCCCCAAATATTATAAAGGCCTTTGAATTTTGGTAAGTTCTTAATAATTCTTCATTGAATTGAGTTTTCTGGGTGATGAGATTTGAAGGTGAGAGGGATGTGCATATGTGCTCAATAATTCTAGACAGCAGCTACAGGATTATAAATTGTGGCTACTTAGTGAAATTGGATATAATGGTCCTGTCTCTCTTGAAATCTGAAATGCATGCATTTGGTGATTTGTTCAGGTGGAGTCTGTCCACTTGGGAAATATCGTACAACTTTGAGGCCCAAGAATTGCAAATAATTTGTACTTCCCTGGATGAAACAAGAAGGTGAGGAGATAGTAAAAACTGATAAAATTGCATATGATGCTGGTGGTCATATCATTCATGCTCCCAAACTGGGCAGTTCTTTAAAAAGTTAATTTAGTGTAAACCTGTCTTCCAACCTTAACATTCAAGTGCTAAAATGAGATTCATATTAAATTTTTGACAATCTCCTCTCTTTCTGAATAGAATAGAAAGTAGAGTTTCTTAGCCCTACTTAAGTATGGAGAACCTTACTGTTTTGATAACTGTATTTCAATATGGCATGTCCCAAGTCTTAGTGTAGTTTAAAGCCTTTATTTTAAGTTATACTTAAATTTTAAGCTTAAATAGATTAAAATTAAAATTTATCTTAAATTAGTTTCCTTCTTAATCTTATGTATTTTATTCTGTACATTTAAAAATAGGATTCTGAGGAGTCAGTAGGCTTTGTCAAACTGTCAAAAAGTGGTTCTGATACCAAGAAAAAAAGTTAACAACCCTTGGGATAGATTGAAAAGACTGAAATAGTAACGATACATCTGTCTAATGCTTCCCATTTTAGAAAGCATTCTCATACTTGCCACCTCGATTGAAGTTATTGAGACAATTGTTAATACCTCCTATTATACAAATTAGGGAAGTGAGGTTTTGAGAGAGCAAAATGACTTGGCCAAGATCACTCAGCTACTTAGTGGTGGATTGCCTTCAATCCAATTCAACATTTATTAAGCATCGACCACATTGAAGGCATCATATTATATGACAGGAGTACAAAGGCGAAGCAGTTGCTGCTCTAAAGTTGTTTACATTCTCCTGTGTGCACAGATAAGTAACTGAACCTTTGGTTCCAAGTATAGTTCTCTTTTTATGATACTGGTGTGTATCAGAAGCCCTTAGAAGGCATCCAGTCTTATTCCTGGCTCAAGCTAGTATTGTCCTAGTTTTCAATATGTCCAATGAAGGAGATTTCCTTTATATGCCTAGCTCAATACGCCATCTAGAGTTCTAGACACTCTTCTTGTAGAGAAGTTCATCCTGATATCTAGACTAAATGCTTCTTCCTGTAACTTCAGCCCATGTGATTTTCCATGATTTTCCACCATGCTCCCTACAATAATCATTTGTCCATCCTTCTTTAAATCTATCTATTCAGCAATAATCTACTTAATAAAGAAAATAAAAGAATATGAAAGATACTAATGAGACCTTCTCTGTGAAAGAATTTGTCTTACTGGGTTTCCCAAGCCTCAGTCACCTACAAGCCCTGCTGTTTCTGGTGTTCTGTGTCATCTATGTGATGACCCTTATAGAGAATCTGGTCATTATTATAATTGTCTGGGCCAACCGGCAACTCCACACCCCCATGTACTTCTTCCTCGCTAATCTATCAGTACTAGAGGCTCTCTACACCTCAGTCACCATCCCCAAGATGTTGGACAACTTCCTGACTGAGGAGAAGACCATCTCCTTCGCTGGATGCTTCACACAACTCTTTTTCTTCCTCTCCCTTGCCTCTTCTGAGTGCTTCCTGCTGGCAGCCATGGCCTATGACCGGTACTTGGCCATCTGCCTCCCTCTGCGCTACCCAGTACTCATGAACCCAACTCTCTGCCTGGGTCTGGCCCTAAGTGCCTGGCTTAGTGGCTTCCTGGCCTCTTTTGTGTCAATTGTTCTCATCTCCCAACTGAGCTTCTGTGGCCCCAATGTACTCAACCATTTCTTCTGTGACATCTCTCCACTGCTGAAGCTCTCATGCTCAAACACAGAAGCTATTGAGACTCTGGACTTTGTGGCAGCTCTGTCTGTACTCATGACTTCTCTATTTGTGACAGCATTCTCCTACACCTGCATCCTGGCTACTGTCATCAGGATCCCATCTGGGACAGGCCGCCGCAAGGCTTTCTCCACTTGTGCCTCCCACTTGGTTGTGGTCACTGTTTTTTACACTACCACTATATTTATGTATGCCCGGCCCCGGGCCATCAGCACCTTTGACTTTAACAAGCTGGTGTCTATAATCTACTCAGTGGTGACACCACTCATCAATCCTATCATATACTGCCTGAGGAACAGGGAAGTGTGGGAGGCCTTGGCCAAACTCACCAGGATCTCGAGACTCTCTGTGGCTGCTCACTTCAGCTCCTCCATAAGAGGGAAATTCATCTGAGTTTAGGTGGATGTGTGTCTCATCTCCTCTCATTACTACCTCTGTTCCTCAAGAAAGAGGGGAAAATAGTTTAGTGGATAAAAGGGCAAAATGAAAAATCAAAGATACATACTGGTCTCTTGATTTGCATTGTGCCTTCCTTCTCAACCACATCCAAAATGTGCCTAGAAGCATGTGCTGAATCTAGTAAAATAGGGTTGAATGTGAAGTCTTGGATTTGTGCTCAAAAAATAATTCTACAAGAACAAGATAAGGAATATACCAGTTTGGGGACTTCCAGATCACCCTGATAACTCATCTTCAGCTTGTAGTTCACTGAACTTTGAGAATACAAAGACATAAAATAAAACACTTACAAGCTTATGTTGTTCTTCCAAGCTGACATTTTCCCAACATCATGTTTACATTGAATAGATAGAAGGAATAATGCCAGGTGCTAGCCACTGTAATAAGCTCTCATGTACTGAATGAGAAAGAAGTATCTAGAAGTGAGCTTCCTAGCTCTTTCCTTGACCAAAGCCCTAAGAGGGCTGAGCCTCCTACTGCCATCCTCCCCTTAGGGGAATCCCTTACATTAAGCTACAAGGCTGACCTATTTCATTTCAAAGGTCAAGGTCCAAGAGTAGCAGCACAGCAATGGATAGCAACAGCTTCTCTGGGAGACTCTAATCTAGGGGTGGGGAACCTGCAGCCTCGAGGCCACATGTGGCCTTCTAGGTCCTTAAGTGTGGCCCTTTGACTTAATAAAAGGATTTGTCCTGTAAAAATTGGACTCAGTCAAAAAACCACACCTGAGGACCTAAAGGGCTACATGTGACCTCAAGGCCACAGCTTCCCCACCCCTGCTCTAATCTAGTATCTTGGTAAAATGGATGCCCTGGGCTACAAACAGATTCTGTGAAGATTAGGACAAGGGGTGGGATGGAACTAGGAGCAGAAAGATTCTGAGACTTAGATCTGAAAAGGATTTAGATTTTCTCCAATCATAATTTTATAGATGAGGAAACTGAGGCCCAGTAACACCAAGAGATTGTCTGGTCAAACAAGCAGGTTCAAAGACTGAAAACTCAGGTCTTTTCCCACCATACTATATAGCCTCTGGCACAATCACATGTTTATAACTACTTTTTCAGTTGCTTTGCCCTACTTCCTGCACTAATAAGTCCAAAAAGGTTGGAGATGGATGAGGGAAGCTAGACGAAGGAAGGGGGGGATGAAGAGTGGTAAAGGAGAAATGGAGATGGAGATGAACTGGAGTTGCCAAAGTGAAGATAGTGGAACACAGATGGTAACATTGAAAGATAGGGCACTGAAAGGAAATCCCAGATGTGGAGCACAAGGAACCTGTAGAGAGTAAAAGAAGAGGTCCGGGGATGAGTGTGTGAATGACTGGGTTGAAGGGTTGAGGGAAAGGTGTTTAAGTGAAAGAAAAAAATTATTAATAGAGAGCCCATTCTTCCCTGAGCTCTGGCATCTTCACCCAATTATTACTCCCACCACAACCATACCAGCTTCCCTCCTCTCCATACTGTCTCAGCCCCTCTCTCCTCTTCTATCCTTTATTGTATTCCTCTTCCCTATCTCTTTCCATTCTCTCCTCTTCTCCATACCCAGTCTACAGTACTCTCATCCCCACCACTTTCCTAAAGTACTATATTTCTACTCCTTTTCCTCCTTTAGCCACTGTAGATACTACTTCTCCTCACCCCACATTCTTCTCCCTCACTCTTCCTTCCATTCTTTTTATATTCTTTCCTACTCTTTGCTTTGCCAGTGATCTTTCTCACCACCTTTTTACTTGCCCACTTATGTCCCATGGACTCCCAATATAAACCCACAGCATACTTTACTCCATGGGAGACCTAACTTGCCTCTATCTGAGAGAGCAATCTGAAACTGAATGGAAGCTTTAGTGTATGCCTCATTCTCTCTCCCTGCTCTAAGCCCCATATTGCATCCAACCTTGATGAAAAAAAGAAATGAGGAGGCATAATACCTATCCCTCCCACACCCACTGAGGTTATTGTGGGAGATTCACCTAATAAGTGACTCTGTAAGACTAATCCTTCCCCTAAGAGCCTCTAGAGAGGAAACAGTGCTTTGAAGCTCTTGAAAAAAGGAAGACCTGAATTGGAGCTATACAAAGTATAGGAGATGAGACCTTGGAGTAATTATAAGCCAGTACTGCTCCTATTCACCTGGAAACCTCATTACCTACATTTCTTCCTAAACCATCCTACTGCACTAGAAGCCAACTTGGGACTTGGGAGCCAGTAGCTAAGTGGAATGGAGAGAGGAGGAGAGGAAAATTAATAGACAACACTGGAACTGGCCCCAAAGCTTCATATGCTTCTGTGCTATAGTACAGAGTGTGTCTCCATCCTTATCCAGGGAAAACAAGTATATAACTGACCCAGGTGGTCTCCTATTTGTGATGTCCAATAAAGGGATTGGTTAAATGCCTTTCAGAAAGTGTCTCTCCCTGGCTCTGCTCCATATCAGAAACAGAGCTATTTTCTAAACATACCAGATGTCTCCAGAAAAAGGAAGTACATTCAAGATCAAACATTTTTCAGGGGACAGAGGCTTAGATTTGGATTCAGATCCCACCTCTGATACTTACTAACTGGTATGACCTCAGGCAAGAAATTCTACCTGAGTCTGTTTCCTCTTCCATAAAAGGAGAATAATAACTGTAATAACCAGCTCAGGCTGGATTGTTATGAGACCCCAAATGAGATGACATACATAATTCATGTCATAAACCTTAAAGAGCAAAACGTTATTGACAAATAATATCAGTTATTGTTGGCCTGACAATCGACAACATTTTTTTTCTTCAAAGTTGGTTTGTTGTAAACCTGATCAGGACCCATAATTACACTCGAAGTAAAGAACAGAATCATGCCTCCAAAAATGCTGAAGATAAAGAGAAGAGAGATAATAAAAATGAGTTAAAAGTCTTCATTTGAAATTAAAGAAATACAAGACAAAAACTTTTCATAGCAAATTTCTATCTTATAAGGATATTTTGTCTTTATTTTCATTTTTGTAAGCCTTAAAACACAACAGAAATGTAATCTATTATTATTGTTATGGTTTTTCAAAATAGTCTCTGAGATGATTTCCAATTCACCATGGTGAGTCCCCTGCCAAGCAAACAGACTCTTACTCCCTTCTTCCCTAAGCAAAGTAAAGAGAGGCCAACATAGCCACCCACACTGTAATGGCCCTAATGGTAAGGTTGCCCAAGACACTTGATTTGCCTATATCCATGGACTTTGGGGGAGTTGATAGACCTCCCGATTAAAAACTCCTGATCTAAGATGATAGACCTTCTAAGTCTGTCACCCAACTATGTTGTTTCTTTAGGTGAACCAAGGGATACTAGTCACAATAATATGAGCTTATATTCAATTCATGGAGCCAAATATAGGCAACTTCCAAAAATATGAGAAATATAAGGATAGATGGTTTCCCTAAAATGACTATGTACTATATTTCTACTCCTTTTCCTCCTTTAGCCGCTGTAGGTACTGCTTCCTCTCACCCCATATTCTTCTCCCGCGTTATTCCTATCAATAGGCCACCTAGTGCCTTTCCTCTGTGATTATCTCCAATTTTTCTGTATATATCTTATTTATACACAGTTCCTTGTATGTTACTTTCCCCTCTGTGATGCTCTCAATTAAGATTAATGATACCTCACTGATAAGAAGAAAGTCCCTATTTGCCTCATAATATTTCCAGTAGCATTTCTGTGGTAGCAATGAATTGGAAACAAAGTAGATGTCCAATGAGTGAGGATTGGCTAAACAAATTGTGGCACCTGAATGTCATGGAATATCACTGTGCTGCAAGAAATGGAGGATGTAATGAACATATAAAAGCATGGAAAAATCTACATGAACTGACATGTAACAAAGGCGGCAGAGCCAAAGAAACACCATATATGACTACAACAATGTCGATGGAAAGAATGACAAAAAACATTAAAAACAAATGTCACAAAATTATAAAGAATAAGTATGGCTCCAAAAAATAAATAAGCAAAGACATCTCCAGCCCATGCCTTCGCAGAGGTCAGAGGTCATGAGTGAGAAACATTACATTTGTTTTCAGAATCTGGGGGTGTATTGATCAGTTTTGTAAATTTTTCTCTTCTTCCTTGTACTCTTGTTTTCTTCTCTAAAAAAATTCTTTGTTATAAGGAATGATTCTCTGGGAGGGTATGAAGGAAGCATGCTGAGAGAAATTCTGTTGATATACAAAAGGCTTCAATAAAAAATGATTTTTAAAAAGATGAATTGTAGCTAAAGCACATGAGGTGTACCTGCTACCCGGTCTCAGACTTCCAGTCCTCCCTCTTTCTGATTAGATAGAAGAGACAAGGCACTAAGAGAGATCAGACTGTCTCTATTTGGAAAAGATAGACTCCAGACAGATGACATGGGAAATTAATTTCCCAGGACTAAGAACACATGGTTGATTATTGGTTCTAATGCAGAATAATCAAGTTTTCATTTGGAAAAAATGAGCTGAAAGGAAACAAGCAGTGGCAGCTTGTCTTCCATTGGTAGACTAGTGTTTTGATCTAAAGTTAATTGTGGCAAGAAAATAAATAGTAATTCTCCACAGAGGGGGACAGCGCCATTTTCAGATCAGTAATAGTATTGTTTTGACAAAGGCCTTGAAAAGACAGCCGGGAGTAGGCTGCCTCTCACCTTCGAGCAAAGCCAATTTGTAAGAGATACTGCTGTATGAAGAGCAATGCCCAATGGGTCCCTGAATGCTCTGCAAATATTTTCAAATGCTCCCTTTGGCTCCTTTAGAAATTCATAGAATATTGACATTGGAATTGAACTTAGCCCCCACCATATATGAGGTCCAAAGATGGGAAGTGACTTTCCCAAAGTCACACAGATTTTAATTTGCATAGGTGAATGAATGAATGTAAAAATAATTTATTAAGTATTGTGATATGCTAAGAACTGTGCTTAATGATAGAGATCCAAGCTGGGGTGGGGGCGGGCGGAAACCAGGCACTCAAGAAGCTTACAACACGTAAGTGGAAATTTAACTGGATGCCAAATGGCAAAGCCCAAAGATCTCTAGGTTACATCACTAAGTCAGATGACAGTGAGGCATGTCAGATGATAAGACCTGAAGGCAGTGACAGGGAAGCTGAGAATTGAACTCGGATCGTCTAACCATCAAGCTTATTCTCTGGGAAATACTAAGAGGTATGATAGTCACTCCTTAAAAGTAGGCAGGACCCAGGTACCCACCAGGAAAGCAGAGACTTGGAGGAATATGTTTCATTTTTAGATATCGGGAACAACTTTTGACATCTTATAACAAAGAAGTCTATTGGAAAGTTAAGAACTCTTGTATGAGCTATGTTGTTTTGTTTGTTTTAACATCTTTAGAAAATATTAATAATCATTATCATTATTATAGTAGTAGCATTTATATAGTGCTTTAAGCTTTGCAATGCATTTATAAATATTATCTCATTTGATCCTCATAATGATGCTGGAAGGTAAATTCTATTATTATGCCCATTTTACAGATGAGGGAACTGAAGCAATCAGAGGCTAAGCGACTTGTCCAGGGTCACATAGCTAGTAAGTATCTGAGGCTTAATTTGAACTTAAGTTTTTCTGACATCAGGCCCATCAATCTATCCACCATATGACCTAGCTGCCTCAGCTTACCCAATCATCTGGTACTTAATGGCCCAGGAACCTGAGCTCAACTTCCAACTGCCCCTATTCCCCAGATCCTCCATGTTTGTAAAAGGAATACAGATGTCTGTGTCTCCATTATCATCACAGGATGGTAGAGACTCTGATCTAGAGGTATTTCCCCTGTTCTGCAGCGAGAAAACTTCCACCTCCAGTTCCTTGAATCCTTGAGACTGAATTGCTTTGTTTCAGGCAAAAGCCTTTTCCCCCTTTTACCATTCCCAGCACTCATATCCCGGTCTCACTCAGCCCTTCCCTTCCTAAGTCTCTATCCATTTCTGCCTTCCCCTTTCCACTGTACTCTATAGCATTAGAAAATCTCCCTTATCCTCAAACTTCCTATCACTGGTAGTTTGCTCTGTGACATCTCCACAAGACCTAAGCAACTCGGCATCACCAGAGGTGCCTCTTCACCTGGGTGTCTTATCATTACCTGCACGTGCACTCTTCCACTCAAGCTTATATGTGTACACCCCATTGTTGATCCTTATTCATGTCAACTCTTTTTTTTGGAGAGGGGTAGGCAGGGCAACTGGAGTTAAGTGACTTGCCCAAGCTCACACACAGCTAGTAAGTGTGTCAAGTGTCTGAGGCTGGATTTGAACTCGGATCCTCCTGACTCCAAGGCCAGTGCTCTACACACTGTGCCACCTAGCTGCTCCCATATCAACTCTTCTGAATGAACATTTGTGTATTTGTGTAGGACTAAGTTCAAGGTTAATGGGATATTCGTTATCTATTAATTGCTATGATACTTCATTAAATGTGTTTCCTTTGAACTGAGTTATCTTCTGCATGATTAATAAAAGTAATTACACAAATGGAGGACAATGACCTATGGTTTGAACGTTTAAAGGTATTTGAAAAATTGTCCATATGAAAAGGAATTAGAAGAAAGTTAATTTAGAGCTTCTGAGGGATAAGACTAATGGATGGACCAAGGAGCATGGAAAAGTCTCAAGAATGAAATTCTGACAAAAGGAACTCACTGACCACCTTAGATTTTTTCTAAATATATAAGAGATGTTTCACAAAGTATGATTCTTGTGACTTATTAAGTAGTGGAAGTAGCCCAATATTAAAGTATTGGGGAAGTATAAATGATGGAAGCAAGGCTGGGTAATCAAAGATCAATACAGAGCACTATCAAAGACTTCTCCTGCTGAGCTCTCAACTCTCATCATATCAACTAAAACATTTATTAGGTTCTTAAAATGTGTCAGGTGCTGTGCCAAGTACTAGCAATACAAATGAAAAGGCAAGAGAATAAGCATTTATAGATAGCACCTACTGTGTGTCAAGCATTATGTTAAGTGCTTTGCAAATAATATCTTATTTGATCCCTCACAATTCCTAGGTAGGTGCTGATAATTATACCCATTATACAGTTGAGGAAACTGGGGCAGACAGAGATATAATTGATTTGCCTAGGATAACAAAGTTAGTAAGAGACTGAGGCCATATTTGAACTTAGACTTCATATTTGATCTTCATATTTGAACTCCTGACTTCAGACCAAGTGTTACATCCATTGCAACACCTAGCTACCTCTAAAATAAAATAAAAAAACACCGTCTTTGCCCTTAAGGAGCTTGAATTCTGATGGGGAAGATGATATGCAAACAATTATGTACATACAAGAAATATACTCTGAAAACAGGAGATAATCTCAATGAGGGAGGAGGCTGTGAAGAGTTCTTTACAAAAAGTTGGATGCAATCAAAGTCTTAAAGGAAACCAAGGAAGTCACAACGTAGAGGTGATGAGGCAATGCATTCCAGGCATGGGGAATAGCCAGTGAAAAGTCTTGGCATCTCAGCTCTTTTATTCAACTCTCAGGTTAGTTCTCTCAGCTCAACTTTGTTCTCTTCTACTAATCTGGTCAGGGTCTCTTCTGTGAGATGATTTGCCTTTTTCTCATAGTAATAAGTAAAAATTCATATTTCTGCTCTCTTTACCATAACTATCTATCACTTGAGGCAGTCTAGCAGTCATCACGTGAGCACCGTCTGGGGTATGGAAGGAGGGATTTCTGCATTGGGTAGGAAGTTGGAATAGATGACCTCCAAGTTACCTTCCATCTCTTAAGATTCTAATTATATGAATCCTGAATGAATCATACTTAAACAGAGCCCAGAGCATTCCAGATCCAGAAATATGTGTATGATTAAACCATATTTTAAATCCCAGAGATATTAAGGGAAATGAGAATACAAATCAATTATGAGCTCTGTCCAAGGTACATCTAGAGTGTGGCCAGTCTGGATACCACAGTGGGAAAACAAATCTGTGGCCTCATAACTGAGATACACATTAGACCTGCTATTTGAATCCCTCAGTTTCTGTACTTAAATATGCCCCTGGGAGACATACCAGTGATGCAATTTCCTCTTAGCCTCCTTCAGAATTGTGTAGCCATCACCTATCACTGGTAGATAGCTAATGAGTCCCTAGAGATTAGCCCAGGAAGGTGTACAATAGCAAATTGGCAAAAGTTTCTATTCCTCCTTCCCCAACAGGAACAATGGGTTTCAGGTGATTAAAATGTGTTGATGGAGGTTGGACTTTTCAAAAATTTTAGTAACGTGGTTGCTTTTCATCCAGAGGGGGTTAATTGTTGGATGGACATCATTAATATACCTGCATTTCTCACCCAAGGACTCCCTCAAATGAAATGAAATCAAATCAAATTTAAAACTATGTCTTTGTATTATCCATCTGTCTGTTTTTAATTTGACTTCTTAATTTTAAAATTTATACTTTTATCCCTTTGGAGCAGTTATTAATTTGTTGGTTCTCTTAGGGGTTTTTAGTTAAATACTCAACTTGTTGTCTTTCTCACTTTTGTTTATCTTTGTGTTCAAAGGGCTACATTTCTCTCTAAGGACTGCTTCAGCTACATCACACTATCTTTATTTCATTATCATGTTCTTTAACATAATTGTTTTTTATTTCTATTATTTATTCTTTGCCTTTTCTCAACCCTCATTCTTCTTAACCTCTCTGCTAGCTTTGACACTGTTGATACTCTCTTCTCTCTAGGCTTTCAGGGTACCACTCTTCCAGTTCTCCTCTTCTGGGCATTTTCCTGACTGTCTCCCATGGCTGGAATGCTCTCCATCTTCATCTCTGATGAGTCTTATTTACTGACTGATAGACTGAGTAAACTCCCAGGTTTTTTGTGCTGACTGAGTCAGATAATAAATGTGAAAAGTATAACCTGCCATAAATTAAGAGGATTAAGATGGGGACATATTTGAATCATTTCCAAACAGCAACAATTATAAAAACAGCGAGTTCTTAGAAATATCATTTAATTAGTCATATGCAAAGAAAGCCAAAAAACTCATAAGGACGTATATGGATATGATTTGATGGGATCAAAGGGTGTACAATTCTAAGAGACAAGTATGAATATATATATATATATGTACATACATACATACATATATACACACATTGTCTACCCCTGCTCCTGCTACTTGGAAATTATTCTAGGGCATGGTATTGTGACTGTCATACAGTAAGTAGATGTTTAATAAATGTTTAATAGTTTGTTAATTGACTGACTGACTGATTGATTGATTGGATGAAAGAGCATCCTTTTCTGGCCACCCTCAATTTGATGAGAGATTACCAACCAACACATTGTAGACATCTAAAGCAATCTGTGCCAAAATCATCTTGAGTAAACTGAACCATTAGTTCTTTCCAGGACACTTCTTTCAAAGCATCACTCATGTAGTGGTTAGACAGAAAATGGAGAACTTCCTTAATGAAAGGACTATGGGGTTCTAGAATTCTGACTCTCTAAATGCTCCTGTATGATCTCACTGCCTAAGAAATTAATTCTCAGGCCTTGTAGGTATTGAAGAGTTGGGTAGCTCTGCCTCCCATTCTCAAGGTTAAAGTGCTCTCAGAATCAAAGAAGAGGCTCTATGACTGCATCTCCTGCCAAGAGTCTATGATAGACTCTGGCAATCCCAGATAAAGTCTATGTTCTCTTCTCTCCTTGTAAGGGTGTAGGGGAAGGGTTTGACAACAGTTCTTCCATTCTTTTTTCAAGGTCAGTGGGTCCTCAAGTTCAACTTAATACCCTGGGAAATCAGATCTCCAATGCTGCAGGCACCTAAATAACTCAAGATAGAAACATCAGCCAGGTCAGTGTACCTCCCTTCCACTGGCTAAGTTTTCTTTTCACTCTCACATCACACATTTGAGTGCAGATTTGAGCTTAACCTCAGTCTGTGATTGCCTGGTGACTAGCCGTGTAATCTTGGAGGTCGGGGGTGCGGGAAGGGAGATGCGAAGACCTTTCCGTTCAACCAGCTTGTACAACTATAGCCTCTGGAGGATAAGAGAACAAAGCAACTGGAAAGACTCATATCATTTTATCTAGACAGATAAGGAGGCAGTCCAGTGTGTCAGGAGGTCTGGGCAGCTAAGAAGCAGGAGGATGATTCTAACTCCTTCCACAAAGAAGCAGCTGTCCTCCAACTTTTCTTCTTTTCCCTCCAGTTCAAACACTGCTTATGCTTTAAAAAGACTAATAATAACAAAGTCAAGTTCCTATTATATATCTCTCCTATCCCTATTCTTATTTATGAGTGCTCAGGAGCCCTGAACTAGCCACCCAGTTACAGTCCAGATGGCATCATCTGAGGTTCACTTGCTTTTGTTGGGCCCAGTTTTTAAAAAGTTAGGTACAATACTCCCAGATAAGTGATCTGTGTAGGCAGCTCAGAACTTGGGTACATGAAAATATGTTCACTATTTTTATGCATGCTATGTCTCTATGAATGAATACCTAGAAATGCACTTGAAGTCAGAAGACATAGGTTTGAGTGTTTTCTGTCAATCACTAGCTATGTTACCTTGGACAATGAATGTCTCTTATCTGAACCAGTTTCTTTACTTGAAAATTAGAGGTAAGGATATTTCTACTATAGGCCTACTGCATTTACTGTGAGGACGAATGTAGTATTATTTTCACCCACAGAACTTTAGTATTATTTTCACACATAGTAGATACTTTAAAATGTTTGTTGATTTGATTTCAGAAAGGCAGTGTAGCATAATGGGAGGGCTCAGGTTTTGAAGTCAGATAATAATAAAGAGAATTAAGACCCAAGATGAGTCGAATAGAAGAATTCTCTTGTCAGTTATAATATAATATCTCATAGAGCTGGAAGGGAAGGATGAGGCTGAGCTACATCCTCACTTGTAAAGTAACCTAAAACTGCACCAAGACTTTTGGGACACTTTGCATATTAACTGGCAATGCCTTATTTCATTCTTCACAGCCCAGAACCAAGAGGGAAGTGAAAGTCACCATGTTATTTCTCACTTCACATTTCACAGAAACCTCTCCTCTGTTCTTCCCTTATAAGAATAACCTGAAGGTATTGAAGTCACTAATGTAAGATGGCTCAGGGGACCCTACCCTATGAAATGCGAGATTAGTTCTTCCTTCTTGTGTCTTTAATATATATAATTTGAAAACAGAAGCAATTGGACGTAGTGGATAGAGAGCTGGCCTCATGAATGAAATATAATGGCCCTGTGACCTTGGACAAGTCACTCCACTTCCCTGGGTCTCAGTTTCCTCAACTGTAACATGAGGAGGTTGGACTGAGTGACCTCTAAGATGTCTTCCATCTCCACATCTGTGATCCTAGGAATTACATTAAAGTCCATCAATCCCTCATAGTGCAGAAGTGATCCTGGGTTCTTGAAAACTGTCCTCTCAGGGGGAAAGGTTGAATGGGACCCACAGAGCTGGAAAGGCCTCTACTGAAGACCTAGTGACAGACTGAATACCTGTAGTCCAAAGACAAGCACAGCTAGGTATTACTGAATCACTGGTTCTCCAAAAGATAGTGACTTTTTCAATGACAGCAACTTCCGTAGAGTATCTAAAGCTCATCAATGAAAAGGAGCCAGAACCATGCTGGGGAAGAGGGTGCCTCCACTGATAAATAAATTATTATTCTTACCAATAAGAATTACATCCTTAGAAACCTACAGCCAACATGAAGGGGCTAAATGCGAGGATACCTTAATTCTATGTTTTCTTTCAGAGTGTTAGGATTGGGGGAACATTTTGTAGACCAACTTAAAAATATAGGTAAAAAACATCATCATCAACATCGTTGTCCTCATCATAGCTAACATTCATAAAGCATTTTAAGTTTTGCACAGGACTTTATAAATTTATCATTTTGTCCTTACAACAACTCCATGAGGCAGGTGTAAAATTATCCCCATGTTACAGTTAAGGAAACTGAGGTAGACAGAAGCTAAATACTTGCACACACCTAGTATCTGAGGCCCAATTTGAACTCAGGTCTTCTTGACTACAGGTCCAATGCTTACTGCACTGCCTAGCTGCCCAGTTACTACAAGAAAGATTTGTTCTAAGTGCTAAAAAAAACTGTGTTTTATTTCCCCCTTACACTCCATGATATTCGTCCAAAATCATGTTATGAATTTCCTGCTATTTGGGGCCTGAGAACCTAAAATATTGAGTCTATAAGAGGGGGAAACCTCTTCCACAAAGAAAGTTGAACAATATTCCATCATGCCAGAATGTCTTATGGAAAAATCCCTGTAGCCCTCAGATGCTTCTGTTCTCTCTTCTTCTAGAAGTCTAGAAGCACTTCCAGAAGTACTAGAAGTCTACTACTCACCCCCTGACAAAGAAGTAATAAACTCTAGATGGAGAATGCAGAATGAAACAAATATTTTCAGATATGCCCATGGTTGAGATTTTTCGGATTTTTTTAACTGTGCACATTTGTTACAAAGGTTTTGGTTTTTTTCTTTTTGTCTTGTATTTTTGTTCATTTGTTTTCTTCCTCAATGGGGTGAGACAGGAAAAGGAAAATGCTCATTAATTTGAAAAAAAGAAATCAAAGGAGGAAAAAATATAAATCACTCTACAGGCTTATAGATCCAGTGGTAGGAAGATTCTGACCCAGAAAAGGGCAAGGACTATTTCCTGTTTTTTTCTTTGTGCGCCCAGCAACTAGCATAGTGTTTAGCACATAGAAACCACTTAATAAACGCTTGTTGGATTGAATTGAATGTTGTTAATGAGCTTTTATCAATGATGATGTTTACATTACCTAGTACATGACTCAATTCCATCCCTATCCTGGAGTTAGTCAACATGGCCCCAAACTTTAGGTTTTATCAGCTTTAAACAAGAGAAATTAAGTACAGGGTGTTCCTAATGTCTGGACACATAGGCAAAAATGCATATTTTCAAGAAATGAAATGAATGAAATTTTCAACATTTTATTTAATTGGAATATTAACAAATAACATCTTAAATATGATTTCCATCACTTGTGAGGCAAAGGTTGATGTGCTTTGCAAGATTCATGTGAACTCGATGCAATAACTCCACATTGCCTATGTGTCCAGACTTTAGGGACACCATATATAGGAAGCTGATATACAACAGCTGAATCAAGGGAGACTTCCCAAACCTCAATTATCTGGCCAGAGTGCTGAAAAGATTTTCCCTGAGTCTAGGGGAGCTTCTCCTCCCACCGACTGTTTTCCAAAAGGCTTCCTTCACATCTTTGTTCCTAAGAGTGTATATAAAGGGGTTGAGTACAGGGGTTACGATGGTGTTCAAGACTGTAACGGCCTTGGTCAAGTCCAGAGAGCTCTCAACAGAGGTTCTCACGTGCAAGAAAATGGTCGAACCATACCAGATAAGTACCACAGTGAGGTGGGAGGAACACGTGGAAAAGGCCTTGGATCGCCCCTGGGCCGAGGGGATCTTCACAATGGTGGAGATGATATAGATGTAGGAGACCAAGGTGATGATGCAAGAGCCCAAGATGACACAAAATGCAATCCCAAAAGACACCAATTCTACCACTCGTGTGTCAGTGCAGGATAACACAATCCACGGGGCAATGTCACAGAAGAAGTGATTGATGACATTGGAGGCACAAAAGGAGAGGTGAGTGATGAGGACAGTGGGTACAATGATGGCTGAGAAGCCACACACCCAGGAACCCAGGGCAAGACGGGCTGAGACAACGTAGGTCATGATGGTGCTGTATCTTAGAGGATAGCAGATGGCCAGATAGCGGTCGTATGCCATCACAGCCAGGAGAAAATATTCAGTGCACCCCAGGGAGAAGACAAAGTACATTTGAGTGGCACAGCTGATGAAGGAGATGGCTTTACTCTGAGATGCAAAATTAGCCAAGGTCTTAGGGACACAGGCTGTGGTGAACCAGATCTCCAGGAAGGAGAGATTACAGAGGAAAAAGTACATAGGGGTCTGAAGGTGCTGATTGGTCCATACCAGCGTGATGATGGCCATGTTGCCCATTACAGTGAGCACATACATGACAAAGAACAACAGGAAAAGGGATATCTGCAAACCCTGTGTCCCTGGGAATCCCAGGAGAATAAATTCCTCCAAGTTGGATAGGTTCTTCTTTTCCATCCATGAAACAGGAACTACTAGAATATACAGGATCACACCATTAAGGAAATTCTTAACACAGCATTCCTTTATTCACTCAACAAACACTTATTAAGTGTCTACTATGTTCAAGTCACCATGTGGAGGGCTGACAATACCAAAACAAAATTTTTTTAAGTTCTTTTCCTCCAGAAACTTACACTCTACTGAGGGTTGAGGTACAAGATTCACCAATCTACATAAATAATTTGAGGAGGAAAAGAGAACTTGCTATGTGCATGGCACATATTAGGTGCTTAAAAATGCTAATTTATTTACCATAGGGATGAAGAAAGATATGGTACATGTAAGATATGGTACATGAGCTGAGCCTCAAAGGAAGCTAGAGACTCTAAGAGGTGGAAATGAGAAGGGAGTTCAATTCAGCATGGAAGATAGACTGGCTTTACAAAGACACAGAGGTGAAAGATGATGTGACAACTCAGAGGACACCAAGTATTTGATTGGAGATTCCACACCAATGAGACTAGATGCAGAGAGGCTATAGAGACGTCATCACTAGACTCCCACAGAAGAATATGGTTCTATTCCCCATCATTAAACACACAGAATTTAGAATTGATTCATAGAGGTCATCCAGGCCAACTATCCCATTTTATAGATGAGGACACCAAGGCCAGAGATGTAAAGTGACTTGTCCAAAGTCACGCAGCTAACAAAAAAACAATCTTAGAATTCAAATCCAGATCTTTGGACTCCAAATCTGGTGCTTTTTCCACTACACCACAACTACCTCCTAAGACATTGTTATCCAGAGAAGCAAAAGCATCCAGAAATAGAAAGCAGAGAACCTAGGTTCTTCATTCTGTCCAAAAGGTGACATTAAGCTAATCACTGACATGTTCTGTGTCCCAATCCTTCATCAGGAAAGGGAAGGAGGGGGTAATCTTTCATAAAGATGTGAACAATTAGGTAGAATGTTAAGATTCTTCAATCCTGATTCTGACTTTAAGACTTGGGAATGAATACCAACATATCTTCTAGAATCAGAGTGGAAATAAAACTCTTCCCCCATGCTTCTGTCAGGCTCTTCTATGCTGAGGGGCCCTGTAGTATAACGGAAAGGGTCTGACTTGGAATCAAAGGAACTGGATTTGAATCCCAACTCTGCTACTTAGGATCATTGATTCAGAACTGGAAGAAGCCGCAGATGTGTGGTCTTAACCTTTCTGAGAATCAGTTTCCTCTTCTGTAAAATAGAGCTCTACAGGAGAACCTACAAGATTATTCTGAAGATCAAATGAAAAATCATTGCTTTAATATCAGCTACAATTATCTCAAACCAGAACAGAACTTCCTAGATGGGAGTTAGAAAGCTTTCTTTTGTGTTGAGCTTCACCATCACTTGAAATGCCCAAGCAAAAACTAGATGACCACCTGTCAAGAGAGAATGAAGCAAGTCTTGCATTAAGTTAGACTAGATGACTTCCAATACTAATGTCTCAATTTCTGAGTTTTCATTAATATAATGATTTTAAAGCCCTAAATTAATAACAATAATAGCTAGCATTTATATAGCACCTACTATGTGTCAGACACCATACTAAGCACTTCACAAATATTATCTCACTCAGGTCTACCATCATTTATTCCAGTATAATATAAGTTCCTTGAGGCCAAAAACTGTTTTTCATTTTGATTTTATTTCTAGTATAGTGCCTTCCAATAATAGCTGGTTCATGAAGGCTTCTCAAATTGACTTGATGTTGCTACTTAATGTTATGGAAGTCCAGAGCTTTCTCAGCTACCAAACTACACTGGTAACTCCATCAGGGTATTCTATATTATTGTTCCCCTGAACGTTAAGCTCACTGGTATAGAGAACACACTGTGAGGAATGAAAATCTTTCAATGAAAACTGGCCTCTGCTAGAGAGTTGCATGGGACACCAACAGGTTAAATGACTTGCTCAAAGTCACACAGCCAGGATGTTGGGTGGCCTTATAGAGTAAGGGAGAGTACTTGAATTGAGCTTTTGCTGGCTGGGAAGTCATCTCTATCCAGCACCCTACACTACCTCTTAGCAACTTTATTAATAATAGCAAAAGAAAATGGAAAACAACCCATGCTGGTGGGGAAATAGCTGATCAAGCAATAGTCTAGGGACATAGTAGAATATCGTTGTTATTGTTCTGGTCCAGCTGTGTCCAACTCTTCATGACCCCATTGGGGTGTTCTTGGCAAAGATACTGGAATGGTTTGACATGTCCTTCTCCAACTCATTTTACAGATGAGGAAACTGAGGCAAACAGGGATAAGTGACTGGCCCAGGCTTACACAACTAGTAAGTGTCTAAGGCTAGATTTGAACTCATGCTGCCCTATTGTTGTATACATACACACACATACGCACATACGTATATACACACACATCATTCTGGGGTGTTATTTGTCCTCTTTGGAACAAAGGATGAACAACAAGCATCATAAGAAATGGTCTATGTGAAGAACACCATGAAACAAGGAAAGACTATATAAAATGATGCAGAGTGAAGAAAGTAAAACCAGAATGATAATATGTACATTATGATGGTGTTAAAAATAATCATAGCAGCATGACCTTGAAAAATACAACAAAAGGAAAATAATTCAGAAGGCATACGAAAAAGCAGGCTCCTGTTATATGTAGGAAGGAAGTCCTCTGCAGGTTTGCATGGCATTAAGAGTCTACCATGCTGCCTCCCAAAGAGACTAGAGCAAGTCTTTGTTTGTTTCTTCTCTTCCCATGGTTCCCTGGCTTTCTTCAAAACTCAGGTCGGATGCTGAAGGAGGCCTTTCCTGCTCTCCTGAACTGCTAGAATCTTAACCTCTAAGATTTCCTTTCGTGTACTCTGTATGTATCTTGTACATATCTATTTATTTATGTGTTGTCTCCCCATTCGATTATAAGTTCCTTGAGGACAAGGTCTGGTTTTACTTTACTTTACATCTCCTATGCTTAGCACATAGTAAGTAATTAATTTTTGCTTAGTAATTGATTGGTTAGTCAAGGCATCAAAAGATCTGAACTTTAGTCCTGGTCCTCCCAATAACTAGCTGTGTAACCTGGGCTAAAGCACTTTATCTCTCTGATTAGCATAGATTTAGAGCTGGAAGGGACCTCAGAGGCTATCCAGTCCAGCCCCATCATTTCACAAATAAAGAAACTTGAGGTCCAAGTCAGACAGGTAGCAAGCATCAGAAGTAGGATTTGAACCTCAAACTCCAAAGCTAGTACTTTTGTCACTACAGCTGCCCTATGTATCTCATCAATATGAGCAGAACAATGAGCTAGATGACCTCCAAGCTCATTCCAGCTCTATGACTCTAAGTGAAATAATAGTGTAAAAGTTTCTTGAAAGGTGTAAAATGCTAAACCCACTGATTGTTATTTCCTCTTCACCACTGTAGATTTCTCAGAGCATGAATTCTACTGGGACAGCCTGTAAGAATCCAGGCTCACCCCCCATGCCACAGTGAGACACCAAAAGAGGTCATCATGTTTGTGGAAATGGTATCAGTGTTAAGGTGACCTAAAACACCAGATTGCATGGAGCCCCAATTTCCATGACATAAACATAGCCATTATCTCCCCTTCACCCTCTTCTCTCCCATTAATGCCTAGAACAGCACATCCCTGCTCACCAAGGTTGCTTCACAACCCCAAATTAAGCAAATTATCCACATGACTCCTTTATGCCTTGTAGCAACTGGTACAATAGAATGTTCTTTTATGGAAATTAGGAATTTCAATGAGCCAAAGATCATACATAAAAGGTGACATGGTGCTTGAGAGCCAAGGTCTAAGTACCACTGACTTTGACACTGAGAAAGACAATGAGTAAGCAAATTGTCCTTTTTTTTAAAGGCAGCCTTATTATATGTAACCTTTCCTAGAGGACAAAATCTATGTTCCACGTAGGAATTGTCCTGAGACAGGAAATGGGTTGGGTGGGAGATGCAAAATTATATCTTTTTTGCCAAGAGAAAAATAATAGCAGATAAGATATTTATATGTTTTTTTCAAGGCTTACAGAGAGAGAGAGAGAGAGAGAGAGAGAGAGAGAGAGAGAGAGAGAACTATACACACACATATAAATACATATATTTATTTATTTATATAAAATTTCACTTGAGCCTCACAATAACCCTGCAAAGTAAGTGTTACTAATATTATCCACATTTTACAGAAGAGAAAACTGAGGTTGAGAGGCTGAGGGGAGCTTGCCAGGACCCCAAAGCTATTAAGTCTCTGATGCAAAACCACCTCTCCCTGACTCTAAGTCTGGCACCATGATGCTGAAATTCAACTTACCAAGATTATATTCCCCAAATTGTCTTTCCTCTTGAAATGGCTTGTAATGCCCAGCTAGAATCACGGAATCTCAGAATTGGAAAGGAATGTGGTCAAAAGACATCCCTGAAACAGGAATCTTCTCAACACACACTCCCAAAAGCATCCTGTGATATCTCCAAGGATGAAAACAATTGGAACCTATTTCCCACCTGGACACCTCTCATTGTTAGGATCTACCTCCTTGTAACTTAGCCCCATTTTACCTTGCTCTCCCTTGCAGGGCTCATGAAAACATCCCTTCCCTCTTCCACTTGTCAGTCTTTCACATACTTTAAATCAATGATCATATCATCCCTAGGTCTTTTTAACTAATCCCATTTTCTTTTATCTGTTCTTTACATACCACAATTATGAGACCCTTTACTCTCCTGTTGCCGTTCTCTGGATATACTCTGGCTTGTCAACATCCTTCCTAAAATGTTTCTCTCCAGAAATGAACACAATACTCCACAAGCCGTCTAACCATGGCAGAGGACAATAGGATTGTCACCTCTCCCACTGTTGAGATATTATCCACACCATCATTTCTCACCATCATCAGGACTGTAGTTATTATTATTTTGGATCCATATAGAAATCGAGATGGGGCAACTAGATAGCACAGTGGATAGTCAGGAAGATTCATCTTCCTCAGTTCAAATCTGGCCTCAGACAATTACTACCTGTGTGACCCTGGGCTCCTCACTTTGCTACAGTTTCCTCATTTGTAAAATGAGCTGGAGAAGGAAATGGCTATTCCAGTATCTGTCAAAAAAATGCAGTCACAAAGGGTTGGACATGACTGAAACAACTCAATGACAACAAAGAGGTTAGGGTATGCCCTGTGCTTCTAATGAACTGTAAAGGCAACCTGAAATTGCACAGAAACCAACAAGTGGATGGATTTAGATCTGTTTCTCCTCTCTCTATCACTGGAAATCTCCTTCAATCATTGAGCATCCAAGCCCTGCCCTTCAATAACACACCGTCACTGACATGACTCTCCATAGAATCAAAGGAGAGAGCCAGTGTCCATATAACACACACACACACACACACACACACACACACACACATACACACACACGAAGGCAGAAGTAGCAGGGGTAGAACTTGCAAAGCAGAAAAACTGTCGGCTTGAAGTAAGGAAGGACTTCTTAACAATGAGATCCCAGATCCCAGAGAGAAATGGGCTGCCTCTTTAGGTAGTAAACTCACCCTGACTGGAAGCAAAGATTGAATCATGATGTTCAAGGTAAATTGGAGTAAATTCTTGCATACTTATAGTTTGGATAGTTTCTGACATTCTATGATTCTGTAAATGCTGAATTTTGACCATGAAGATTAGAAACTGAGCTGATGAAAGAACTCTGATTTCTAAGCCAACCGGGATCCCTGACTTGATAAAGAATATTAGACAACATTGCTTTCTTTCACCTTCAGTCCCCCTTACATAAAACCCATGAAATTTATCAGCTTCCTGAACTTACCACTCTGGGATCACAGAAGGCTAGCACATTGAATTTAGCAGAGACTTGAAAGATCATCTATTCCAATTCATTCATTTTGCAGATGAAGAAACTGAGGGAGGAAACAAGTTGCTTGTCATCACATTGCTCACCAACGGTATAGCCAGCATTTGAACTCAGATTTCCTAATTTCTGACCCAATTCTAAAATTGACCAAAAAGGCTGAAAACAAAAGTCCAAGAGAGTTAGAATAGCTCTTGCTTCGTATAAAATCCACACTCTTAATTTGCTCTAGCAAAAATGTCTTTAAAATTCAGAGATGCATGGAGAGGCATAAGAATTAATTAATTTAAAAGCATTTTAAGTGCTTTCTAGGTGCTAAGCACTAAAGATGCAGTCGAAGAGTCAGACAGTCCCTGCTCTCAAGAAACTTGCATTATAATAGAGAGTGACATCACATATTTTTGTTCGATTATTTTCAGTTGTGTCCAACTCTCTGTGACCCCATTTGGGGTTTCCCACTCAGAGATACTAGAATGGTTTAACATTTCCTTCTCCAGTTCATTTACAGTTGAGGAACTAAGGCAATACAGTTAAGTGACTTGCCCAAGGTCACACAGCTAGTAAGTGTCTGAAGCCAGATTTGAACTCAAAAAGATGAATATTCCTGACTCCAGGCCCAGTGCCCTATTTACTGTACTACCTAGCTGCCCTACATCATATATATAGGGGTTCATCCACAAAATAATACCTGCACACAGCAAGATACTCCAGCCTCCTCAGAAGCCACAATTCCTAGAGACCCACAAAAGAATGTTCTTGCCACTCTCACGAGATTTGATCTCGGTAACAGATATCTATGGGAATAACATTAAAGAAGATGCATAACCAGAGTAAACTGATCCAGAATTAAATAAGTAGAACCAAGAAAACAGTATAAAGAATTATTATAACATTGCAAATGGAGGGAAGCAATAAAATAAAACAGTGCTATGTAATTGTAATGACCAAACTTGGACCCAGAGGACAGTTGAGGAAATGCCCCTCTTCCCGTTCTTTGCAGAGGCAGGGAAGTTTGGGTGTGGAATACCGCATAAACTGTCAGATGTGACTGATGTGTTGGTTGTTTTTGCTAAACCACTTTTTTTCTTTCTCTTTTTTTATTCTCTGTTACAAGGGCTGACTAAAAAGTTAGGAGAGAGGAAGAGCCAGATATATTTGGAAATGAAAAGTGAAAGTGATATAAAAACAAAAGATATTAAGAAAAGTAATATTGTTGAAGAAAATAAACTTTTTTAGAAATCGCTCCAACCAACTGGACATGATGGAGAGGCATACTTACTTGAGTCTACTGAATGATGGTTTCCATCAGCTCCGTGAGCCTTGAATGCCAATACCTGTTGGCTCTGCAAAAAAGGTAGACTGAGTCTGCATGTGACCTGAGCAAATGATTACTTCGAATAATTCAGTCTATTCAGTAAAAAAAATAAATAAGACAAAATCAGTGAAATTGTCTACTAAATCAATTGCTAAATTTAGTCCAGGAACCCAATAAAAATAAACAAATGTCATGTAACAACAATGACTCATATTTAGCATTTCAAGATATATAAAGCTCTTGCTTTACTATTACCTAGAAAGGTAGCGAATGCAAGTATTATCGTTCTCAATTCTTAGATGAGGGAACTGAGAATGATCAAAGTTAACATGACCACTTGTCAGGGTAAGTGAGTGAGCTAGTAGTAGTCAGTAGTAAGTGAGAGAACTAGAACCTGAACCCAGAAATCAGACTCCAGGTCCAGTGCTCTTTCTACTGGGAAGACTTGTGTGCTAGAATTGATCTTTATTGAAGAAAGCCAATTTTGCATAGGATATAGACACAGTCTTTGCTTCCCCCATCATGGGCTCTGAGGATATTGGATTTTGAGTTGGAAAGAACCTCACAGCTCATTGAGGCCAGATCCTCCATCATTTTACAGAAGAATAAAGTAAGGTCTAGCGAGGTGGAAATCACTTGCCCAAAGTCACACAAGTAGTAAGTTGTAGAGCTGGACTTTGAACCCAGATCCTCCCCTGGATGATTTTATAAATATTTTGTGATGCGTACAATGGCCATAGCCTTTGCCACCTTCCTCCAAAGAAAGGAACTGCCATGAATGTGAGGCACTTGTTCATGATTATTCATTGCTGCTGCCCTAGAACACTGTGTGCTTTTCCCAGGAAACCAAGTTTGAGGTTGGCTTTGGAGAAGTCTCAAGACTGGGAGCAGTGTTTTTAATCCAAATTGAAACCTCCACTTCTGATCTTTTTCCATGGGCATGTGAGAGTCTCCACATATCTTTACTAGGGCTATGGAAATCATTCCCTCACATACACATACTCCCTAGCAAAGCTAAATGTCTGCTTCTCTTCCTCTGTCCTGTCCATGTTAACACTCCAGGACTTGGAGTCAAAAAGGGACATGGGAGATACCCTATTGTTCCTGTCTCTCCAGAGATGCAGTTCTGAGCAAATGTCAAATGGACCAATTATGCTAAAACAGGGAGGATAATGAGGCCCACTGTGTAGCCCCAGATGGTGGTAGTCCAAGGTCTCTCAGCCATGGGATCTGTGTTTCTGGAGCTCCAGATAATGCTTTTGTCGCCTTCTGCTGGAGTCCCATTGTGAGTCCTATGCCCTGGAGACCTCTGTATCCTCCCTGGAAAATGTATTAACTTTTCTTGGACAAATACTTTACTATTTTTGTATCTCCCCCTCCCTCGGAAACACACATCCCATAGTTCCTATCATGTGGCAGTGTCAGTATAGAATGTTGGATTTGGAGAAAAATGTCCTGGGTTTGAAACCCAGCTCTATTACATGCAGTAGATAAATGGACAAATTGGACAAATCACTTCATCTTTCTGGGTCTCAGTTTCCTCATCTGGAAAATAGGGAGACTAGATGAACTAAGTCTTTTTCAGCTCTAAATCTATGATACCATGAAATATCATTTAGACAGGTGGTACAGTGGATAGGACATACTTGGAGTCAGAGACATCTGTGTTCAAATGCCTCCCCAAACAGTGTTACTATATGGTGACTCTGGGCCAATTACTTATAATCTCTCTGTGCCTCAGTTTCCTTATTGTTAAAATGAGAATAACAATAACATCTACCTCACAGGTTTGTTGTGAGTCTCGAATGAGATAAAATGTGCAAAGCGCTCTATTGACCTTAAAGTGGTATGCCTACAGACATGCTAACTCTAATATGACTACCTGCAGTTTCATAGGAAACTTGGATCTCCTACTGAAGATCAAGCAAGCCATTTCCTTCCTTATTCCTCAGTTTTGCCACTCTGTAAAAGGAGGAGACTAAAACCTATGCTCTTTCCTCCTTCCTAAAAACATGATAGCAGGCTTTGGGTTGGCTTGTGGAAGGGGGAAGAGACATCTTGACTGCAGAAGGCAGAATGTTACAGAGAGCAGCACACCCACTCACCATAAGGGAAAACTTACTAACAATTAGAGCTGCCCCCAAATGGAAAATGTTGGCCTAGGGAATAAGAGAGACAGGAAGTAATGAGGTATTTGTTACTGAAGGCCTAGGTTCAGAGATTCCATGATCCCTTGTCAGGGATACTGTAGACAACACCTCTGCTCAGGTGATCAATTCTGAGCTTCCTTCAAATCTGGAGGTTCTATGAATCCATGATTCCCAGGAAAGATGTAAGGAATATTAAGGCAACATAGCTAATGAAGTCCTTTGAACTCCTTAGAAGAGATGAAGGTCCATAAATGATGCATGTCAGACAATGCTTCTGTCCCCATCTTGCTCTCTTAATAGGCCCTGACCATGAGATTGCACAGAGCCTCTTCCCCACTTTGGTTCTCACCAGGCTTGTGGGAACGTTGGAGCATAATTCTATTCCCCTAGGGAGAACCAGACTACCCTATTCCTGTGCCCATCAGCAAGGCGGGTAGGGCTGAGCTTATATTTAGTACAGAGCTAAGTACCACAAACTTTACCCAGATGAAGTAATATGAAGGATACTCCAACCTAAGAATGGGTGGGCAAGAGGGAATGGATGGCTGGCCGTGGAGAAGAACCACCACCATAGGGTTGTTATATTCCCTTTCCCTCCCCCTTCCATACAGCTACTTGACTGCCCACAGTGCTTGGATGAGATGGCAGTTATCAACTCTATTCCTTCTGATGAGATGGAGAACCACAAGGCTTACCATTTGCCTTGGCTTTATGCTCTGCAGTCCCTTAGGCCACTATATTTACATATGATGTAATGTAAGGGTCTCTGGGTCTTGCCATGTGCCCCACAACTTAACCTTTGGGATATGGGGACCATCTCCCCCATTTAGATTGTAAGCTTTTAGAAAGGAAGAACTAGTCTCACTTTTTCAATGTGTATCCCCAGCCTATAGCACAATGCTTGGCACACAGGAAGCACTTAATAAATGCTTTTTCATTTATTCATTCATTCAAGGGGGAGCTAGAATGTGTTTCTTTTAGCTAGCCTTCTGAAAGTTTACTATGCCAATTATACTTGCTAACCAGCTTTGAGTTCTGATCTTTCTAGCAGCTGATGAACTCTGAGTAGTATAAGCATCCACTAAATTTGGTGCCATAAGAAAAGCCCAAATTGCCCCAGTTCTAGTTACAGCTCAGACTTGGATTCTCTGATAATCACAGTAAAAGTTCTCATTTCTTCAGATGTGATTCTTCTCTGTTCCTATTTTATTGGGAGTCAATTAATCAATAAACATTTATTGTCATATCACCCTATTAAAATGTAAGGTCTTTGAGGGCAGAGAATGCCTTGCATATTTGTATCCCCAGTGTTTTGCACTTAATTGTGTTCATTCATTCGTTAAGTACTTACTGGGCACTAGGCACTATGCTATGCACAGGGGATACAAGGAAAAACCAAAAAGGTCCCTGTCTGCAAGAAGCCTATATCCTAATGGCATGACCCAGGATAAAGTACCATACTAATTTTCCTGACAAGTCTTGCCCTCAATTCACCAAAAGCCCCTTTACCCATAAGAACATTTCTGAATATTAGGGATGCTACAGACAGGGCCATATGCAATATTCCTGCCTATTTACATCTGGGTTAAGGGAGGTACTACTAGGGTACAGTCTCTCCCATTGTCTAAATTCAAGGATAATATCAAGCTCCAGCCTTATATAAGACCAATTCTCAATGCTCCAGGCTGGAAACAGAATTCTAATCATTTTTAACATACATGTAAACATCAACCAAAAATGGCTTAACTCACAGCCTGCCATTGAGATCAATGTCCATAGCTATTATTAAAGTACTATTTAGAGGCAGCATAGACTAGTAGATAGAGTGTCAGCCTTGAAGTCAAGAAGTCTTGGTTTTTCAAGTTCAGAAAAGAACTGGTTTCAATTAACTCGAAAGGTGATTAGTCTGTGGATCAGAGATCCACTATAAATGAAATCATAGCAATCTGATTTATAAACCAGAATGGAAATGGATTAATTTATTTTTTCCACTTAATAGTATTTTATTTTGCCAAATACATGTAAAGATAGTTTTTAACATTCACTTGTATAAGATTTAAATTCCAATTTTTTTCTCCCTCTCTCCCTTTCCCCCTCCCCAATACAGCATGCAATCTGATAAAGGCTATATATGTACGATCCTATTAGACATATTTCCATTTAGTCATGTTGTGAAGGAAGAACAAGAACAAAAGAGAAAAACTATGAAAAAGAAAAATAAGAAAATAACTATGTTTTGGTCTGCATTCAGACTCCATAGTTCTTTCTCTGGATGTGGATAGCATTTTCTATCATAAGTCTTTTGTAATTGCCTTAGATCATTGTGTTGCTGAGAAGAGCTAAGTCCATCAAAGGTGGTCATCATACAGTGTTGCTGTTACTGTGTACAGTGTTCTCTTGGTTCTGCTCAATTCACTCAGCATAAGTTCATGTAAGTCTTTCCAGGTTTTTCAGAAATCTGCCTGCTCATCATTTCTTATAGAACAATACTATTCCATTACATTCGTATACCACAATTTGTTCAGCCATTTGGGCATGCCCTCAACCAAAATTTATTCATTTATAATGGGAGAGTGTATACTTGGAACGAATTATCTGCATAAGATACCTCCTACTGAGAGGGAAGCCTCCCCCCCACCCCCAGGGAGCAGATCAGGCTGTTTGGTACAAATAAACTTATAGCAAAGGGAGATGTTCTTAAGAGTTGTTTCTATCAAGATGTGGCAGCCTTATTTATTCTTTCTCAGCATGCTATAGTGGAATGAGAGGTGGGCTTAGAGTCAGAAGACATATGGGTTTGAATCCTGACTCTGAGACATTCTAGCTTTAATGCCAGGAGCAAAGCACTGAACTTCTGAGTTTCAAGATTTTTTAATGTAAAATGGGGACAATGATGACTCTAGCATTTACTTCACAGGGTTGTTTTAAGGGTCAAATGAGAAAATGTCCATGATTTTATAATTTTTTTAAAAGTTAAAAAAAAAGAAGTCTCGGTTCAAGTACTGACCCTCTGATACATACTGTATAAACATGGACAAATCACTTTAATTTTCAGTACTCCAGGTAGCTAAGGTTCTAAATCACAGAGGAGTTGTGTATCTACATCAACAAAAGAAATTTCCACACTGGGAGCTCCCCTATAGTGATGAAATCACAAGTCTGGACCATGAAAAAAAGAATTGAGGGGGCGGAGCCAAGATGGCAGCTGCAAAGCAGGAACTTGCCTGAGCTCCCACGCAGATCCCTCCAAAAACCTATAAAAATGGCTCTGAACAAATTTTAGAACTGCAGAACCCATGAAATAGCAGAGGGAAGCAGGGCTCCAGCCCAGGACAGCCTGGATGGTCACAGGGTAAGGTCTATCGCACGGATCTGGGAGCGGAGTGGAGCAGAGCCCAGCACGGACCAACTAGACTGAGAGCCGGGTGGAATAGGCCCTAGTGCCCTGAATCAGTGAGCTGTGGCAGTCATCACCAGACTTCTCAACCCACAAACACTAAAATCAACAGAGAAGGTTAGTGGGAAAAACTGCGGGGACATGATGAAAGGAGTTCACGGTTCAGGCACCGCCCCGGAGGCAGCACAGTGGTGCAGCTACAGAACTACAGCTGCAGTTGCTTCCAGCCCCAGGCCCACCTGGTGGGAGGAATTAAGTGGCAGATCTGAGCGGGAGTGCAGAGCCAACTTAGATCTGAGTACGGTCTGGGTTGTCGGTTCTTAGGAGAAGAGGAACGCTGATGTGGCAGAACTTACCATGTAGCTCTGAAAACAACAGCGCATCCCCCTCAAGCTTGAGACAAAGTACTCTTTAATCTACAAGACGTCATACGCTGATGAAAAACTCAAGGGTCAATTAAGTTGGCTGGGAACATGGCCAGGCAGAGAAAACGGACTCAGATTCAGAGTCAGACTTTGGAATCTTTCCTTGGTGACAAAGAAGACCAAAACATACAGCCAGAAGAAGTCTACAAAGTCAAAGAGTCTACATCAAAAGCCTCCAAGAAAAACACGAACATGTCTCAGGCCATGGAAGAGCTCAAAAAGGATTTGGAAAAGAAAGTTAGAGAAGTAGAGGAAAAATTGGGAAGAGAAATGAGAGTGATGCAAGAAAACCATGAAAAACAAGTCAATGATGGGCTAAAGGAGACCCAAAAAAAATACTGAAGAAAATAACACCTTAAAAATAGACTAACTCAAACAGCAAAAGAGCTCCAAAAAGCCAATGAGGAGAAGAATGCCTTGAAAGGCAGAATCAGCCAAATGGAAAAAGAGGTCCAATGGACCACTGAAGAAAATACTACCTTAAAAATTAGATTGGAGCAAGTGGAAGATAGTGACTTTATGAGAAGTTAAGATATTATAAAACAGAACCAAGGGAATGAAAAAATGGAAGACAATGTGAAATATCTCATTGGAAAAACCACTGACCTGGAAAATAGATCCAGGAGAGATAATTTAAAAATTATTGGACTACCTGAAAGTCATGATCAAAAAAAGAGCCTAGATATCATCTTTCAAAAAGTTATCAAGGATAACTGCCCTGATATTCTAGAAATTAAAAGAATACACCGATCACCTCCTGAAAAAGATCTCAAAAAGAAAACTCCTAGGAATATTGTCGCCAAACTCTAGAGCTCCCAGATCAAGGAGAAAATACTGCAAGCAGCCAGAAAGAAACAATTCGAGTACTGTGGAAACACAATCAGCATAACACAAGATCTAGCAGCTTCTACATTAAGGGATGGAAGGGCTTGGAATATGATATTCTGGAGGTCAATGGAGCTAGGATTAAAACCAAGAATCACCTACCCAGCAAAATTGAGTATCATGCTCCAAGGCAAAATATGGATTTTCAATAAAATAGAAGACTTTCAAGCTTTCTCAGTGAAGAGACCAGAGCTGAACAGAAAGGTTGACTTTCAAACACAAGAATCAAGAGAAGCATGAAAAGGTAAACAAGAAATAGAAATCATAAGGGACTTACTAAAGTTGAACTATTTTGTTTACATTCCTACATGGAAAGATGATGTGTATAATTCATGAGACTTCAGTATTAGGGTAGCTGAAGGGAATATACGTATATAGAGAGACAGAGGGCACAGGGTGAGTTCAACATGAAGTGATGATATCTAAAAAAATAAAATCAAATTAAGGGATGAAAGAGGAATATATTGAGAGAGGGAGAAAGGGAGAGATAGAATGGGGTAAATTATCTCTCATAAAAGTGGCAAGAAAAAGCAGTTCTGTAGGAAGGGAAGAGGGGGCAGGTGAGGGGGAATTGGTGAATCTTACTCTCGTCGGACTTGACCTGAGGAGGGAATAACATACACACTCAATTGGGTATCTTACCCCACAGGAAAGAAGGAGGAAGGAGATAAAAAGGGGGGGACAATAGAAAGGAGGGCAGATAGGGGGAGGAGGTAATCAAAAGCAACCGCTTTTGAAAAGGGACAGGGTCAAGGGAGAAAACTGAATAAAGGGGGATAGGATAGGAAGGAGCAAAATATAGTTAGTTTTTCACAACATGAGTATTGTGGAAGGGTTTTACATAATGATCCACATGTGGTCTATGTTGAATTGCTTGCCTTCTTATGGAGGGTGGGTGGGGAGGGAAGAGAGGAGAGAATTTGGAACTCAAAGTTTTACAAACAGATGTTAAAAAAATGTTTTTGGCATGCAATTAGGAAATAAGATATACAATCAATGGGGCATAGAAATCTATCCTGCCCTACAAGAAAGTAAGGGAAAAGGGGATGGGGGGAGTGGGGTGACAGAAGGGAGGACTGACTGGGGAACAGGGTAATCAGAATATATGCCATCTTGGAGTGGGGGGAGGGTAGAAATGGGGATAAAATTTGTAATTCAAACTCTTGTGAAAATCAATGCTGAAAACTAAAAATATTAATAAATAAACATGTGTACATGAAAAAACAGAAAAAAGAATTGAAACTAATTGTGCTGTAGTAAAGTGTTTTGAGGTGAAAAGCCCTGAATTCCATTTTCAACTCTGATATTTATTACTGTCAGGAATCCTAAGAAATTCATTTCACCCTTCTGGGCCCAAGTTTCTTAAGGTATAAAGTGGAGATAATACTTACTCTACCTACCTGAAGGGAGTGTTATATGGAAAGCACTTTGCAAAGCTTAAAGCACTATAAAAACCTGTGTATTGTTATTATTGTGGTGGTGGCGGTGGTGGTGGTAGTGGTTGTTACAATACTGGGCCTTTAGCCAGTGGCAGTGTCTAGTTTCCTTTTCATTTGCTTATCTCATTCAGACACCTTTGCCATAAGGGGAACAAAGCCCTAAAATTAAGGAGAGTGGAAATTTCAGTACCAAGGAGAGAGGACTTCATAATGGTTGAGGAAGAATTTCAATCTCATTTGGATGACCTGCTCTTCTGTGCTTGCTCTGAAGCTTGGTACAAGGGATTTGCTCACCTCGCTCTTGAGAAGTCCCGCCATAATTAAAGTACCTTATATTCACTATGCCATGTCACCTATATCAAGGCTTTCCAAAGTCCAACCCATACGTTTATACTGCTTCTATGAGGTTTAGTGCTACTGGTTTTTTTCAACCAATGGAAAAACCTATTTAGCTACAAGAGGAAAAACATATTTAAAATATTCCTTTTTTTCTTTTCCCAAGACAAGCCTGAAAGCCACAACAATGGAAACTAATTGAATAAGTTCTCTATTCTCATTGATTTTTCCCCATAGTTGAGTGGAGTATTATTTGTTTTATTTAGTGAATAGGAAACACAGGAAGACCCCAGGGAGGCTGGTATTAAAAGCCTGCCTCTCTCACTTGTCAATATATGAATTACCAGTCGCAACTTCTTTGTGGCCTCATTCTCCTCACATAGGAAATGGGGATACCTGTACTATTAATACCTAACCCATATGGTTGTGATGAGATTCAAATGAAATCAGGTACATAAAGCATTTTGTAAGCTTTAAATCATTGTGTCTCAGGCCCCCTTCTCTTACCATTTTTTTCTCTAATGGTGAGCTCATTGGTTCTCATGTATTTAACTAGCTTTTCTATGAAATAATTTCTAGTTTTATATATCCAGCCCCATTCTCTCTCCTAAGCTCCAGTCCAGCATCACCAAATGCCTTTTGGACATCTCAAATTGGATACGTCCTCCTCTTAGCTGCTAATGCTTTCTCCTCTTGGAATCCTTTTTATATTATATATATATATATATATATATATATATTGTTAAAGACTCAGAATCTTAACTGCTACTCTTTTGGATCAGTTGAAGTATTGGTCAGTTAAGCAGAATTTATTAAGCACCTACTACATGCCAGGGACAGTGCCAAGTGATGGGCCTCTGAGGTCCCTTCCTAGGATTGACTGGAGGGAATAAAGAGAGTATATGTATATCTTGTGTATACCTAGCTATTTACAAGTTATCTCTCTCATTAAAATATAGGATCCTTGAAGGCATTATTATGGCTTTTCTTTGTATCTCCAATGCCAAGCACAGTGCCTAATACATGGTAAGTACTTAATAAATGCTTTTTGACAACATATAATTTATTTTTATAAATCCAAAGAGATAATGTATATAAAGTACTTTGTATTCTCTCACAGAATCAAAGAATCTTGAGTTGGAAGAGACCTAAGAGGCCAGCTAGTCCACCTCATGCAGAAGGAATACCCATTATAATATACCTGACAAGTAGTCACCCATATTCTGCTGAAAGACTTCCAAGGATGAGAAACACACCTAAACTCTCAAAGCATCCTGTTACACTTTGGGACAACTATAATTGTTGAGAAGTTTTACCTGATATCAAGCCTCAACTGGCCACTTTTTCAACCCATGGTTCCTAGTCTTATCTTCTGGGGCCAAGGCTAATCCCTCTTTTACATGAGAGCCCTTCAAATACTTGAAGTTAGCTATGGTTCTCCACCTCACCCTCAACTCCTGTATTCTTCAAACTAAATACATTCAGCTCCTCCAACCAGTCCTCAAATAACGTGAACCCAAAGCCCTTCACCATCTTTAAAATTACAATGTTAATTATGATTGAAGTTATTAATCAGGAATCAACAGCTTATGAGGGTACCAATCAGGAAAGCTTACTTATGTGAGCTTCAATTCCCAAGCAGAAGCGACTTCATGCTAACAAAAAAGGTTCATGGCGGCTCACGTCTCAATAGGTCCCTACAGAACTACATAATCTTGAGTTGGATGGGAACTCAGAAGCTTTCTAGTCCAACTCCCACCTAAATAAGGGTACTCTGGACAACATGCCTAACAAATAGTTCTCAGCCTTTATTTTAGATATCACTAGTGAGACAGAATGTTGTTCCCAGGACAAACCATCCCACATATGGTGAACATTAATTATTAGCTCTCTTTATTCCCTCCAGTCAATCCTAGGAAGGGACCTCAGAGGCCCATCACTTGGCACTGTCCCTGGCACATAGTAGGTGCTTAATAAATTCTGCTTAACTGACCAATACTTCAACTGATCCAAAAGAGTAGAAGTTAAGATTCTGAGTCTTTAACAATATGAAAAGATTTAGTGAATCTGAGGGTTCGATCTATTAAAGTCTCATAAATGACAAAGTCTAAATTTCCTAGATTCCCTGAAGTTCTTAGAGCCACATAGATGGACCAGACTCAGCAGGAGTGGGGAACCTATGGCCTTGAGGCCACGTGTGGCTGTCTAGGTCCTCAAGTGGAGCCCTCTGACTGAATGTAAACTTCACAGAACAAATCCCTTTAATTAAAGGATTTGTTGTGTAAAACTTGGACTCAGTCAAAAGGCTACACCCCAGGACCTAGAAGGCCACAAGTGGCTTCAAGGCCACAGGTTCCCCATCCCTGAACCAGAGTGAATCACAGCTGCCCTCTGATGTGTAAATTCCTTGCCCCACAACAATATTTTCTTTCTTTTTCTTTTTTTTTATTTAATATATTTAGTTTTCAGCATTGATTTTCACAAGAGTTTGAATTACAAATTTTCTCCCCATTTCTACCCTCCCTCCCACTCCAAGATGGCGTATATTCTGGTTGCCCTGTTCCCCAGTCTGCCCTCCCTTCTGTCACCCCACTTCCCTCCCATCCCCTTTTCCCTTCCTTTCTTGTAGGGCAAGATAAATTTCTACGCCCTATTGCCTGTGTATCTTATATTCTAGTTGCATGCAAAAACTTTTTATTTTGTTTTTGAACATCTGTTTTTCAAACTTTGAGTTCCAAATTCTCTCCCCTCTTCCCTTCCCACCCACCCTCCCTAAGAAGTCAAGCAATTCAACATGGGCCACATGTGTATCATTATGTATAACCCTTCCACAATACTCGTGTTGTGAAAGACTAACTATATTTTGCTTCTTCCTAACCTATCCCCCTTTATTCAATTTTCTCCCTTGACCCTGTCCCTTTTCGAAAGTGTTTGTTTTTGATTACCTCCACCCCCATCTGCCCTCCCTTCTATCATCCCCCCCCTTTTTTATCTTCTTCCTCCTTCTTTCCTGTAGGGTAAGATACCCAATTGAGTATATACGGTATTCCCTCCTCAGGTCAAATCTGATGAGAGCAAGATTCACTCATTCCCCCTCACTGCCGTCTCTTCTCTTCCTACAGAACTGCTTTTTCTTGCCACTTTTATGCGAGATAATTTACCCTATTCTATTTCTCCCTTTCTCCCTCTCTCAATATATTCCTCTCTCATCCCTTAATTTGATATTATTTCCTTTAGATATCTTCCCTTCTCTCTCTCTCTCTCTCTCTCTCTCTCTATATATATATATATATATATATATATATGTATATGTGTATATGTATATGTGTATATATACACATACATATATACATACATACACCCTCACATATACATATATATACATAAACATATATACACATATATATGCATATTCCCTTCATCTACCCTAATACTGAGGTCTCATGAATCATACACATCATCTTTCCATGTAGGAATATAAACAGTTCAACTTTAGTAAGTCCCTTGCAATTTCTTTTTCTTGTTCTTTTTCTTGATTACCTTTTCATGCTTCTCCTGATTTTTGTGTTTGAAAGTCAAATTTTCTATTCAGCTCTGGTCTTTTCACTGAGAAAGCTTGAAAGTCCTCTATTTTATTGAAAATCCATATTTTGCTGTGGAGCATGATACTCAGTTTTTCTGGGTAGGTGATTCTTGGTTTTAATCCTAGCTCCATTGACTTCCTGAATATCGTATTCCAAGCCCTTCGATCTCTTAATGTAGAAGCTGCTAGATCTTAGGTTATTCTGATTGTGTTTCCACAATACTCAAATTGTTTCTTTCTGGCTGTTTGCAGTAATTTTCTCCTTGACCAGGGAGCTCTGAAATTTGGTGACAATATTCCTAGGAGATTTCTTTTTGGGATCTATTTGAGGAGGCGATCGGTGGATTCTTTCAATTTCTATTTTGCCCTGTGGCTCTAGAATATCAGGGCAGTTCTCCTTGATAATTTCTTGAAAGATGATATCTAGGCTCTTTTTTTGATCATGGTTTTCAGGTAGTCCAATAATTTTTAAATTATCTCTCCTGGATCTATTTTACAGTTCAGTGGTTTTTCCAATGAGATATTTCACATTGTCTTCCATTTTTTTCATTCTTTTGGTTATGTTTTATAATATCTCGATTTCTCATAAAGCCACTAGCTTCTACTTGCTCCAATCTAATTTTTAAGTAGTATTTTCTTCAGTGGTCTTTTGGACCTCCTTTTCCATTTGGCTAATTCTGCCTTTCAAGGAATTCTTCTCCTCGTTGGCTTTTTGGAGCTCTTTTGCCATTTGAGTTAGTCTATTTTTTAACGTATTGTTTTCTTCAGTATATTTTTCAGTATTTTTTTGGGTCTCCTTTAGCAAATCATTGACTTGTTTTTCATGGTTTTCTCTCATCCTTCTCATTTCTCTTCCCAATTTTTCCTCTACTTCTCTAACTTTCTTTTCCAAATCCTTTTTGAGCTCTTCCATGGCCTGAGACCAGTTCATGTTTTTCTTGGAGGCTTTTGTTGTAGGCTCTTTGACACTGTTCATTTCTTCTGGCTGTATGCTTTGGTCTTCTTTGTCACCAAAGAAAGATTCCAGACTCTGAGACTGATTCTGGGTGTTCTTTCACTGCCTGGCCATGTTCCCAGACAACTTACTTAACCCTTGAGTTTTTCAGCGGGGTATGACTGCTTGTAGACTAAAGAGTTCTATGTTCCAAGCCTGGGGGGATGTGCCAGCTCTGCCACACCAGCACTCCTCCTTCCCCAAGAACCTCCAACCTGGACTGGACTTAGATCTTCAGCAGGGTCTTCACTCCAGCTCTGATCCGCCACTTAATTCCTCCCACCAGGTGGGCCTGGGGCCAGAAGCAATTGCAGCTGTAGTTCTGTAGCTGCCCCACCTCTGCTGCCCCTGGGGCAGTGGCCCAACTGCAAACTCCCCATCCCCAGCAGCTTTCCCCACTAACCTTCTCTGTTGTCTTTGGTGTTTGTGGGTTGAGAAGTCTGGTGATGACTGCCACAGCTCACTGATTCAGGGCGATAGCTCCACCCAGCTCCTGGTCTGGTTGGTCCACACCGCCCATGCTGGGCTCTGCTCCGCTCCACTCCGCTCCTGCTCCCAGCTCAGTGCATGATAGACCCCACCCAGAGACCATCCAGGCTGTCCTGGGCTAGTGCCTTGCTTCCCTCTGCTATTTTCTGGGTTCTGCAGTTCTTCTCTGTTGTCTCTGGTGTTTGTGAGTTGAGAAGTCTGGCAACTGCCACAGCTCACCGATTCAGGGCACCAAGGTCCACTCCACCCAGCTCCTGGTCTGGTTGGTCCCCGCAGCCCACGCTGGGCTCTGCTCCGCTCCGCTCCTGCTCTCAGCTCTGTGCTGAGACCCAGAGACCATCCAGGCTGTCCTGGGCTGGAGCCCCACTTCTCTCTGCTACCTTGTGGGTTCTGCAGTTCTAGAATTGGTTCAGAGCCATTTTTATAGGTTTTTGGAGGGACTTGGCAGGGAGCTCATGCTAGTCCCTGCTTTCCAGCTGCCATCTTGGCTCCGCCCCCACAACAATATTTTCAACATCCTTCCCTTTTGCCTCAGTTTGTAGCTCCCAGAAATGACTTTATTGTGTACCCTGGATAGGGGAGGGGAGGGAAAGAAAAACATTTATATACTGCCTATCATGAGCCAAGCACTGTGTAATAAGCATGTTACAAAATATTATCTCATTTGGTCCTGACAATAACTCTTGGAGGTATGTGTTGTTATTATCCTCAATTTATAGTTGAGAAAACTGAGGCAAACAGATGTCAAGTGACTGGCTTAGGGTCACACAGAGAGTAAGAGTATGAGATCAGATTTGAACTCATGTCTTCCTGACCCCAAGCCCAGAGTTCTGTCTACTGTGCCAATTAGCTGCCTAGAAATCATGAGGTCCTTCTTCAGTGGCCTTAGCTAAGGAATGCTTGGTTAGATGCTGTGCTAGCCTATAACCTTTCTATGCTATATACACAACCAGAAAAGCTGTGATAATAGCCTATAAGATCACATGCTATCCCATTCAATGTATCTAGATTACTGGTTACTACGCCAATGTTTCTGTTTTGAGATGACATCATCTCTAGGGGTGGAAGGGAGTACAGGGAGGACTCCTTCTAACTGATCCTCCACACAGCTGCCAAAGTGATTTTCCTCAAGTGCACATCTGACTATGTCATCCCTCTGACCAATAAACTTCAATGGTTCCTTATTACCTCTAGGAGCAAATACTCAAAACTTGACCTTTTCTTATCTTTTCAGTCTTTCCACATAGTTCCATGAACTCTGTGGTCCGGTCATATTGGCCTTCCTGCTGTCCCTCATTCACTCTCCCTTCTTTGTACCTTTGTGGTCACTGTCCCCTGGGCATGGAATACTCTCCTCAAAACCTCTGCCTCTCAGAATCCCTGACTTCCTTCAAGACTTAGTTCACATGCCACCTTCTACAGGAGGCCTTTCTGGGTGCCCCACCACCTCCTTGCTAGTGTCTTCTCCTTCTTTTCTCACTCTCCTTCTACTCCATATATATCTTGTATTTACCTATTTGTGTTGATGCTTTCTCCCCAGTTAGAGTGTAAGTTCTTTGAGGGCAGTGACTGTTTTTGTTTTTCCTTTACATACTGAACTGACAGTGCCTGGGCACACAGTAAGGCTTAATAAATGCTTGCAGTTTTCAGAGGAAGAAATTAAAGATATCTCTAGTCATATGAAAAAATGCTCTAGATCACTATTAATTAGAGAAATGCAAATGCACATGTCTCCTGTCAGATTGCCTAACATGACAAAACAGGAAAATTATAAATGCTGGAGAGGATGTGGGAAAATTGGAACATTGTTACATTGTCGGTGGAGTTGTGAACTGATCCAGCTATTCTACAGAGCAATTTGGAACTATGCCCAAAGGGCTATAAAAATGGCATACCCTTTGATCCAGCAATACCACTTCTAGGGCTATATCCCAAAGAGATCATACAAGTGGGAAATGGACCCGTATGTACAAAAATATTTATAGCAGCTCTTTTTGTGGTGGCAAAGAATTGGAAATCAAGGGGATGGCCATCAATTGGGGAATGACAAGACAAGTTGTAGTATATGAATGTAATGGAATACTATTGTGCTATAAGAAATGAAGAGCAGACGGACTCCATTATAACCTGGAATGACTTATATGACCTGATGCTGAGTGAGGCAAGCAGAACCAGGAGATCATTACACATGATCACAGACACATGGTATCTGTAAGGAGCAACTTTGATAGACTTTACTCCTCTCATCAATGCAAGGTTCAAAGACAGCTCCAAAAGACTCATAATGGAAAAAGCTATGCACATCCAGAAAAGGAATTACGGAGTCTGAATGCAGATTGAGGCAAACTTTTTGCTCTCTCTTTTTTTCCTTCTTTTTTGGTTTCATTCCTCCTTTCTCATGATTCATTCCATTGGTAAGAATTCTTCTTTACAGCTGGACTATTATGTAAATAAGTTCAATGTGAAGGTATATGTAGAGCCTACTTTGGATTACATGTGGTCTTGGAGGGGAGGAGAGGGAAGGAGAGAAAATATGGAACCCAAAAACTTGTGGAATTGAGTGTTGTATACCAAAAATAAAAAAAATAATAATAAATTTATCAATTAAAAAAATGCTTGCAGATGTATTAGGGGCACAGGGTATGCCTGACAATAGGGTGACATTAGAAAAGCCTCCACTGGGCTTCAAATAGATAAGACTGAATTGGGATCCTTATTGGGGAAAAGTTGGAGCTGACCATTCTGGGAATCAAAGACACCATAGGAAGCAGACCATCTAAATTCTTCCTTTCCTCCCTTCCTTTTTTCTTGAAAAAAAAAAATACTTCCTCCCTAAGAACAGTACCTCTGGTTGCTAAGGTTTTCCAGATGGCTCTGTGATTCAATTGACATTTCTATGGTTGCTAGCTTCCAAGAAAGATAGAGCATTTATAAAACAGGAGATCAGTTTTCTTTAAATGATTCCCCTCCCTCTGTGTACACTCAACTGTCCAAATGCAAGAGTTCAAAGAGCTACACTACAGTGTTCTCACTGGCAATTAACCATGCATGGAAAGTATTAGATTCTTATTTTAATGTTTACAGTAGAATTGAAAGGAAAATACATCCCCTATAATAAAGTCTGCTCAATGAGAGACAATTTTGAGGTAAGATTCTACGTGATCCACTCATAGCTGGAAACCTTAAAGATTCACTGAGAAATATACTATCCAAAGAGATATGTCAAATGTTATCAGGGCTTAAATAAATATTGACTCTGTGGTTAGAATCATCTGCGTCCCTGACAGAGACTTCTTAATCAGATCCCTAGACCCCAGGTGGGGGAAGTTGGTGAAGGAAAGGGGGAGGAGGACAGCTAGAATGAGAAATCCATTATTTCAGTCCCTGACATCAATGGAATTCTGCCAACCTCTATATCTGACCTACTCATGGTTGGTGTGTTTAAAGGTGTCTAAGGGATGCTAACTCCTGATTGATATCTGTATGAAAGACTCTGGCTCAAGAACTGGAAACAAGCAGATGCCCAGCAATGGGGGAATGGCTAAACATATTAGTACATTATAACGTAATAGGACCTTAATTATAGTGTCATAAGAAACATGGAATCTTAGGAAGACATATATAGTTATGCAAGGTGAAATAAGTAGAACCTAGACAACAATAAACACAATAACTACAACAATGTAAATGGAAAAAGAAACTGGTCATTGTGTGATTAAAATAACCCAGTTCGGACTGAGAGAAGAGTTGAAAAATGTACCTCTTTCCTCTCTTTGAAGAGGTGAAAGCCTATAGATGTGGAATATTATGTACATGAGGGTTGTTTGCTTTTTCCATTCTTTGTTATAGAGATGACTTGGATCATGTATTCAAAAATAAAGATGATACAAGATACAAAAAACAAAAGACACCATTTTTAAAAAGCCAACACCCTTTATGTACCTGAGTGGAAAACTACAGCTCTTAACCTTTCAGTCCACTCTTAAATGGTCCAAAGTCTGGGTTATAAGGAGAGAATGCATTCCTTAAGTACCTACTATGTACTAGGCACTATGCTAAGCACTTTTACATATATCTCATTCGATGCTCACGATATCCTGGGAGGTAGTTATATCACATCTTAATTTTCAATAACCAAACACCAGGACCCAAGGATGGCAGTGATGAAGACATAATTGGCTCTTTGTATTTTCTTGCATGAATATTCCACTGGTAAATTGAATCCTAGTAACACACCCTGCAGATCTATTGGAGGTGTGTGACTTTTCCTGTTCTCTGAGCTCCAGAACTGGATGAATAGAGTCTATCTGAAAAGCTCTTGGGTCAAAAGTCTCCGGACCCTATAGGCAGTGATCTCTACATCTGTGCATCCTGAAGGTAGTCCCTTCTTCCACTATGGTGGCACATCTTGGAGATGAGCAAATGCAATCACAGAGTTAATAAAGATATGTCTGCCCAGGAACCAAATAAAGAATAATCCTCAGCAATGATTTAGTGATTAATTACTGTCAATGACCAACCTGGGACACTTTAAGGTTTACAGAGAACCTGCCTCACAACTTTGTGAGGTTATTCAGGCATTAGTACCTTCCCTGGGGTGAAGAAGTAAGAACCTGTCATCACATTTCCATAACATGTCAGTTACTTCAATGAATCTGTGATCTCATCAATGTGAACACTCCATCCAATGATGTAGATCAGTACCCATAAGTCTACCACAGAGGGTCTACACCACCTTTGACAACCCAGCCCAAGGTCAAAGAGCTAGCCAATGTCTGAACCAGGATTTGAATTCCATTCTCTCCTGTTTCAGAATCTCGTAGTCTTTCTACTTTACTATGGTAATCTGAATTTTCTAGACAACTACCCAAATTGTCTATTTTATTCTGCCTTTAAGGAATAAGCCTAAATGGCCCAATGGGACCAAGGCAACAGGAGTTTAACAGATTAGTGTCCTCCTTGGCTAATGCTTCCACCCAGGAATTTCAAAGAGGTGTAGCTATGACATGATAGCAAAGTCAAGGGTCCACAACTACAGTAGCTAAAGGAAAATGATGTACAAAGCACCAAAAGGCTCCATTCCACAGAGATGGTATAGCACCTCAGTCTAGCCTGAGACTCTTATAAAAGCTAGGGGAAATGCTTCAGGTTAGGAAAATTTTGCTGGCTGATAGATATTTTTTAAGCTGAGCTACAGTCATCATGCATTTGAACAGTGACTGCCAGCTTTTCCTCTGGCACTATGGCTGTCTTGTCCCACCATTACTGCCATTTTTAGCACCAGATATCTGAATGAGGCACCAGTGCCTGATTTTTCTCTGGCTCCCAGATGGCTATTGGTATTCCATCATTCTTATCCAAAACAGAAGCATCTATTATTGTTTCTGGCAGAACAAGCAAAGGGAAACCTACACTGAAGATGCCTCTCTCTGTCACATGAAGAGTTCATTGCATGACAAAATGGACAATGGTGGGAATCAGAAAAGACCAAAAGCCATTTGGGCAGCTAGGTGGTAAAATGGATAGAGAACTGGGCCTGAAGTCAAGAAGAAGAGTTCAAACCCCACCTCAGACAATAGCTCACTGTGGACAAGTAACTTAACCTCTCTTTATCTGTTTTCTCAACTGTAAAGTGGGGATAATAATAGCACCTCCCTCACAGGGTTGTTGTGAGAAACAAATGAGATAATAATTGAAAAGCATTTAGTACAGTGCTTGTCACATAATAGGCACTTAATAAGTTTTTGTTTTCTTACTCCTTCCATCAGGCATGAGACCTTTTCTACAAGGGGCTCAGAGTAATTTGGATTTAAATGGAAGAGCAATAGTTGAGAGCTACCTCTGATCCTTCCTATTGGACTGAAAGCTCCTTAAGATCACTTCTTAAGTTCATCTCTGTATCCCCACCACCTAGCCCAGTGTTTCAAAGCTCCACACTTTCATCCATGTGGATGGTCCAGCCACTGGGAACTCCAAGGTACCCAGGGTCATGGCAGAAAAAGTTCTATGGAGATGAGTCACAGTGAAACCTGGAGAGCAATGAGGACTTCTTTGGCCTGAGCCTCCTCCTTAAGCTAGAGATTCTGAAAGAAACCAGCCAATTAGATGGTGAGGCCTCAGAGGCTGAGGGTAGTTCCAGCATGACAAGTACTACAGGAGAGGAGTGAGCTTCCAGGTTTCTATGGCATGGGAGATCAAATCCTGTGGAGATGAGTCAGCAGGGTACCCTGGAGAGGAATGAAGAAATGGGATGACAGCGTAATGGGGTGCTGAGGACAGGAAAACATGTAAGGACAGGGGATTATTGAGGATGTTTGTAGGAAAAGAGGAAGGAATCAGTGGATAGAGACTGGGGATACAAAACAGTGAGAAAATGCTTGATAGAACACATAATATTCATTGAATTCATTGTCAAGGTCTAGGCTTCCATCTGAAGACCTGCCCTAGGAGAAAGAGGGCAATGGTGATGATGGTGAATAGATAAAAGAGATCAACAAATAAATCAATAGAGTTAAGCACTTCCACTATGCCAGGCACTGTGTAAACACTGGGGATACACATAAAAACAAGCAAGGAAGTCCATGCCCTTAAGGAGCTTACACTATTATGGGGTGGGGGTGGGGGGCTAGATACAAACTTCTCAATCAGCCTAAGGGATGCTAGGGACTTGATACTTCAATCAGGCCAGACAACATGCCATTCCCTTACAATATGAATAAGAAGTGCTCTTAAGATGATGAGGAGGATCCCTTCAATTCTTAAAGACAAAGCTTGGATTCTCAGCAATACACTGATCCAAGACAACTCTGAAGGACTTATGATGAAAAATGCTATCCATCCCCAGAGAAAGAACTAATGGTGGCTGACTGAATACAGATTGAACCATCCTATTTTTTACTTTCTTTATTTTCCTTGAGGTTTTTGTCTATGTTTTCTTTCCCAATGTGACTATTATGAATATGTTTTGCATGACTACACACGTATAACTCCTATCAAGTTGCTTGGCTTCTCAATGACGGGGGTGGGGAGGGAGGAAGGGAGAGAATTTGAAACTCAAAGCTTTAAAAACAAATGTTAGAACTGTTTTTACATGTAACTGGGGAAAATAAAATACTATATACCATATTTCCCCATGTATAAGATGCACCTTAATTTTGGGGCCTGAAATTTGAAAAAAAATGTATTACATAAAGTTATTCAACTCAAATTTTATTCATCTGCTCATAGCTTTCAGGCATCTTTTGGGCAAGTCTGGTGCGTGTATGCATGCTTAGTCCATTCCGTTTCAGGAACCTGAAGCACCAATTGTGTCCTCCTTTGAAATGAGTAACTTGTTTTTCATCAGCAATTCTTCTTGCCTCATGCTGAACCATCTTTGTGGACACAGGAATTCCAAATGCCCTTTGCTCTTCAATCCATATCTTCAATTCCTTCTCTAAATCAGGCCATTTTGCTGACTTGCCTCTCATGGCCTTCTTCTGCAGGGGTGTTTTCAGTAGGGTTTCTTCTTCCTGTAGCCAGTCTCTGATTGTTTTCTCAGTTGGAGGAGGACAGCAGCACGATTTCCATTCACTTTTGCAAACTGGATCACTTTTAACTTGAATTCAACACCGTACAAAAATCTTTTCTGAGTCATTGCTGGGCAGAACGTGGCAAAACGTAACCCAATATACCAGTAACAAATGCGAAACAATGATTGCAAAGACAACAAGCACGAAAAAGTGGGAAATGCAAGTAAAAAAATTTTACAATAATGAGCGCAAAAACAACCACAAAAAAGCGGGAAATGCAAGTAAAAAAATCTACAACCACTGTATAAGACACACCCAGTTTTTAGCCCCCAGATTTTTTGAAAAGGGGTGCATCTTATATATGGGGAAGTATGGTAAATACTCAAAAAATGGAAGGGAAAAAAGTACAAAGCTTGGCATAAAAGAAATGATGCCCATTTAACCAAATTTAACCACTAGCTAAAAGGTTAGAGAAAAGACAGCAGAGTGAACAAAGCAAGAATCACAAAAATCACAGAATCAATAAGTCAGAAGGAACCTCAATAGCCACCCAGTCCAAACCATAAATGAAAAGAAACTCCACTATCACATGCTCAGCAGCCTCTAGGGTGGAAGCGGAATTCCCTAGCTCTTGAAACATCCTGTTCCACCTCTGGACAGCTCCAATTCCCAGCGTCAAACTTACATTGACCTTTTTTCAACATACGAGAGTTTCTGTCCTCTGGGGCCAAACAAAACATGACTAACCCCTCCTCCATATAATAACCCGTTGAATACTTAAAGATAGCTATCATGTCTGCACTGAGTCTTTTCATGTCCAAGCTAAACATCATCAGTTATTAATCCTCATGTGACATGGACTCAAGGCCCTTCACCAAAGTGGTTGCCTTCCTCTAGACACTCTCCACCTTAGCAACAACCCTCTTCAACCGTGGCACCCATAACTGAACACAGTATTCTGGATGAGGTTTGATAAGGGCAAAGTACAGTAGAACTATCATGTCTCTATTCTTGGAAGCTATGCCCCTCTTAATGAAGCCCAAGATTGCATTAGGATTTTTTGGCTTTGTTTTTTTGTTTTCTTTATTCAAGTCATTGAAAAGCTGTTAAACATCATGAAGCCAAACATAAATCCCCAATATGCTCCCCTGGAGACCTCCTGACATGCTAACATTTAATCATTAACATATACTTTTTTAATCCAGTTCTGAACCTAATCGTATTATCATCTATTCTACTCCACAAGGATAGTATGAGATAATTAATCAAAAGTTTGGCTAAGATCTCAGGAGACCTACAGGATTCTCTTTGTTTCTACTAGTTTAGTAACCCTGTCCAAAAGAAAAAGAAAAGAAAAAAGAAATGAGGTTAGTCTGGCATGACAAATGAGGTTAATTTTGAAGTCCACTGATTCTTTGCAAAAACCACCTCCCTCTATAGATCTTTAACAACCTCTCTTTAATGATCTGTTATAGAATTTTTCCAGGAATTGAAATCAGACTCACTGATCTGTTCTATGCCAAAGACTAAGTTTTCTTCCCTTTTTTGAAAATTAGGCCAGAGATGCTCAGCAGCCTGAGCACCTTTTCTTCCAAACCAACATCCCTCAAGCCTGCTGCACACCAGGGTCTGTGTGAATTGTACCCTCCCCATCATGGGGACAGGTAAAGCAGGTAAGTGAACTTCATGGGTGCTCCAGTAAGAAGCCAGGATCGGGCATATGCAGCACCTGGACAAGGACATGTTCTGTAATGAGCAATTATGGAGGAAGACTTCAAGGGGTTGAGATGTCTAGAAAGTCTCATGTGGATTTTGCTGCCATAGTCTTTAGGAACAATTTCATAGCCTTGTCCCTGCAGCTGCCCATTTTAATGCAAATGAAACTTTCAAATGGGAAAGTTCATTGATCTGAAGTTCTATTTAGTAAAGTTTCAAAAATTGAAGTACAACATGCCCTGACCTCAAAACAAATGATCTAGAAAAGAGATGCATTCCTAAAATCCAAAACTAAATCCCACTTGCCTGTGGAATTAGCTCAGCAAAGTGCCAAGAAGTCCATTCTTTAATCATTGTGTAACTTAGAATTATGAAGCATGTATCATTTTCAACACTGTACCATTTTCTCATATCGTGCCATAAACTTTGTTTTTTAGTTTAACTATTGGTTGAAGAAAAAAAACTCCTTTTCTCCCCCAAAAAATATTTATGGAGATGATAATTTGTGCTTGCCAACAGTTTGGCATGATTCACGAAGAAACATTTTTAAAATAACTGTAACATAAAATAACTTTGTAATAGAGACAGATAACTGTTTCCCAGGCAATAAAGGAAGGAAAGAAGGTATGAGAGAGAGAGAGAGAGAGAGAGAGAGAGAGAGAGATATTCATGACAATATTTGGCCTTCTCCAATCTTATGATCCCTCTCTTCACCTTTTGCTTCATTTCTTACCCAATCTTAACTCACTGAATGGGTGTTCCCTCAAACAAACTGAGACCTGGGAAAGACCTTTCAAGGAATATAAATTTCTTGAAATGGAGCTCTGGAAGCCATGCATTAATAAAGCCATTTAGATTCACATGGAGCTACTTGACTGTACCTTACACCCAAATCACTCTGGCTCTCACTGATTGGCCAATAATGGGTCCCCAACCCAAGCCTCAGTTGGTCATTGTTTGGGTTTTGTTGGCTCAGAGTGAGTGTAAATAGAAATTGTTTCTCTTTTGGTCAGAGAACCTGAGGGTCTTCCCCTCCCAGACTGATTTTTTTTGAGTAGCTGAGGCCATTTTTTGCTTCATTTCTTAGCCAGCTTTAATCACTGAATGGATGTTACCCCAGACAAACTGAGACTGGGAAAGACCTTAGCTTAAAAAGACCATGGTCTCCCACTGCATCCTAGGCCCATGTACATGAGATTCAGGGCACTGGCCTCCTCCTTAATGCTATCGTTACTCCCTTGGACCTCTGCTCTGCTTGAAACTTATAGCTTTACAGAGATGGCTTCAGTAAGATTTGGCTCTGTGCAGGAAAGTTTCTGAGGATTCATAATAAATAAATATTAGTTTTACCCCAAGAAATAAATAATCCTTTTTATGGTATGTACACACTAGGCAGTTAATGCATGTTTATTGGATGACTAAATTGAATCCCCAACAATTGGTCATCCCCTCTTCCTTTGGAAACCCCCGGTGATGGGTAACACATTTACCTCTGAGGTGATCCAGAGGTAAATTCTATTTTATTATTTTCAGGCATGCATTGGGCCCTTCTCTGAGATATTTTGACTTTAGAAACTAGTAAAGTACATCCTTCCATGGTTAACATGAGCCCCATTACTATTAAAGGCAGCCTGGTGGTACAGTTTTTCTCAGTTTCCTCGACGGCATAATGGGGATAATAATGGCACTTACTTCCCAAGGCTACTGTAAGAATCAAATGAGACAATGTTCACAAAGGGCTTGCACGCAGTAGAATATTAGGTGCTTTAAAATGTTTATTTCCTTCCTTCCTTCCTTCCTATTAAGTTTAACACATTTAGCAACATCCACTAGGGAGAGTAAAGAATTAAATGAAACAATTGTCTGATTTATTCCCTGCCCACGCATGGCTTTCCTGAGGACCCCAGAGAAAGCATATTTTCCTAGGGGTACCCCCAAAGATTCAGATCCACATGAGTCAGTGACCTAATTGATACAGGACTTTGAGAATAAAGTGAGTTCCTATGCCTACTTAAAAATTGACTTGAACTCCCCTTCAACACTGTTAATTGAAAACCGAAGTGAGAAAAGGGGTTGAGTTTGAGGCTAGAATCTATTTAAATCTTTCCTTCTTCATGGTTCGCATAAGAGAAAAATATATATGTATATGTGTATATATTATATTGTGTATTATATATTTGTATGTATACACATATATATGTGTGTGCATGTGTGTGATTTGCTTTGAAAGCCTCACCTAAAAAAGTCTTTGGGATCTTAGTATCTCAAGCTGGGGCAGTAGAGGAGGGGAGCCAGCAAGGCAGAGAATTAACAAAAAACATTAGAAACTCCCCCAGAATGCATTGGTTCTCACAGTGAGTTAATTAATCAACAAGTGTGATACACATTTATGATCTCTTTCAGTCCCTAGAGAGGACCTCTAATTCTCATAAAATGGGATTCAGTGACTGTCTCCATATACTCTCTATATATTCTTCCTGATTCTGTAGACTTGATCATATGTCTTTTAATTTATGCCTTTTCAAAACAGGGCTTTCATTTTGGAAATCTGTCATGTAACAATCTCCCCAACCATCTCTTCTTTCCTCCTCACCCTCATCCAATGGATCTTTCTATAGAATCTGAGAGTTGAGAAAGATCCTAGATATTTAACTTGGCTTCTTTGAATTCAGAATTCTTTCCTTTATATACCAGTCCAATCTTCCAACTCATGCAGGAATCACCTCTACAATACCCCTTACATGGGGACTTCTCACTACTGAACTGCTTCTGAATGTCTTATTCTTTTGGTTTTTCATTTTAATTTTTCAATTAATAAAAATGTATTTTTACTTCCATCCATCTAAATTAAAAATAAAAGAAAACGAAAACTTTATAACAAATATACATAGTCAAACAAAACAAATCCACACCTTGGCAATGTCCAAAAACTGTCTCAGTCTGTGCCCTACCTATCAGGAGGTGGGAAGCAACCTTCACCATTGGTCCTCTGAAATCACGGTTGATCAGGCTTCTTAAAGTAATTTAAAGTTCTTTGCCTTTACAATGTTGTTGGTATTTTCTATAGCATTCTCCTTGTTCTGCTCACTTCATTCTGTATCAGTTTATGCCAGGTTTCCCTGATGCCATTCCATTTATTATTTATTATAGCATAATAACATTCCATCATATTCTTGTATCATAATTTATTTAGCCACTCTCCATTGTTTGTACAACACCTTAGTTTTCTAGTTCTTTGCCACTACAAAAAGAGCTATTGCAAAAATTTTATCATTGTCATAAATATATCATAAATTGTTATTATAAAATATTATAATTTCCTTTCTTTAATCTCTTTAGTATATAAATGCAGTTGTGGCATTATTGAGTCATCGGGCATGTACAGTTTAGGGATTTTCCTCAAATTATTTTCCAAATGAATATGTGTGTAGATCTCAGCGTATTGTGAAGATGATGAAAGCAAGTTTAGTGAGGACCTCTCAGTTACCATCCTACAAAGTCCAAGACTCCTTGGTAATGCAAGAATCATGATAGGCTTTGGTTAATGCATGGCATATTACATTTGTACCTCATGTACTCCATGAGGTCAGAAGTATACTCAAGTTCTGGTCCCATCACCGAGTTAGTAACTTAAACTTTGCATCTTATCTCCTCCAATCATAAAATAGTTTTTAACAAGCTTGCTTCACTTGTATAATGTTGCTACTCAAGTAAAATTCCAAATATGATGAATCCAAGAGAATTTAGTCACAGGAGTACTAAAAAACAAGACCCCATTATAATGCAGTGTGATATATTGCAAAGCCATATGACCTTGGACAAGTCACTTAACTTCTCTTTGCTCAGTTATCTCGTCTGTAAATTTGGGGTATAAATAGCTGTAATACCTACCTTGCCAGATGAAATAATTTATGTAGAATATTCTCCAAATTTTGGAAAGCTGGATAAAAAATACAAGCTACTATTTATTTCTTGGGGTAAAACTAATAGAAAAACAGGAATTATTCCAGTTGTACACGGCCCATGGTTTTGTACAAGAGATGTTTCTTAGTGAAGCACCTTAAGCAGTCAATTAGTAAGCAAGCATTTATTTATGTGCCAAGCACTGTACTAAGAATTGGTGATTAAAAAAAAGGCAAAAAATTCAGTCCCTGACCTCAAGGAGTTCCAATGAAGGAGACACATACAAAATAAATACAGACTAGATGGGAGGAGTTTGTGGAAGGGAATAAAGAGTATGTGGAAGTGAATAAAAAAATGTTAGTATACTGGAAAAGTAGGAAGGAGCCAGGTTGTGAAGGGCTTTAAATGTCAAACAGAGCATTTTCTATTTAATCCTGGTGGTTGGTAATTGAGAACTACTGGAGTTTGTTGAGTAGAAGAGATGACATGGTTCGGCCTGCACTTTATGAAAATCACTTGGGCAGCTAAGTGGAGGGTGAATTGGAGTGGAAAGAGAGAGAGACTTAAAGCAAAGAGACCAACCCAAAGGTAACTGAAATAGGCCAGATGATGTCAGTAAGATGATGAAGGCCTGCACCAGGGTAGTCGCAGTGTAAGTACAGAGGAAAGGACATGTAGGAAAGATGTTGGAAAGGTGAAAATAACAAGACTTGGCAAAAGATTGTATGTAGACAGTGAGCGTGAGAGAGGAGCTGAGGATGACACTGAGCTTGTGAGTCTGGGTGACTGGGAGATGGAGGTGTAGGTGCTGGGTAACTTTTTTATCAAGTCCATGAGATCTGTTTCTTATGGAATGAGCTATCAGGCTCCAGTGACCTCTGACACAGGCTGTAGAGAATAAGAGAAAGCTCAGAAAAGGTTATCAAGGACTCCATTGTTTCCAATGTCCTGACAAAGTTATCATTATCTTTGGTTGTCATTACCAATTACTTTATATACTTAGGGCCTTGGACAGTTCTCAGTATAGCCCAATGCACAGGACTCTTCTGGAATACACATGGGCAGACAAGTCTTAAAAACTGACCAAGTCATCAGGTTCTCCAAAGCCATAATGTAGAGAAGTATTTACATGACTGTCATTCACCATCCTTCAAGTATACTTAGCACAGTGCCTGGCACACATTGGGCACTTAATTAGATGCTTTATTGATCTCTTACCACCATTGTGTAATGAGTTAACCTCAAATGCCACTCCAGGAATGGCATCCCTGTCATCTTTCTCATCTGCTGCCCAGAGACAGCCACAGAGTAGATGAGAAGGGCACCCCCTCACTCAAGCTATTAGCCACAGCTGCTTCCTTCCTGATCAGTTACTTCCTACATTCTGCTTCCCTGATTGTGGTAATGGGAGGCTTGATACTACTTGGAATCGTGGAATTATATAACTAGGAGGTAACTTGGGGACCATCTAATCTGACCTCTCCTTGTGTCAAAAGAAAACTAAGATCCAGAATTGCCCAAGGTCACACACCTCATTAGTGCCATAGCCAGTACCAGTCTGCAGGCCTTCTGAATCTGGTGCTCTTTCCACTCCATGTTTCCTATTACTTCACGGTGGACATCAAGAATGATAAATCCCCAATATTTGAACTATTGATCAATAAGCATTTTCACCAGGCCCTGTGTTCAGTGCTAGGATTCAAACACAAAAAAATGACACAGGCCAGTCCCTGCCCTCGAGGATCTTCCCTCATATTTCCAAGGGCTTTCAGTTTCTTATCATTAGCTATTGCTGTTTAGTCGTTCAGTTGTGTCCAACTCTTTCTAATCCCACGGATGATAGCACACCAATGCTGTCCATGGGGCTTTCTTGGCAAAGATACTGGAGTGGATTGCCATTTCCTTCTCCAGGATTAAGGCAAACAGAAATTAAGTGACTTGTCCAGGATCACATGGCTAGTAAGTATATGAGGCCAGATTTGACCTCAAGTCCTCCTGATTCCAGGTCCAGCACTCTATCCAATGGTGTAAGGTTCCACTAAACCACACTATAGTTAGCTACATCCCATTAAAAAAAGAGCTCATTATACAATTTGTGAATTAATACCACCTCCTTTGGACATATTTAGTAGTAGGCCTAAGCAACACACACTGGGGTTAGGGGTCATGGGTACCAAATGAGATGGAAAACTGGTTCTCTTGCTCTTGAAACCCAAATCGACTGCATCCAGTTATTTCTTCAAGAGGCCCTAGCACAAAGTAAGCACTTAATAAGTGCTTGTTGACTGCCCCAAGTCTGTTTGAGATATGTAATGTAGTTATGGGACTCAGGAATGTAAAACAGTTTAAGCTTCATTGGAGGAAGCCCTTTACAAATACCTCATTGATCCTCATAACAACCCTGGGAGGCAGATACTATTATTATCCCAATTTTACAGTTGAGAAAACTGAACCATATAGAGGTTAAGTGAGTTTGCCAGCATCATATAGCTAGTAAGCATCTAAGGCTAGATTTTAATCCAAGTGTTCCTAATTCTAGATCTATCCACTACAACCCCAGCTGCCTGTCTAACCAACAAAAAATTTATAGATCTATAACAGCTGCCTCCAAATTGCCACCTGTGGCCCCAGGTCCGCTGAAAGGCCCCTGGACTCAGAAGAAACAAGTTTGAGCCAGGGGGACTAACCCCAACTTTGTCAGGTTTTTCTCTTTGATTCTACTCCTTTCCCAGAGTAAAACTCCAAGGAAATCTCTAAAATGGTTTAGGTGCAGCCAATGTCTAGGGTTTCCTCATATGTATATAATAGTATCTCCCACAAAGGTACAAAATGGATATGGTTATGAGATAGCTTTTTATTTCCTCCGCCACAGAAAATTCATCAGGTGCAAAGGACTCCCAGGTGCATATGAACAAACACAGGAAACAGAAAACACTCAAATAGCCCATGCTACTCAGACATTTTAAAGTACTATTGAAAAAAATACTCCCCATTCACATTGGATCTACATCATCTGAGCAGTTCACAGTAGTGGTAGGAAGCTTTGTCAAGGTAAAGATCTCTTGATCCCTAATGACCCTCACTCAATCCTTTTATATTTCCCTAATTAACTGACTCTTCCATTCACTATAGCAGCTCTTCCAAACCTTCTCATATGTCCTCAAACCTCTCATGGTTCCCCCTACTCCCTACACTCTCACCTGAAAACTCTGCCTCATATTTTACTGAAAAAATTGAGGCCATTTGCAAAGGACTCCCTCTTCTCCCCTCCTCAACTCACATAAACTCAGATGCCTTCTGCCACTATATCCTCTTTTACCCCTATCTCACATGAAAAGATAAGATACCCTTCTTCTTGCCAAGGCAAACCTCTCCACTGCACAATGATCCCATTTTATTCCATCTTCTCCAGCAGTTTGCCCTCTCTATGATCCTTATTCTCTCCCTCATATTTGATCTCTCCTTAATATCTGCATCTCTACTGCCTACAAACATGCCCCTGTCACCACACCCCCATCCTCAAAAATTTTTCTTTTGACCCATCCATCTCAGAAAGAAAAAAAGGAAGGAAGGAAAGAAGGAAAGAACTTCCATTTTATAATCTAGCTTACAGCTTCTCAACATTATGCTCAAATACACAATGCTATTTCACTAATACAATGCTTCCCATTCAAGGCGACATAATAATACTTATAACTCATCTTTTTAGAGAACTTTACAGTTTACAAAGTGCTTTCCTCACAATACACCTCCCCCTGAGGTATGTAGTACAAGTATCATACCCATTCCACAGACAAGGAAGTAGTGTCTACCATATGTAAATCAACTTGATTTAATTCAACAAACATTAAGCACTTACTACTTATGGGGCACTGTGCTAACTAGGCTTTGCAGTAGGATCTGCTTTCACTACATACTTCACATCCTAGCTGTGCTTGCTCCTCATTCTCTAGAGTATCCTCTCCTAATTCTATCCCCTTTTACCTCCCACAAGTCATTGGCACAACCTATCAAAACTAACCCGCCTTCTAGAAGAAGATCTCTGCTCCCTATCTGTGAGCTGATCCTAGGTTAAAGAAGAGGTGTCATTTCAAACACAAGGTGATGGTGCCAAGAGGGCAGAGCTCAGTGAGTGCCAGAGTGGGGAGGAGAAGGGGGTGGGAACTCGGGCTCTGCAGATCCTGCCCACCCCTGAAGTGCCAAGAGGGCTGAGCTTCAATCCTTCACCCTCCTCCCACCCCCTCATCTGGGGAGGAGTCCTTCAGATGCAGTCGCAAGTCGGGAGCCTGCATTGCTTCTGCGCCCTCTCCTTTCTCTAAGAGGAAGGTCTGGAATCTGCCATCTGCTGGGCTAGGGTTCCCAGGATCAGCACCACATCCCCGGACAGCGGCAGCTCCCTAAAGGGAAGTCTAATCTTGGAGCTGGCTGGGTAAGCGATTCACCATAGGAAGGCTGAGGGGAAAAGAGAGGGGGAGGAACTGGGAAGGAGGATGCTTGGATCTCAAACTGAAAGGGATTTTGGAGATTATCCAGACTTCCAATCTGCTAATTTTACAGATGAGGAAACTGAGGCCCAGCGAGGGTAAGTGACTTGTCCAAAGCACACAAACAGGTTCTCTGAAAATTCAGGGTTTTCCCCACTACGCCACTCAGCTTCTGACCCAGATCTGTTTCCAGCCTCAGAACCTGCTTTCGAACTATAAGGACCGGGCAAGGAAGGTAGGGGATGGGCAAGGAAAAGAGGCCAGGAGAGGGGGATGGGAAGGGGAAAGGAAAAGGAAGCTACTGGGAATGTGGATGGACTACAGAGGGTTTGCAATAAAAATGGGGGAGTGGGGATGGGAACACTGAGAGATGGGGACAAAAGCATGTGTGGGGCTTAAAGGATCAAGGAATAATAATAGGAGAGGTCCGGGAATGAATGCATGAACGATGAAGATGGAGGGAAGAATGCCTAAATGTAGGGGGGAAAAAGAATGGTGGAAGACAGATCTCTCTTCCCTGAGCTGCTAGCAACCTCCCCTAATTGTTGCTCCAGCCCCACCTCCCCCTATTCCCCCAAATTCCTTCTTCTCATCTCTTTCCCTGTGATTTTTCCCCTCCATCACAACTCCCACTTCAGGCTCCTCTTCTGTCCTTCACTGTACCCCCTCTCCATAGTCATTCTCATCATCTCCTCTCCCCCTTCTTGCTTCCCCATCTCTGCTCCCAAATCCTCTTCCTCCTACAGCACTATATTCATATCCCTTTCCGTCCTTCTCCATTCCGGACAACTCTTTTCTTCTTTCATTCCATATCCCTCTCCCTCATTCTTCCTTCTATTCTCTCTATAGTCCCTTCCATTCCTTCACGTGACAGCCTTCCTCATCACTTTTTCTCCTGCCCCCCTTTTTCATGGACTTCCAAAATGGACCCTGCAGCAGACCACTCCATGTGAGTCCTTAACAGCCACTGTTTGAAGGAGCATTCTGGAGCCAGATGGGAGCCCCAGTCTTTGCTTCATTCTCCCTTCCTGCCCACCCCACCCCCCAATTCTACCTGCCCCTGCTGGAAAAGGAGGGATGAGAAGAAAGCATAATTTCTTTTCCCTTCCCCCACTCGGGCTGTTGGCGGAAGATTCTCCTGGGAAGTGGTTCCCAGAGAAATTGATGCTATTTCCAAGGATCCCACAGCAGAGGAAATAGTGCTCGGTAGCTCTTGAAGGGAAAGTTAGAGGTGAGGGTATGATACCAAACATCTGCTGGTAAGCCAATATTGTCCATGTCAAATCCTTACTGCCTGCATTTCTTCCTTAAAACTGCTGGACAGGAAGGCAGCTTGGAAGGTGGGGTAAGGCAGAGTCTCTAAGGTGTAGATACTGAGAGGGGGAAGCGTCATCATTAGAGTTGACCCCAAAGCCTTGTTCAATTGAATAGTCTAGAGAATGTGCCTGTCTCCACCTCCACCTAGGAAAATGGAGAAAGGAAATCAACGTGGCCTCCTCCCTCAATCAGGGATTCCAGTAAAGGAATTGTTAGGGGCCCTGGAAATGTGCCTCATTTGCCATGATAGAAATGCATCAATATTTTTAAGCAGACAAAATGGCTTCAGACAAATTCAAGATTGGGGAGATTGAGTTTTCCTAGTAGGAGAGCACTAGACTTGGAATTAGGAAGACCTAGGTTCATATTTCTCCTCCTAACACTAGCTTTGTGACCTTGGGCAAGTCATTTAACTGTAGCCTCACTTTCCTTATGCAATAAAATGGGACTGATACCAGCAGTGCATCCCTCACAGGGCTATTGGGAGGGAAGATGAGACAATGGATCTAAAGCATTTTGTAGATTTTAAAGCATTATATAAATGCCAGTTATTATAAGCTTCTCAAATACATCTTAATGGGTTATAATTGTCAAGAGACCTGGTGTGGAAGCAGCAGGGAATGGAATGAGACAGGAATGCTCAGGGTGGGGGCTATTTCACTTCTCAGTACCTTCTTTAGGGGGAATCTGCAACATAGGTTTTCTCAGAATTGAATAAGCCCCATAATGCAGAATATTCAAGAAGCATTTACTTAATACCACCTGTGTACAAAATCCTCTTCTAGGCCCTTTGGAACTCATCTAAAATTCCAAAGTTTGGGTTTGTTTTTTTTTTATTTTTAATTAAATAGTTGTGGGGTTTTTTCCTCTAAAGGGGTTTATAATTTGGTAAAATTCAACATACGTGATAAGTGTCATGAGGGCACAATGTAATATCTCAGTATCTCATATGCTATGTGCTGTTGCTAGGCACTGGAAGAGATAGAGATATGGTATGGTCCCTATCCTCATGAAGCATACAATCTAGTTGGGGAGATATGGCGTGTAGGAGGGCCCACAATGTCATCAGGTCAGATGAGGATGACAGTTCTGGCTGGGGTACATGAGGGAATAATCAGGAAAGGAAGCTGACAATTTGAGCACCCTTGAAGGATGCTGACAGAAAGAGGGACGGAAAAAAAACAGCATGCCCAACTCTAGGTCTCCATCCCCATCCCCACTCTCACTCCCTACATAAACCAAAAATAGATGGGTTTTTGGATGGCCTGGGATCTGATCTGTGTCTTTCCCAGGGGAAGCCTGCTTTACCTCTGGACAAGTCCTGGAGGACAGGCCCTGATCACAGAGCCAAGACTAAGAGGACAGGGTTGTTTGCACCAGCCCTTCCCCCACTTCCCAGTGGGTCCCGCCTCATGACTTCATTACCTCCATTCTCTCACAGGTTCCAAGGCTCCAGTTCTGAAGATGAACTGGGCAACGATAATGTGCTGGACGCTTCTGCTCCTAGCCGCTTTCTTTTGCGAGAATGTCACCAGCAAGGGAGGCCGTGGGGGAGCCCGAGGGGCGGCACGTGGCAGGGGCCGAAGCAGCAGTAGCAACAGCCGGATGCGGATGAAGTCTGCCCCTCGCTACAGCTCCTCGGGCTCAGCCTTCCGGGTTGCAGCTGCTGCCTCGGCTGGAGCTGCTGCAGGGGCAGCTGCAGGGGCGATCGCTGGGGTTGCTGGGAGGAGAATTTCTGGAGAGGTAGGCATGAACGACGGCTTGGAGACAGATTTCTACTATAGCAACCAGACCAGGGAAGGAGTTTACAGCTACAGGTGGACATCAGGGACCGACCCTTGGGGCATGGAGCCCAATCTCAGCCTCTGCTTGACGCTGGGTTTCTTTCAGCTGTTTCCTCTTTAGAGATTAGCTTTTCCTGGAAGGTCACAATCTTCTCCCTTCCATGTGCCATCTGCCCCACCTGTCCCTGTCCTACTTTCCTCCACCTTCTTGTCCTAATGGTTTCATCTTTTACATTCTACAGTAGCTTCTAAGGAACTGTGCTCACTCCTTTCCTTTGAGCTCTTCCTTAACTGCCAATGAACCCTACATGGACTTCAAGAGTTTCACAATAGTAGGGTGAGCTGAATCCTGGGCCAAAGGTGAAGGAGCACCAGGTCACCTGGGATCATGAAGAGGACCACTCCAGAAAACTCTTGTAGTCAGGGTGGACCACCTCAGAGGAAAGTTGAGCATTTTCCCTATAGTTCACTTTTCTAGGGCATCATTAGCTGCCCATTGACATAGCCCCACACCCAATGTCATTAGTCCCCAGAGCGAAACCTTTTCCCCATTTCTTTCCCCTTAAGACCACCACCCAAAAGTCCATATTATGGGAACTGACTCATGTAATTTCAAAATGGTTCTCACTTTTCTCAATGTCTGGGGGTGCTGAGAACAAGTGAAAACACGGGACCCTGAAGCTTTCTTCCCACCAGATTCCAACTGCCATGCCCCAACTCTCATACTCTCTTCAGAGAGGAACCTAAAAGAGGTGCTGAGCCCAAGCCAAAGCCCAAGGGATGATGACCAACACCCAAAGAGAGCAGCCATGGATGCTTCTGATTCCTAAATTGAGGCCAAAGAGGACTGGGGACACACCTAGCAGCAGAACATTGAGAGTGTGCTCTCCATCACTCAGATAAGCAATAGTATCATCCCAGAGTTGCTCAAGATGAGGGAAAACCCGGACTGCCTCCTCACATTGCCCTTTTACATGAAATCACAGGGCATAATTTAAATTTCAACAAAATCCAACTGAAGAGGGGACAATTTGGTGGGACTCTAAAAGAAATTCATTTTCTGCAGAAAAACAAAGGTGCCTCTGAAGCATTTTATTAATCCAAGAAAAGGAATTTATTTCTAAAGGAAAGGAGTCTTGATGCCCCCTGCCAAGGATGTCACACAGAGGCCTCTGTTCCTTGGACATGTTTTCTCTCTCTTTGGCTTTAGCTCCTCAGGCACAGACCTATGAGCTGATCTACCTTTTGGCTGTGACAATTCTTAAACACTCTGGAAACTTAAGCCTGACTTCCCTGCCTCCTGGATTTGTACCCACCATTAGATTGAAGGGTTTGGAGGAGAGATTATGATTTAATACTATGAGAGTGAAATAAAAAGCAAACTCTCCTTAGCCTATCTTTAGAAGACAGAGAAGTATTACATTTGAACTTGAATGTCTTCTTCATTCAAGATTTTTTTGTTTACTAACATCAGTTATTGTAACAACAAGGAAGTCCCCACTTGCCAACTGTAGGGATTTTACCTACTAATCTCTACTATTCCTCACTAAAGGTCCTTCCCTAGGAGTAAAAGTCGGCTTCTGATTCATAGAAAGGTTTTTCAAACTCCCAAGAATCTTCCTCCTGAGTGACTCATCGTGAAGACTAATGAAAATAGCAATCTTGTGTCTGAACGAGGCTAAAAAGAATGCAGACACCCCACAGAAGTCAGGCACTCAGGCCTAAGAACCAAGCTCCTCTAGTGGACTGCTAACTAAACTGTTTTGCTTTTTTTCCCTCTTCTTATGCTGTTCAAGGAGCAGCCTTGAAAGACAGGTTGAGGTAAAGTGAATTTCAGCATCCAATGAAAAAGAAAAAAACAAAACAAAACTGAAGTCAGTTTTAATGCTGAGCACTCTAGAATCTGTTCTATTTTGGAAACAAAAGGAAAGAACTGTTTTCTTGCCGTCCTCAACAATATCCATTTCAATTTGCCATTTTTTTCTTTTGCCAGCAAAAGGAATTCAGTGAGGCACAGTGCAGAGACCCCAAAGAGTGGCACTTTCAAATGAAAGACAAGAAGTTCATTCCAAGAATGCAACAACCTAACTTCAGAAAATCTTTGAGACATTTACTAAAAACCAATGCTTTAATCCTTCCTGACCAAACTCTCTCATTTTCAGGTACCAACAACATAAAATTCAGGAGTTGGAAGAGTTCCAATTTTCATCCATCTACAGCTCAGCTATTTCCCAACTATCTTCCAGGGTCTTTGTACTTAACCATGTTCTCTCCTCCAATAGAGTAAGAAGTTCTGATTTTTAAGATATTCAGTGTTTCATAACACAATGGAGACTGGTCTTCAGTCTCAGGGAAAAACATTCACTTTTTTTTCCCTCATAGGACAGAAAAAATCACAGGTGCATGGATTTTCTTGGAATGCCTCCACCAACAAAATCTTAGAAGAGGTTCAGTGTGATCTTTGGTGCTTCTGGCTAAAAAGCCAGTCATGGCAGCCCTAGACTGATGGCTCAGAACTTGAGCTTTGGAGTACTAGGACTGCAGAGGTCTTGTGCCTTTTGGACTTCTGATACAAAGACATTTATAAATGGCTGCTTCTCCGAGCTATTCAACAACTTGCCCATGACTTTATTATAACAATATATAAAAAGTTCCCTTCAGCACACTAAACTTGATCTATGGAAGTGAAAGAGCCTGGAACAAGGGATCAAGGAAGCAGCCAAAGACAAGAACCTTCTCCTGGGCAACAGTCTCATTATTTCCATAATAAACTTGGATGAACAGACCTAGATGGAAATTCCAAAAGGACACTGAACCAAGCACTTTTTCTGAAGGTCCAAGCACTGCTATATGCCACCTTCTATTTGTCTCTGCCTCCACACTGTCATGTTCTATCTCTATGGTGAGGAACCAATGTGAAAAGCATGGGTCTAGCTCTACATGTCAAGCCTACGGATATCATGACTTCAGTCAAATTTGGCAGAGAGATGCCAATCCATTCTTTTGCCAAAGGTTCCATAAGTCACCCCAGGGTACTGAAGAGTGGCCTACCAGTGAATACTAAGAATCAAGCAAGGAAGGTGGAGTGAGGGTGGAGTGGGGAGTGGGGGAAGGGAAGAGGGGCTTGTACAAAGAGTCCAACCCCTATGCTAAGGACCTTTTTCTAGTTCTCCAAGATTTGTGGGAGGCCATGGAAAAGAATTTAAAGGCACGGATGGATTGAGATTTGTACTGTTGGGATGGGGAATACACCTCATTGAAGTAACAGGAATACTAAAACATAAGACTAGCAATCCTGAGGTTTACATTTTTCTCAGTATCTAAATCATGAATCTGAAAGGAAATCATTTTGAGATTTTACCACTGAAGATTTGTCTGGGACATAATATTAAGGAATTTAAAGTTTTCTTTATAGAACTGTCCAGTTAATCAAAATATCTTTTTAATGGTGTTGGGGGACTAGACAGATGAGCAGGGAAAATAGTTCTAAAGCTTTAAGTCAGGGGTATCTATCGTCAGGGGTGACATGCACCTTACTGAATTCTCCCTTCAGCAGTTATCTTTGCTTCTGTTAGAATAGCCATCTAAATCCAAATGCAAGTCAACTGATTTTTAACAAGTATGCTGCTTAGACAGTGTCAGGTTTCTATAGTAATCCTACAACACTCAAGATGGTTTTAGCCATAGTAGAAGTACCACCAAATGATAAGGAAAAAGCCAACCTATGTGATCAGAGACTCTATCAACTAAATGTGACAACAGCCATTCTAAACATTAAATACTTTTAAAATTGGAAATGCATAGTGGACTCTTACATCAGGTATCACATCTGTATTTCTCAAGATGTAGTTAGTTTTCTTTAATTCTGGCAAATTTGAACGTGGAATAGATTCAGCATTTAGCAATGACCATAAAGTTTTTTAATTATTGCTTTCGTTTCTCCCCACAGTGGAATCAATAATGTCCCCAAACCCACTTTTTAGGTGAATGTATAACCTTGGACAACTGACTTCACTCTGGGCATGTTTTCTTATCCATAAAATCAGAGAGGTAGACCTATAAAATCAGAAGGCAGACCAAATGACCTAAAGTCCTACCAAACACTATGACCCTATGATCCAATCAGAAGAGATTATGAGAATACAATGCATAGGCTGTCAAAACTGCTATACAGACATCCTCAACAATGATACTGGAATGCTTTAGAAAGTGCCCACCTCTCATGGTCAGATTGGGAACAGACATTAATAGACCAAATATATCTGATCTTTTTAACATTCCAGATACCAGTATCTCCTTACTCCATACCCAGAGTTCTTAATCTGGAGTCCTTGAACTTTTAAAAATATTTTATAACTATATTTCAATATAGTTGGTTTCCTTTGTAATCTTAAGGGTTTCTGTTTATTTTTTACATTTAAAAATATTATCCTGAGACTGGGTCCATAGGCTTCACCAGACTGCCAAAGGGATCCATGACAAAAGAAAAGTTAAGAACCCTTCCATAAGACCCTTCTTCATAATGCCTTTTCTATAATTATGGCACAGGCTAAAAACCTTAAATAATTTATTTCCATAAAATCCTCCAAAAAAAACTTTAGTAAGGCAGAGTTCAGTTGACTAGAAACACTATGAAAAGTATATTCTTTTCAATAAACATTTGTTGAATTTTTCCCCACTATCTTAACTACTATTGTTAGTTAAGACTAAATTAACTTTTTAAAAAGAAAGTCCACTCTTATTCATTTATTGACCTTGAAAGGAGCTCAGGAGAAGATCTGATGTCTTTTGTCTTACAAGCTATTCTACTTGACATATGACTTGTATATATGGCTCACTGTTTGGATGACTTTTCCATAGATTTTAATTAAATACTGTTGCAACAATGGAATCACTTTAGTTGGACTTCCTCCCTATGACACAAGATGGATGGTAGCTGTTCTCGTATTAAACCACAAGGTATTTTTTTGTATTTGTTCAAGTTTTAATTTATGTTTTGAAAGTGATGTGAAAATAAACCACTATATTGGAAAGCTGATTATTTCTCAAACAATGGAATCTCTGGAATACTGCAGCAGCAACCATGAACAGCAAGTTCCTAACAATAAAGTTTTGTAAATAACTGGCTAGGAACATTTCAAACTAGTGTCTTTCCTAAGCAGGGACTTCACACACGGAACCAAGCTGTTGGTGGTGAAAAGGTGATGAGCCAAGAAAATGACTGTTTAAGTGGTTCACAAGAAGAAATGTAGGGATTGCTGCTTTAAGTTCTACTTTTGACAAAGTGACAACTCTTTGGCCTGGAGTATAGCTGCTTCAGAAGATAATCAGAATCTCTGACAAGTGAAATCAATTAAATCAAAGAAAAGAGCCTTTCCCCCAGCTGGCTGACAATGTATCAAAGCAGCTTTTTTTTTAAGATTCCTTTATTATCCACCGTAGGAAAAGGCTGAGTTACTGAAGGAACCCACACAGTATCTGAAAGAGATTCAATGATTATCCCATTTCATGGATGCCAGCCCTGAAAATATACTTGTAGTTGATTTAGGGAGAAATCATGAACTAGACTTTATTATCCTGCCAAGACATGATGAAAATCAATGCCAAATCCTCAGATGCCTCCAAAGATAGTGGCTACTTCTTGAACTTTCAGAATTTCACCTTTAGAGCTAGATGAGATCTCCATTCCAAGATCTTCTACTCCAACTCCCTCATTTTATAGATGAGGAAAACGAGCCCAAACAAGTTAAGTGACTTGCCTGAGGCCACACAGGGAGGAGGAGCAGAAAAGAATGTTCACTGCTCAGGCTCAGAAGTCAGAATAGTTCTTTGCCTGGGGCTCTTCCAGGATGTCAGTGTCAAACATCACCTGACCCAGCACTCCATTTCGGAAGCTTCGAATGAAGTCATAGGCTGCTGCAGAATAGTTAGGCTGAATTACATTAACATCACCTATGAGGTGAAAATATATTGTAAGTCAATTATATCCTGACCTCCACCAGAGCCCAAAGCCCAAAACAACCATGTGAAATGTCACTGTTGAGAATTTCTTTTTTGGGGGGTATCCCTAAACAAGCAAGATTAAGTGTATCTTATAGACTATGAGATAAACCTGCCCTGGCTCTTGAAGAAATTGTTAGCATCTTTCACAAACCATGTCCTTGCACATCTTCTTTTCCCCTTTCCTCTCTTCCTTCCCACTTTCACTCTCACCCCTTCCTTCTAAATCCTTTCCAATTCTTTCTTTTTCTTGCTTATGGGTTACCAAAGGTATTCATAGCACTTCTTAGTTCTGCACTCAACAGAACCTCTTCTTGTCTATCCAGCCCCTCAAGTGTTTAAGGAAGTATGAGACCCACCCTGCATGGCCCTCTCTCACCCTGAAGCCTCTCTACCACTGAGGCTGCTCCTATAAAAAAAGCAGGAGGTTGGTTCTCTTCCTGTTCTTGGAAAGGTATAAAGATGCCATCACTGAATCACTTAAAAGTGCCTCTGGGCCCCGGTCTTCACCAGTCTGCATCCTCTGAGGACTCACCAGTCCCAGTGAGCATTTTCACTTTGTGGATCTTCTTGAGTTTCATAGCAATCCTTTTCAGCACACTTCCTATGTCATCACAAGCTTCCCCCAGGTCATAATGCTCCACATACCTGTAATACCCAGAACCCCAAATCCAGACATAAGTATTTAAGAACGCAGTAAAAATAGCTCCACAAAGCAGCAGCCGTTCAAAAAACACACTTTAAAGAAATAAAACTCCTTCCTGAAGGTCAATGTTCAGGAATCAATACTGCACACCAGAACCACTTTATACAACACATAATCATAGAAACTCAGAGCAGGAAGAGTCTCCGGACGTCACCTTATGAACATGAATATCATCTAGGAGACTTAACAAGTAACCATTCAGCCCTTGAGGATTTTGAGGGGAAATATATGGCCTCACAAAACAGTCCATTTTTCACATGTTGATGTCTCCAGTTGTCAGGAGAGAGGTAACACAGCATGGTAGGAATAAAACTGCCTCCAGGTAAGCAGATACTTACTGGCTGTGTGACCCAGAAAGGTCAGGAAGGGACTCCTCCCTTCCCACTGCCCCAGGCATCTTGCTACATCTGAGCATCACATAGCATCTACTTCTCTCCTTTTGTAGAGAGTTAACTAAACAGGAGTTGCTTAGACCAATGGAATACAAAGTTTAATAATCTCCCCCAATCACCCCTAGGAAGTTTCTCCTTAAAGCAAACCAAAATCTGCCTCTGCAGCTTATACAAACTGTCTGCTCTGCCCTCGGGGGACAAGAATAAGTGTAATTTTTCCTCCACATGACAGCCCTGACTGAGCCTCCGGACTGAAGTCAGACTGCTATCATTCTGCCCCTCCACCCCGCCCAAACCTCCCACAGGATATGCCTTTCCAGCCTTTGGTCATCATCTATAAATATCCTTCCTAAAAAATGGGTCTCAGAACTGAAATCAGTACTTCAGATATACTGTGACCAAAGCAAAGCACAGCAGGATTGCTCCCCGCTGCTCCTGCAGAATAAGCCTCTCGTTGCTGCGGCCAAAGTTTACAGGAGCTTTTTGGGTTGCCATATAATGCTTCTGATTCACACTGATCTTGCAGGCCACCGAGAAACCAAGTCATTTTCAAATGAACAACTCTTTGGCCATGCCTTGCCCATAGTGCATGTGCAAAGTTCATTTTTTTACTCTAAGCTCAGGAGTGTCTATTTATCCCTTCTGAATTCCCTTAGATTTGGTCAGACTTCATATCTTGGCAGAATGCTTTTAGGTCCTTAGTGTGTCCTCCATATATTTTCTATCTCTCATAGCTTTGTGTCTAGAAAACTTTCCTAATAATTAGAGGTATACAAAAGTGAAACAGGGTGACCCAGAAGGGAATAAGAGTCCCCTTAAATGGAATTCTTTAAGCAGAGGTCAAAAGACTTGTCAAGTATGTTGTAGCAAGGATTCTTCCAAGGGTAGAGACCAGATTAGATGACCACTGCAGTGACTTCCAATTTTGAAATTCTGTGACTGACTATATAAAGATGAGGACAGCAAAACCCACAATAGATGGAGAAGACTGAGAAACGTCCAGAAGGTAGGATAATCTTAGACAAATTTAATGTATGAGAGAGTCCGGATAAATACGTTCTGTTTACTCACCGAAACTGCTGTTGCTTATTAAGTGTGAAAAGAAGATAATCAGCAATGATATCTTCTCCCACCAAATGGTCCAATATAGTTCCTGTGTGAAAGAACATAGGGAGAGGATGAGTACCACAGAGTGCAGAACTGCCCAATCAATCTATTAGAAATACACAGATTGGTATAAAGAAAAAAAGACACAGAGAAGCTGGCTAGCTGGAGGAGGTGTTCCTGATGAGAAATCACCACCAGCTCACACCTACAGAAGAAGCAGAGAATAACAGAGAAAAGAAACGAGACAAAGGGAGCCAATGTGGCCACATTTCAATGCAGCACGCATAGATGGGGGGTGGGGGGAAAGGGGGTGCAGAGATAATAGAGAGCAACTTAAACACAGCTCACCACAGGTGGCGAGCTTCAGCCCAGTCTCTACATCCTGGATCCGTGGAGCAAGCACACCAGGAGTATCCAGCAGGAACATCAAAGGCCGTTCACACACCTGGCTGGGCACACACAGAATCCATCATCAAGAAAGAGATGATCAACCAAGAAAGCATTTACCAAGCACCTACTCCATGCCAAGCACTGTGCTAGCACAGGGAAAAAAATAATCCCAGGAAGGGGATCCTCTTCACTCTGCCAGCAGTGAAAACAAGAGCCATGGCACATAAGGCCAACATGGGCTCACAAACTATTAGGCTAATCTTGAAGCTACAAATCTAACTAGTTTAATAGCTGCAAAGTCAGGGTTCTTTTCTTGCTGTCCCATTGACTGAGATAAGTAAAATGCTTTCTATGATTCTCTTTCTAGTGATTCACTGGTCCTTTCAAAAATGAAGGATGGGGGGGGGGCGGGCATCGAGGTGGCACAAAGGATACAGCATAGGTCCTGGAGTCAGGAGGGCTGAGTTCAAATGCCACCTCAGACACTAGACATTTATCAGCTGGTGGCCCTAGGCAAGTCACTTAAGGCCAACTGCCTCAAAAAAAAAAATAAAGGACCAACAACATCATCTGCAAACTGCAATCATACAGGCAATCTTAAAAAATGTATGTAATTGCTCTCTACTTTCTAGAGAAAGATATTGGGGAAATAGCATTAATATCGACTTCAGGAATCTATGGTTTTGCTGGTATGGGTATTCCCTCCACTAGGGAGACTACTGGACCCTACGGCTTAGATGGCCTACATGAACAGTCAAGGAAGCTGAAAAATTCATCTGCCTACAACTATCCCAGTGATAAGCCTATATGAAATCAGGTAGATTGGTCCTCATCCAAGAGATAAAGATCCTGTCATTAGGCTCATCCTCCAAACCCTGCCTGACTGGTAGGCTATGCCCAAAGCTCACAGTCCCCCTGGCATATCTCTCAAGAACCCAACAACCAAAGTCACAAAGAAGCATCAGAGTAAGGTTTTGGTAGCACCTCATTATGACAATAACAGAACCACTCAAATTCTCCAATGGATCCGTGACCTTCCTGACACAAGTTGTTCCCTCCAAAGACACAGATCACAGCCCATCTTTGCCTACTGACTCTGGTCAACTCTTGTCCGTGCCCTCCCTCCTTTAAGTTCATCCCACCCAGCCTGATGGAGACCATGCTCAGTTTCACTTCACATTACAAAAAGAGCAGGGGAGGAAATAGTCAGTCCATTGGTTACCCCTCACTCTCACCAGTCCTTTTTTTTTTTTCCTTCAAGAAAGCAGATCTGGGAAGGAATTAACTGTTAAAACTAGAGAGGCAGCAAGATGCCATGACTAGAGAGCTGACCTTACAGCCAGGAGGACCTGGGTTCAAGTCCCCCAAACACATCCCAGCAGTGGGAGCCTGTGGGCAAATCATTCTCAATGTTCTTGACAACAAAGACTAAGTTAAGAGAAAAAGCCAAGGTGTCCTCATCTGGGAGTTCCCCTTATCAATGAAATCCCAGGCCTACTACCTATCCAATCTCCATTGTACAATCACTGACATCACACTGAATACTTTGTTAAATGATACACCCTTTTATTTACTTTCAAATTCAGCCAAGCAGATGCGAGATGGCCTTGGGTTCTCTGCGTAAGGTTATAAAGCACAACCTACACTTGACTGCATTGAATCCTCACAACTACCAAGTGCATCAGGTAACACCAACATTACCCTCAAATTATAAATGAGGAATCTGAGACTCAGAAGAAGGGGAGTGAGCAGCTCATGACACAATGAAGGCACAGGCTTCCAGCCCACAGCTCAAAGCTCTTTGCATTATAGATCCTGCTGGGTTACCATGGGATCTTCTTAGTGCTCCAGGGACTAAATTCCTTTGCATGCACCTTATACTGAATTCTGCTCTAGAAGTTACCACATTCAGGCAAAGTTCTAGCACATTACAATCTTTGTTTTACAACTGCAGGAACAGAGACAAAGAATATTTAAGTGACTGACTCAATGACTGAACTAAGACTAGAATACATCTCCAATCTGATGGATGCATGGGGTCCCAATGAATTCAGTTATGTACTATAAAGCACTATGCTGAACAAAGCCCAACATGGTTTCTGCATTAGAGGGTCATAAAAGAGTAGTCTTGAGTTCTACAGGATGGTAACTCATTATTTACCTTCATCATTTTCATCATATTCTTAGAATATAAAGATTTACTTCCCAATTACTTTTTTTAAAAATCAAGGCAGCAAAAAAGCCAGCTCCCCCCCCCCTTCCACTTCTAGGGAGATCAAGAAAGGAATGATTTGGATCAATATACACTACCTGAACTCGGGACATAACTGCTTTCGTGACCCCAGGGTGAGCACCCACTCGAGAGGCTTTTCCTATCAGAGAAAAAGAGAAAGTTAAATTCAAAATAAACTGACATGTAGTCTAGAAATTAAATTCAATCTCACAAACATTTATTAAGAGCCTGGTAAAGCTGAGCACAGACTGTCTAGAATACAAACTATCCAATGAGCAGTGAAAACCTCCCCTGGGCCCATCCCCATACACTGAATCAGGAATGGGGTGGGGAGGGGTAGGGACTTGGGTCTCACAAGCAACAAAGTGGATTTCTTGGCTCTGAAATTTGTACCAAAAGTTTAAAAAATTTTGATTCATTTGTTGAATGGCTACCATGTAACTGGAACTGTACTGCTCTTCGACAATGCTAAAAACCACTCAAGTTCTATAAACTGAATTTTAGTTTCAAGTGTGTCAAAGACCTAAAATTTCTGATGTGCTATAGCTACATACCAGTTAATGGATGTCATAACAAGCAGGTTAGGACCAAGACTGAGATTAAAAATGCAAGATGACTAGAAAGGACACCAATTTTCTTGTGTGGTTCATAAATGGGCTCTGATGGTAGTTCCAAAAAGACGAATTCCAAACATGAGCAATGGAGACAAACCTCTCTGGAGTAACCAGATGAGCTCCCAAGGACACAACTCTAAAGGGTAGTCCCTAGGATGTGAAAGTTCTGTAGAGTCCACAGTACTTTGGATTATCCAGTTTAGCTTGCTTTAAACATACATCAATTAAAGGAATGATCAAAGCTTGCAAAAAAAATTCTCATTTTATAAGTGGAAAAACTATGGGAATGGAAATGTTTTAATCAAGATCAAATGTAAAGCTAAGAGAAAACTTTCCAATCGAATGGAACTCACCCCTCCTAACTCCCTAGTCAATATTAAACCCACTACTACATTAGGCTTTCAGACAGGGCTTCTTAAAGGAAAAAACCTTTAGGATAAATCTCTATGAATTTTTAGTGCATAGCAGTTTTTTCCTTAATAGGGAGATAAATACAAAACAAATCTTCCCTTATATTTTTTCCCTAGCAGACTTCTCTGCTCCCCCAAGTCTGTTTCTCCAAAGGTAAGCAAAAAAAAGCATGAAACTGTACAAAAAAGTCAGTACCTCTTTTGAGGTGCTGCCTCCTGAGTGAATTGATGAGTGAGGACTTGCCCACATTGGGCACACCAATCACCATGATGCAGTACTCCAGGTTCTGCAACAAAGAGCTGAGTAAGAAAAAGAAGCCCAGTACTCCTGCAAGGCAGGCTCCAGGATCACACTAGATTTCCTTATGCTGATATAAATACCAGAGGAAAGCTAACCTCAGGATCAGTCAAGAATTTAACCGAAGTCATTAATGATACAATAAAAAACCACTTAAGGGAGCATTTTAACTCTTTGTTTTTACTGGAAGGAGTGAAGAGGAGGGTATTAAACCACCATAATACAGAAGAATACATTTATGCCTGGCAAATGTAGTTTCTTTGAGGCCCACACACTATCCATTATAAGTCTGCCATATGACATACTCATTACAGAACTCCTCAGCACTCTTACTTCCCAATTTTCGCCCTTTCAGCTGACCTCTCCTCGATGATAGCGATAGCCACCCTCAATCAGTTCAGTAACCATTGGAACAATCTGCCAAAAAAAAAATCATTAAAAAAATCAATTATATGGGCTTGATCTTTGGCTACACAGATTAGTAATTCCCTTGCATTTAAGGCTGGGACAATAGTATTTTTCCCTCTCACCATTCCTTAAAGGAACAATCCATGATGACCTCTTGTATCCCATATGGTTTCCTACATGGTCTTAATATGAAACTTGTTTTTTTTTTTCATTTATAGAAGCAATGATTTTCAAGCACAGGTCCAGGAGACTTGAATTCCATTCTGAACTCAATCTTTAGGAACAACTTAACTGCTCTGTGCTCCAATCCCACCACTCATAAAATGGGGTAGTACTTCTCTCTCATCCAGGATATTTAATTTTGGCTTTATTTAGAGAAGGGAAATGTAAAAATATCATTTAACACAAGAAGAAACAAAATGTGAAATACTCTCTGCCAAAGGAAAATGGGCTATTTTACATATACGGTCTAGAAATCCTTACAACTATAAGTCCTGATGCTTTGCTCTTTCAACACTCATTAGAGGATATCTCAGATATTGATCCTACAGAAGGGACACAGGAGTCATTGGCCCCAAAGATCTGTAACTGCTAATAAAGGCAATTGGAAAATCAATATTTAGAACTTGTCCTCAAGATGAATAAGTCTTTCTGAAACTTGAAATACTTTACATTCCTGTCTATCTTTACAACACTAAATAGAAAGTTTCTGAACAAAAGAAAATAAAATACCTGTTTTATGTTTTCATCCTTTAAACAATTGGTAAAAATTACATTTTTCACTCCTTCTTTGTTCAGATGCCCCACAATTTTCTGAAAGAGACAAGATAACTCCATATTAAATAATAAATACAAGTGTCAACAACAATGTGATATAATAGAAAAGACTGAGAAGCTTGGTTTATATGTAGTGTAGGCTCTGCCAACACCTACAGCGTGACCATGGCCAGCTCAATTCATCTCTCTGGCTTTCTCCTTGCTTATCTGTAAAATGAGGTTGCTTCCTTCCAGTATGAAAATAGGTTGATTCCATTCAACTTGAGTTGGATAGAACTTCTCACGTGAGGTAAGTGTTCCCCTGCAGGTCAGAAGTGATACAAGGACATTCTCTAGGTCTCTCTGAAGAACTTTGGGATCAAGCATGAGCCATGGGAGACACTGGCACAGGACCACACAACAGCCCACATCAAAGAAGGAGATGTGCTCTCTGAGCAAAGCAGAACTGCAGTAGCTCAAAAGACATGAGATGTGCAAATTTAGAGACATCGCCTTCCAAATGTTCCTATGTACTATTTATGCCTGACCTGTGGTACAGCCTTCTGAGCTCATACTGCTCTGATCAGCCACAGGAGGACACACTGTACCTTGACCTTGACATAATGATGCTATTTTGGTCCTCTTCAAGAATGAAGGACAACCAGCAGTTAGATAGAATTAGTCCTCATGTACATTTTCACAAACTCTCAGAGAATCAAAATCATCCTTAAACTTTGACCCATCTTAATTTGCAAAGTAGTGTGTAGGTTACAGTAAAAGTCCAAAATGTTTCTAATGTCAGCTAGTAAATTTTGACATGAGCCATATTCAGCAGCTATGTTCAAGATGTTCAAAAAAGTGTTTCACTAGATACTGCTAACCTCAATCATGAGTAACACTTATCAAGACAATGTGAGGACGAGAGAGCTTTCTTTTATTATTTCAGTAATTAGCCACTCAACTAGGTTCCTACTGCGACTTTTACTACATTAACATATATACATTTCAAAGTTACTAGTCCAATTCTCTTATTTTAATATACAAAAACCATCTTGTCTTCCTGTCATTCTGGCCACTGACCTGAACATTTCTGTTTTCTGGCTTTAGTATAGGTGGGGTGAGCATATTTAAAACCACAGTCTAGGTCCCTATACGCCTTCATAGGAGCAGGGCTCTGGCTATGCTAGGCTAGTGACAGAGAACGAGGAAAACTCTATCACCCCCTTGAAGCCCCACTCTGGGAAATGAGGACCCATTCTTTTTCTGTATGTTATAGGGATGACATTGCTGTCCTGCATCATAAGAGAGTCCCAGTGTTCTGGGATTCCATGCTCTCTCACTAGAGGAAAGAAGCTTCTTGTGCTAGTCAGTTCAAGCACTGATAATACTCAGGAATTTCAAATAAAAATGCATTTGAAAAGAGAAAGATAAAGTACTAAAGTACTAAACAAAGTACTAAAACATAGCTCTCTTCTCAGGGTATAGGGGATGGTGACTCCCCGAATGCATTACTATGTACATTTTCAGTCACTCGATTGGGTATTTTTGCTGGTTTTTCTTTATAGAGAGAGCTAACATTTCTACAGCAACAAAGCACTTTAAATATATTATCTCACTTGATTCTCCACAACAACCCTATGAAGTAGGCGCTATTATCATCCTTATTTTACAGAGGAGGAAACTGAGACTGAAAGATAAAGTGACTTGCCCAGGATCACACAGCCAACAAGTGTCTGAGGCAGCAAATTCACACTCAGGTCTTCCTGACTGAGGCCAGTGCTCTCTCCACTGCATTCCCAGCTGCCGAGGCAAGGAAAGGGTGGTCTTCTTATTCCCTCCACCACCCCCCATAGTGATGTGATAACAAAGGGCATCAATAAAATATTTTTTAAAAGAGGTACTAACATGCAAGTAAAGCTGCACATGTGAGCACTTAGAAGTACTAAGTATAATCGGTTATTCTCATGTTGCACAGCAGGAATGTTTCTGACTCTTAGGGAAGACTACCAGATGCATACACAGTTGGGGTGATGGTCACATGATGCAAAATGCCATCAAAGCCCAAAAGTTGGGTTTTGAATTTCCAAAATGAACAATAACAGTGTGAGTTTATGCTTTAATGTCAGCCCAGAAAAGGCTGTGGCTGAAAAGTCACAAGCTTAGAAGTTATGCATTTCAGAGGTTACGCAATGGACTGAGCAATCTGAAACCTATGATTGCTACTGAACATCAACAAAGAGGCTGTTAGTAACAGCAAAATATCCAGGTGTGATTTCAAAAGAAATCTTACTCTTTGTTAAACAGAAAAGAAACTCAAGGTGAAACATTTCAAAACAAAGTAACACTGCAAAAATGTTCCATGATGCCCTGGCTTCTGGGTCACAGACTAATGGGAAGAACCAAGGGGCTGCAGGCAGCACAGGAAGAGGCTCGGCAGTTAAGAGGATCGGGGTTCATGTCCCACCTCTGATGATCACTACAGGAGTCACCTTTCATAAGCCACTTAACCTCCTCGGCCTCAGTTTCCTCATTTAAAAAAGGGGGGGGGGGGCGGAGTCCCTTCTAACTCTAGATCTATGATCACATGGTCCCAAAGAGGGGGATTCTGGTCCTGACCAGTGGTCCTCTGCCCTGTTTCTATTCTACCTGCAAAATGATAATCTGATAGTTTCCTTTTAGCTTAAAAATTCTCTTATTCATTAAGGGACTTCAACATGACTGAAGCTGAAAGAACACAGAATGGATTTTATTTGGAAAGACAGCAATGAACAGATCTAGTCATTTCAAGTCTCCAGTCAAAATTCCTCAAAGGTTCCCTACTGTTTAACATGAAAATTCACATTCCTTAATCTGCCATTCAAGGCCTTAAAGTATCTGGCATCAGCCAACCTTTCCAAGCTGTGGTCACATTATCCGCTTCCATGTACTTTCTACTCAAGCCAAACTGGACTATTTTTTGACCAATATACATGTACCATACTCTCCCATCCCCATACTTTCTCTGGGTATTGGAATTAAATAAATAATACCATTGCTCCTTACCATCCCTCTAGGGACTATCTTTTATATTTGTAACCTCAGCACTTAACAAGAGACCTGGCACATCATAAATACTTAATAAATGTTTTTCATTCATTCATTTATTCTTTCATTAAAGCTATTTTCTATACCTGCCCCAACTTGCCGAAATCCCATCCATACTATGAGTCCCACTTAAATGACACCTTTCCCTTCATACCTCATATATCTATAGACATTACTTTGTATTAAAGTTTTTATTTGTCATATCCCCTACTAGACCATAATTTCCACAAGAGTAAGGACTGTATCTTATCTCCACCTTGTATTTCTCTCAGCACCTAGTACAGAATAGGTATTTAATAACAAATGTTTTCCAAATTGTGGAATTCACAAATAATGCGGGCTTTATGTAATTACCTCCTGTAATAGCAAACTGTCTTCCAGGTCAGCATATGCCACCATTTTCAGTCATCTCTACTCTAAGGAAGTTGGTCTGTGGAACCTGCATCCTCGCAAACTCGACCCGTTGCTCCTAGTTTTCCTTTCCCCAGATATATGAACTGCTGCTAATTCCTGTTACCCATGATATCTCTTCACAATCTCAAGCCTTATTATCCCCTTCCAAAGATTTCTTTCTCTTCCCAGGATTAATCTCATTCCTCCTCCCCTTCTTCTACCTCATTGTGACATGATTTTGCTTCATCTCATGATCCTGACTCTCTTCAAGTACCAGCTCATTAGTGACTCTCCAAAAATGTGAGATTTAGAACTGAACACGATGCTAAAGGTAGGGTCTGACTGGGGTTGAGTGTAGTGATGCTATTTCTTCCCTTGTTTTAGATATTCCTTTATTACTATCTCAGCTGTATGTCTGTCACTATTGCTTAAGGTTGCATTCTACTGTACTAATAAAGGCACTAAGTCAGGAATATCTCAAATAAGCTCTGATGCTCACACTGGCCCTGTCTACTGACTCAGGAGGCAAGAAAGCATGGGGACAGCATCAGAGGTAAAGGAAGATGCCACACTCCTTCATTTTTATAAGGTCTCTCTAAACACATGATGATTCTGAGGCTCCACTATATTTGTGTTATCACAGGAATAACTCATCTTATGCATAAAAAATGAGTTATTCTTGTGTTAAAACAAATGCAATAAAATGGATTCCTGAGAAGCTATACACAAATCAGATTTTGGTAAATGTAATCCATATTTGAAACGAACCATGGAAGTTTACTGGAAGCAATAAAGATCATTTTGAAAGACTCTTTTGTTAAATCAAACATTCGCTCTCCAAACTATTATTTGCATAAATCCATCCTACACTTGCTTAAAGCAGACAAGGAGCAACTTTAAGGATCAGTGATAGTGCTGAAGATGATGATAAATCAGATCTATACCTGTTTCTCTTTAAGATCTGCCAAATCCATTTTGTTAAGTACAAGCAGGTGAGGCTTAATTCCAAGAGTTTCCTGGAACAAAGGATTGCGACCGGATAATGGAATGTTCCAAAATTAAGGGAAAAAATCTTGAAAACAGATATTTCAAGACACATAAATCCTTTCTAATTGGGTTATACAAGAAGAGGGCTTCTTCTTCGAAAACTCTCAGAAAGGCAAGATACAGGAAAGACAAAACCCCACAGTTTGGTTCCAGTACTCAAACTAGCACATTCCTACCTACCTGCAACAGAACCAATGTCTTTTAAATACTGTTTTCAGTGAATGGTCATATCACATTGTCACCTAATATTCTCATCCTTAGGTTAACATTAAAGATCATTTGTAAAGGGTTCTTTCTCTCCTAGAAAAGCCTCTCTGAGCATAAAAAAAGTTAGCTGCTCAAAAAGAAATGGTCAGTACTTTAATTAGCATGTGGAATTATTATCTCTGCTTTCTAGTGACAATCAAAATAACAAACAACTGTAAGGAAGGTGCCCAAAAGAATGTCAACCCACAAAGGGACAGATTCCATTTGGGCTCTTCTGGCTGAGGAGTTTCATTTTGATTTTGTTTCCTTACTAGTCTCCCTGTTCCGTGGGTGGTGCCAATCAAGCTCTTACAAATGTCAAATTTAAACACCTTCACCCAGAATACCTCTAAAGACAATAGCACTAAGTGGACACCCACTAAGGCAAATGCATGATGTATGACAATGTATTTATTTACTGCCTTCTTCTTAACAGAACTCACTAGGGATAGTTCTGACCAAAGACAGCTCTAGGAAGCTCACGAGACCAAAAAGGCAAATAACTGAGGGCAGCAGAAGCTTTGGGAGAGACAAAAAAGGGTCAACTGCAAACACTGGGAGACAAATCCAAATGGTTTTCCTGCCCTCCTTCCTGCCATTCCTTTGCAGAGACAATCAGTACTACAGAAGGATATCCGAGCATCGTGCACCTCGATGATACAATCTACCAGCTTCAGGCTGCTCTGCATCTTCTTGAGACCTGTAAAACACAGAAGGTGCTAAGACACAGTAAAAAAAAGTTCTGCACGTGGAATCAGGAAATCTGGGTTCAATCCTGCTTCAGAAACTTACAGCTGTGTAACTATGAACAAGTCACTTCACCAATAGCACCTTAGTTTCCATATCTGTTAAATGGAGATAATCCTTACAGCACCTACATAGTACAGTACAGTACCTAGGGTACTTTACAGCACCTCATAGGGTAGTACTTTGCAAATCCTGAAATCTATAAAAATGTGAGTTATAAATTACTGAGTGTTTTAGGGGTAGCCAGAGAAGATGGAGTGAGAATTTATATTTAGCGTGAACAGTCACAATATAGCAGTGCCAAATACGTCATTATTCACCTGGACAGTATACAAATATACATGAATTTGCATACATTTATCAATTTCCTTTCTGTTTTAGCAGATTTCCACTCAATCTAAAGACAGACTCCCTAACAATTAAAACTACTTAAAAGGGTAATGGCCTGCCTTCAAAAGTAATTTGTTCTTTGAGTAAGGGCCAGATGGTCACTTGTCAGGGTAAATTGCCAAGGATGTAACTGAATACCTAACAGAAGCATTCAAGCTTTTTGTTGGAGTTGGACTAAAAATACCTCTAAAATCATTAAAAGATTCAATGACTCCACTGGTTTGGGCTATTAAGAAAAACAAGAACTCATTGGAAGGTCAGAGGCAATGTTAAAAACACTGGCCAGAGGCTGAAATTCACATACAGTCTCCATTAATCTCCCTGAATGTCATTAAGAAGTTGTGCTTGACATGCTACCCACCTGAAAAAGAGGCGATGGACTTAAGAGTGTAGAATTCGATATACATTGTTTTTTTGACACGGCCAATGAGGGAATCTGTTTTGCTTGACTATGCATACTTGTTACAAGGGTTTTGTTTTTCTTTCTTTCTTTTCTCCAATTCCAAATGAGGAGGTAAAAGGAAGAAAAAATATTTTTAACTAGAAAAAAACCCTAAACTTTAAAAAAGTCATGCTTGGAGCATGATTCGAATTTGTATGAGACTTTCCTTACAACAGTCTCAGAAAGTATGTGATTCAATTCAACATTTATTAAACCTACTATATGAGTGTAAAAAAATACTATACTTAGTTGGTACCACAGGAGGCAATATATGACAAAGGTGAAATAGGACAGTTCTTACCCTCAAAAAGCTTAAAAGCATGGAGAGGGAGAAAGACATGTATGAAAATGTTTATGTGGCTGAATATTCAGAAATGAACTAATTATTTTCCTGTCCTCTCCTGTCTTTTTACCTTTGCTCATATCATCTTGCATGCCTGGACTCACTTTCCCCTTTCCATTCTACCGTCTCTATCTACTTAAGTCTTTCCCCTCCTTCAAAGTCCTAGTTCAGGTGCTGCCTCTTCCACGAAGCTTTCCCAGACCACCCAAGAGAGAAAGCAATCTCTTTTTCCCCAAATTTTCAAAGCACTTTATCTGGTTCTCTCGTTTGTCATTCTCCCTAGAATCAGTTATCTACGTAGACGTCTTCTTCTCAGGTCTTAATCTGAGTGCTGTGTCGGGCATATCCACCTCTGTGCCGTCAATGTCCCTGGCACACAACAATCACTTAATAAATGTTCCCTTAATTGAAAAGGATAGGTGCAGAGGAATTTAAAGGGGGGAGTTCAGTTTCCAACTAAGAAGAGGGAAGGAAGAAAGCTTAAGGAAGGAGGGGGCACCAAGTTTAAGTCAATAATAGACGTAAGGCTCCAAGGGCCCTGAAAGATCACCCAACAATCCCTGCATTTTGCAGGCCTCAAGACTGAGGCCCAGAGAGGTTAAGTGACTTGCCCAAAATCTCCAAGAGGGCAGCTGAAGACCCAGGATCGGACCACGGTCCCGACTCCAAACCCAACCCCCTCTTTACCCTACACCAAGAGGGGAGTTTGTCCCCCAGCAGCATAAACGTCAACCACCTGCGTTTATCGGACGCCTGCCTTTATTAAGCACCTATTATGTGCTGGACACTGTGCTAAGCGCTAAGCAGACGTCAGTCCTGCCCTCAAGGAGCTCACAGTCTAAAGGGGAGACAAGAGGCAAACCAACACGTACGAGCTAGAGCCGGGATCAATTAGGAAGCCTCTCAGACGCCAGGCAGCAGCAGTCCCTTAAGTGAGACATCGAGGGCGGGGGTTGCTTTGGCCCTTTGCATCCCAGGACCTAGCAAAAGGTCTCGCGTCCATGGTAGGATCTTAATAAATGTGGGTGGCACTGAATGCACAAGCCGGCCTGGAGGTTCCTTCTGCGCATGCCCAGATGGCGCTGACGGCTCCTCCGTAGGGGTCAGAGGCCAGAGCGGCTTCGACGGCGGGGCGATCCGACTCTCACCTTTGGCCATGTGTCCCGGGAACCAGCGCGCCACGTCCTGGCCCGCGAAGGAGAAGCCGCCCCGCCAGGCGGCCCCGGCCGCGCTCCACAGCGCGCCCGCCGCTACCCTCATGCTGCGGTCTCCTGGGCCCGTACTGGCGTCGGCTGGGACACTTCCGGCCGCGGTGCAGCACGCTCTCGTCCCCGTTTACGGCGCACCTCGATCCCTTTCGTTCCGCGTTCTGCAGCGTCCGGTTTGGCAGCTGCGCATGCGCAAAGGCCTGCGCGTGCCCTTGACGTGCCCCATGTGAGAGGTTCCGTAACCTTTCCTTCCCTCCCCTTTCGTGGGCCAACTGTGCGGCAGCTCTTCCTACGTCAGGGGGAGGGCGTGACCATATGGAACCTATGACACATTAGTGGTTGTCTAGAATGTCCCGCTCGTTTTATGGATGGGGAAACAGACGCGAGTTCAAATCCAGCCTCATAGTTACCCTGGTCAAGTCACTTAACTTCTGCCTCAGTTTCCTCATTTGTAAAATGGGGATAATAATAGCGTCTACCTCCCAGGGCTGTGAGAATCAAATGAAATAATATTTGTTAAATACCTTTGCAAACCTTAAAGTGATATGAAAATGCTAGCTTTTGTTTTTATTACTCCCACTAGGAGTAATGACAAGCCTTCCCTCTTTTAATCGTTCCCTGTTTATCAGGTATATAGCTTCTTTTGTATATATTTGTTTGAATGTTGGCTCTCCCATTAGATTGTAAGCTCCTTGAGGGCAAGGGCTGTCTTTTTCCTCTTCTTCTATCCCCAGAACTTGTAACACTGCATGACACATATAGGTGCTCAGTACATGTTTATTGATTCGTCAGTCATCAGACTATAGACATACAATCCAACTGACAGCCTTCCTACTTTGGTATAGACCGTTAGAAGCTCGATGTAACCTTTAGAAACCCAGGGTCACTTGTTCACAATGAGGGATTGGAATACAGTAGGATTTTCTGGGAGGGATTTTCCATATGATTCCATTAGATTTCACCTTTACTTCAACTCATCATTTCAGCTGGGGCAAATTATTTTTGATCTTGACTGCTGCTCATTAACTATTTTCCTCCCATTTTTTACCTTTTGCAGATTTAATAAACATGCCGTCTTCCTTCCTCCAAGCCATTTGAGACTTCCTGGAGTGTTGACACAGTCATTAATTAACACTGAGTACAGTTATCCAAACAGTGGGGAGTTTTCTTAGTGTAGTTATCTCATTCTTACAGCTCTTAGCTCTGGAGTCCCTCCCATACTCCACCTTTTGAATTCCACACCCATTTCAGCTCTGGACAGCTGTTCTTGACCCCATTTGGGGTTTTCTTGGCAAAGATACTGTAGTGGTTTGCCATTTCCTTCTCTAGCTCACCTAGGTGATGAGGAACTGAGGTAAACAGGGTGAAGCAACTTGCCCAGGGCCACCCAGCCATTAAGTGTCTGAGGGCAGATTTGAACTCAGGAAGATCAGTCTTCCTTACTCCAGGCTGGGCACTCTAACTGGTGTGCTACCTAACTGCCCCCTTCCAAACTCTCTGTCTTTTTTTTCTAACATTTTTTTTATTTTTTAATTTATTTATTTATTTTTAGTTTACCACACACGGTTCTACATAATTTTGAGTTCCAGATTTTCTCCCCTCCTCCCCCCTCCCTCCCAAGACGGCCTGGAATCTCATATAACTACCATGTATAACTTCGCATTGAATTAATTTATACACTAGTCAAGTTGTGGAGAAGAATTATGACCAATGGAATGAATCATGAGAAAGAAGAGACAGAACCAAAAAAAAAAAAAACCCAAAAACAAAAGAGAAGCAAAAAAGGCGAGCATGTAGTGTGCCTCAATCTGTATTCAAACTTAACAGTTCTTTCTCTGGATGAAGATAGCATTCTCCATTGTGAGTCCCCTGGAGTTGTCCTTGCACTTTACGTTGCTGAGAAGAGCGAAGTATGTCAGGGTTGGTCCTCACGGAGTCCATATATCTGTGGTTGTGTACAATGTTCTCCTGGCTCTGCTCCGCTCACTCAGCATTATGTCGTGTAGGTTTTTCCAGGTTGTTACGAAGTCCGCGTCATCCCCATTTCTTATGGCACAATAGTATTCCATCACCTTCATGTACCACAGCTTGTTCAGCCATTCCCCAATTGATGGGCATCCCTTTGATTTCCAATTCTTGGCTACCACGAAAAGAGCCGCTATAAATATCCTTGTACATATGGGTCCTTTTCCTGCTTGTGTGATTTCTTTGGGATACAACCCTAGAAGTGGTAATGCTGGATCAAAGGGTATGAACATTTTTATAGCCCTTTGGGCATAGTTCCAAATTGCTCTCCAAAATGGCTGGATCAGCTCACAACTCCACCAGCAATGTAACAATGTTCCAATTTCCCCACATCCTTTCCAGCATTTATCATTTTCCTGTTTTGTTATTTTAGCCAATCTGACAGGAGAGATGTGGTATCTAAGAGTTGTTTTGATTTGCATTTCTCTAATCAGTAGTGATCCAGAGCATTTTTTCATATGCCTATAGATAGCTTTAATTTCTTCCTCTGAAAACTGCCTGTTCATATCCTTTGACCATTTCTCAATTGGGGAATGGCTTGTGTTCCTATATATTTGGCTCAGTTCCCTGTATATTTTAGAAATGAGGCCTTTATCAGAGATACTAGTTGCAAAGATTTTCTCCCAATTTTCTGCTTCCCTCCTAATTTTTGTTGCATTGGCTTTTTTTGTACAAAAACATTTCAATTTGACATAATCAAAATTATCCATTTTGCATTTTGTAATGCTCTCCATCTCTTGTTGGGTCATGAATTCTTTTACAGAAAATTTTTCATTACAAACTACCCCACTGAAAATTATTTATCCAGGTATATCCTTGTGAACAGTATTTAACGTGGCATCTCTAACATCTCTATCTACAACTTACCTTTTATGTATCCTTTTTTAAAAATTTTAATATTTTTATTTAAAATTTTTAGTTCCAAATTCTATCCCCCCCCTCCCTCTCCTCCACTTTCCCTGAGAAGGTAAGCAATCAGATATAGGTTAAATATGTGCAGTTATGTAAAACATTTCCATATTAGTCATTTTGTGCAAGAAGACTCTAAGGAAAAAATGAAAGAAAGTGAAAATAGCATGCTTCAGGCTGTATTCAATCAATATCAGTTCTTTCTCTGGAGGCAAACAGTTTGCTTTATCATTAATCCCCCTGGGATTGTCTCAGATCACTATATTGCTGAGAACAGCTAAGCCATTCACAATTCCTCATCAAACAATGTTGTTGTTACTGTGTACAATGTTCTCCTGGTTCTGTTCACTATGCATCAGTTCATGTAAATATTTCCAGGTTTTTTCTGAAATCATCCTGTTTGTCATTTCTTATAGCACAATAATATTCCATTACAATCATATACAACAACTTGTTTAGCTACTCCGCAGTTGATGGATAACCCTTTGATTTCCAATTCTTAGTCACCATAAAAAGAGCTGCTATAAATATTTTTGTACATATAGGTCCAATTCCCTTTTTTTTTTTTTGATGTCTTTGGGATGTAGACTTGGCAGGGGTATTGCTAGATCAAAGGGTATGCACAGTTTTATAGCCCTTTGGGCATAGGTCCAAATTGCTCTCCAGAATGGGTGGATCAACATCTGGGTTCACGAGCTGGGAGGCACTTAGAGCGGCTTTCCTTTTTTGTCATGTTAGCCACTCTGATAGGTATGAGGTGGCACCTCAGTCGTTTTAATTTGCCTTTCTCTGATCAATAGTGATTTAGACATTTTTATATGACTTTAGATAGCTTTGATTTCTTTGTCTGAAAACTGCCTGTTCGCAACCTTTGACCTGCCTTCCAAATTCTTAAGGTGGCTGATGGATGGAATTGGCGCACTTAAAAGCTCGATTGTCTAGCTTTTTACCTTCTCTTGTTACTGAGTCATACCAAGGAAGGAGGAAATTTCCTGAGTGACATTTTCACTTAATTAATCAGGTTGTAGCTGGCGATTACAATGATATTTAGCTTTTAGGAGGAAGCAATAATACGCATTTTTTCAGGAACTCTACATTTTAGACACCACTAGAATGTAAATTAATTGAGGAGAGGACATTGATTTTTTTTTTTTAGCTTTCTGTTCATAGTCCACTATTTAGCACATAAACATTTGATTGCTTTGCCATCGTCAGGATCCCCATACCAAGACCACCACTCTGTGTTATCATTATTACTTTATTAGGAGACACTCTATTTTCCAGCGCTAAGTCCCAGCAAGCAAGCCATGCCCTGAGCTTGGCATAACAACAATCCTTTGCGCTCACCCTCTGAATGATCTCAACCGCAGCAAAATCCCAGAATTGTTTCACATCAGCACCAAGTGGTCCCTGAGCTCAGATAAACACCTACAGCACCCATGCTCTGGTCATGAAGCCCTGCTATGAACCAAACTTGCCTCATTGCTGTTATCCCTTATTGTCAGGGCTACAGCTCACTGTGTAGACATCTGTGAATGTACTAAGATTTCATCTCACCAAAGCAGCTCTAGAGGAAGCCCCAGCACATGTGTCTAGTTTCCCTCCTCCAACAGAACAACAAAGATTTTTTGCGTATAGTGTAATATAAATTAAAGTGGGACCTTTTTACTGTTTTCTCTCTTAGCACTTATTTAATCAAGTGCCCTTGATGAGTCCGGCCTTTGTTTCTTTAATTGAATCAGGAGGGAAAACCTAGACCATGTGGGTTTAAGATGTATGTTTGTGATGCTTTTAGGTCACATGGGTGAGTGGCTTGTGTGACTCACCTTTGACCCTGAACAAGATATATAAACCCAGAGGTAGGCATTCTGTCTGGGGCTCTCAGCCACTGGAAGAGTGGCGTGGGACTCTGGGCAGCTGCTCTAAGAGCCTCCTGGCTCATGAACCCAGATGTTGATGCTTTTTGGTAACTATGAATTGTGATCTGGTCCATTTATATTGCGTATGTTTGTAATTTGCTTGTATTTGCTCTGAAGTTCAGGTTGCTGGCTTTTCCTCCTGAACTAAGTGAATGATATTTGTATGTTGGATTAAAGAACATTGTTAACCCCTTAACGCTGCTTTCCTTAGTAAAGCAGACCAAGAGAACCCATGTCAGCGGCCTTCTGTGTGCTGGTTGTTGTTGGTTTTACACAGCCACAGCTGCTGCTAGCCAGATTGTTTCTACATATGCTTACTGTAAACTCTGTTTTTTATTTTATTTCTCATAGTTACCTGTGGTTATGATAACCTGTGTGAGCTCTTCGACATTTTCAGAGTTCACAGCAGTTGCAGAGCTGCCATGGTTGCATAACCTCTGTGAGTCTTCAGTCATTTGTTTTCAGATTTGACACCATGATTGAAGAAATGGTCCCATTATTGGTTCATTGGCTGATATGCCTCAGCCAAACCTTGTGGGTCCAAGTAGACTGGCATTAGCATTTGCATTTAGCAATTATGAATTTTTTTTCTCCACATAAAAATACCATAACTCAAACAATATTGTAAACCTCAAATGAACATCCTTGTATTTATGGGTAGTCTTATTTCAGGAGGCAGTAGTGGATCTATAATTAAGAAGGATCAGATGATTGTCATTGTTCAGTTGTGTCCAATTCTTTGTGACCCCATTTAGGGTTTTGTTGGCAGAGATATTGGAGTGGTTTGCCATTTCCTTCTCTAGCCGATTCTACAGATGAGGAAGTGAGGCAAACAGGATTAAGTGATTTGCCCAGGGTCACACAGCTAGGAAGTGTCTGAGGCTGGATTTGAACTCAGGTCTTCTTTATTCCAGGCCCAGTGTACCACTTAGCTGCCCCATGTGATGATTAGGTCACACTCAAACATTTCTTTTCCTTAGCTTAATCTCATGATAAATTCCTGAATCATTACCTACTTGTAAACAGAGAAACAAAAGCTAAACTGTTGGATTCAGTTCAGATAAGGTGAGCTGGGGTCAGTTAAATGTGAAGAGCAAAACATCTTGGAACTAGGGGAAAGAGAATGATGTTACGAAGACCAAATGAAATGATGTACACAGATCACCTGGCTGACCTGAAAGACTTCATCAATGGCACCTACTCTTGTTATTCCCCACCCTCGGTATCCTCTCTACCAGTCCCAACACCCTCAGCATAGAATTCAACCTATTGAAGGCTGCTCCTGGGTTGGCCACCATTGTAGCCTGCGGCTATAAGTGTTAATGGTGTCTTTGGAAGTTTCATTTCATGGTCCTGGGCAACTAAATCACTTCTCTCTGAAATTAACTCTCCCTTTTCAAATAAGAATAATGTTGACCATGTTTGCTTGGGGATATTAGGAAGAATGACTAATCCAAAGGAGATGAAGGAGTGTTTCACCTCCTGCTAGCCAGCCTACTGGTAACAAACCCAACTGTACTTAGCATCATGAGCATTTCATCAAGCAAGGAAATGTTGTGCAGGAAAGCTGTAATTCTGTTCAAGGAGTAAAGGACTCAGAGCCACTGGTTCCAAGACGTGAAAAGATTTGTGATCTTGGAGCAAGTAGTTTAACTCTTCTAGCCTGTTTCCTCCATCATAAAGTAAGAATAATTATACTCACAAAGTGGAACATCCAGATGGTGCAGTAGATAGAATGCTGAACCCTTGGAGTCAGGAAGACCCAAGTTCAAATCCAGCATCAGACACAATAGCTGTGTGACTCTGGGCAAGTTTACCTTTTTCCCCAACTGTAAAATAGAGATGATAATAGCACCCGCCTCACGGATTTGTTGAGGATCAAATGAGATTCATTGTAAAGTGCTTAATACAGCACATAGTAAGTGCTATATAATTATTAGCTATTATTTTTATTGTTATATTTATGCTACACATCTGGCAGCATTGTTTTTAGGAAGGAACTTGATAAACATTAAAGTGTTAACAAATCACACGTATGTACTATAATAATAATTATTACTATTTTAGGGACAAGCTGGCCCAGGTTGGAAACTGAGTAGGTATAAGCTCCTTAGTGGATCGGAGTAAGATAAGCTCATGAGAAGTCTCAGAATTCCAGCCTGGGCAAGGTGAGAATACCTAGTCTTTAAAATACATAGATACGTATGTATGTATGTATGTATGTATGTGTATGGGGCAGCTAGGTGGTAAAGTGAATAGAGTGCTGGGCCTGAAGTCAGGAAGGCTCATCTTTGTGATTTCAAATCCAGCTTCAGAAACTTCCTAGCTGTGTGACTCTGGGCAAGTCACTTTACCGTGTTTGCCTCAGTTTCCTCATCTGTAATATGAGCTGGAGAAGGAAATGGCAAACCACTCTAGTATCTTTGCCAAGAAAACCCCAAATGGGGTCATGAAAAGTTGGACACGACTGAAAAACAACTCAAGAACAATGTATATGCATATGTGTATACATTATGCATCTGTACATGTGTGTGACACCTGGTGGGCTAGTCCTCTGACAAGCAGAGATAACCTGTCCGTCCTTGAAACATACTTGAAAGTATGGCAGAGCTTGTAAACCCAGGGTCACCTCTAAGGTATTAATAATAAAAACTATCAACAGAAAAGTGTTTTTAAAAGACTTTATTTTAGTGCAATACTGTTCATCACATACTGTATTCAGAATCACCAGAACACTTAGCTCTTGCTGCTCAGTCATGGCACTGATGGCAATTTTTCAGGGAGTCTGAGCATAGCAATAGTTTCAAGAAATAAGAGTTACCAACTAACAATTTTTTAAAAATTAAGAGAATGACTCTCAACATTTCCAAAGAAAGCCTGAGCTGGACTGAAAATTATTTGTTGTGTCTAATAACTAAACAATCATAAAGCCATCGGAGAGGAACGGCATTTAGAGCAAAGGTGCAGCAAGAAGGAAAGTCTCAGGGCCTGGGTTTCAGATGCTGGGTCTGGGAGTCACAGCAGCTGATGAGGCGATCCGCTTCCCTCCACCCAGACAGCAGAGCACCATGGGTGGTAGAGTAATACGTCCGATGGGTGGCTTCCCCGGCAAAAAGGATCTGAAACTTCAAGTCAAATGGAATGCTTAGAGAAGAAGAGAAAGGGCTGGAAGCACATAAAAAATGTGTTTGTCCCCCTTAAGGAATATTTTTTCTAACAGTGTTGCCATGGAGATCACAGCTCTGAAGAGAAAGGGTTTTTTGTTTTGTTTTGCTTTTCATTTAAATACTGGCATGGGACCTCTTTGATAAAGAGAATAATGCCTAGAAGAAAAAGAGAAATATTTTCAAATAATATTTTTGTTCTCTCCATTAGGTCCTATGTGTTTTCCATGCATTCTTAAGACAGCATGAAGATATTAGGATCCTCCGTAATGGGCATGGCATAGATCAGAACTGTCCAACCCTAGGTTTTTATTGAAATGACAGACGATATATTTTGATTTGCCATTTTAGTGAGAGCTCTGCAGTACCTCAGCTTCTTTTACTAAATTTCTGTACTTGTAGGCAGGCCACATAAATTGTACTTGGGCCGCATTTTGGACAGCCCTGGCACAGATCAATTAAAAGGCCCTAAACCAAAGGCTCAGTTTGTTTCACAAGTATCTCCTCTTTATGTTATAGCCCTTCTCCCTGGATAGGATGTAAATTCTTTAAAGCCAGAGACTGTCTCTGGTTTTGCACTGTGTCCTCTGGGCCAAGTATAGTGGCTGGCACTTAATTTTTGTTGAACTGAACTAAACCTGGATAAATTCGAAGAAAAAAGAAAAAATGTTTGTATAAAGGAGGTTTCATATCCATACTCCCCTCCCAATTAATATAACTAACAAGATGTTCTATACCCCAATATCCTAATCAGGGGAGAACCTCTTTTTGATTTACAGAATTGAATGTAGAAACCAGGTATGAACAACAACTTGAGTTGAGGAACTAGCCCCTTGTGCCTGGAACTAGAGGGCAGAGACCTTAGGAGCGTGAGCATGGCCCCACAAGGTCACTAGAGAGTCAAGACCAGCTAGGAGTTGAGGGAAGACAAACTGGCCAAGTTGAGGAAAGGTGTGAGTTCTTTTGGTAGAGGGTCCTGAATCCTCAGGGCCCAGCAGAGAGACACACAGATGCCATGGGAACTGCAGGAGTATTCTAGGGGCTGGGAGGTACCCATCTTGCCACACACACTCTCCAAGCTTGCTTCATTTTCTCTCTTTTTTTGCCAAACCACCTTCCCCTGGCCTCTGTATGCAACTGTAAGAGACTGGGACCAAGACTTTTGGAGGAGATGTTTTATACCCACTGTTCTTATCATACTGCCTTAGCAGATAGCCCTGAAAGTTAATTAACCCTGGCTGGCTAATTGATATTAACTAGATAATCAATGAGGAGCAAACCAGTAGGGGCTCATGAGGACAGTACTAGAAAACTGCCCCTAGAAGCCCGAGGCTAGAGGCACTCCGACACATTTCTGGGGACCCAACCTGCTGGCGTGACTGAGGATTGGGAGGAGCCCAAAGGAGGACCTATGCTGCAACTGAAGGATAAAGTAAATGCATGACATTATCAGCATTTCCTCTCTGCATTAAAATCTTCTGCCCTTCCCTAGAGAATATTACCCCTCCTCCAGAACAGGGACTGTTTTATTTATGTCTTTGTATCTCTGGAGCTCCGCACAAGGCCCAGTCCAGCAAGTACTTCATAAATGCTTCCTGATTCATTAATAGCTATGTCTCTCCTCTGCCAAACCCCTCACCATTACTATGAAAATGTTAATTAGGTTGAACTTATCCCTCTTATTTCCTCTGTCTGTCTTCTGATGATTGAAAGGGTCTGGAAATCCAAATTCGATAATCCTTCTAAATGCTCACAAAACTGATGGTCAGTACCACTGGAAGTACAGGATGCATTGGTTCTTTGCCTCAATGATCTCATACTAATAAATCTTAAAAATATGTACTCATGCACATAGGATGTTTCCTAACCCACATCAATGTTACCTGGGTAAATGCATTTGTACTGGAGGCACTCCAAACAGAAGTGGTGTTTTCAAAGTTCCTTCGTAAGTCAGTGTTTGCAGACTTAATTGTTTCTGTTTCATGACATGTATATTCCTACCTGACAATGCCAGTAGCCATTCCCTCCGAGGGACATGACACCTCCTGCCTTCATGTCTTTGCCTTGGCTATCCCCCATGCCTAGAACGCGCTCCCCCCTCACCTCTGCCTTTCAGGATCCTGCTCTTTTCCTTTCCAGGACCAGTGCAGGTGCGACCTGCTCTATGAAGCCCTCACACTGCCCTCCTATCAAAGTTTTCTCTCTCCCCTCAAATTTTCCTAGAATCCTTTGTCTTTTACCCCAACAGGTCCTCCTTGTATTGTACTTAGATGCCGTACTTCACCTTCTGCCACACCCCTATACCCTCACTCCAAGGAGAAAGCTCCTAGAGGTACAGGCTATGTCATCTAAAACAAAAAAAACTTTGCAACTCCAGTGCCTAGCATGGTGCTTTTTCCACATGATGATAATTTTATATTTGTTGAATGAATTTTTTAAATGTTATAAATTATGGCCAGGTTCTCAGGTGAGGGTTCAAAAACAATTTAAGCTATACTGTATCTAAGAAGAATACGATTTTCATTCCTGCCATGCTTTCCCACCCACCAGTCTGTGGGACTAGTCCAGGGTAAAGAAATGGATTTGGAGTCAAAGGCTCTGAATCTGAATCCTGCTTAGCAACTTTTGAGCTATGTAACCTACATCAGGTTCCTTAAGCTTTTTGGTTCAGTTTCTTCAAATACAAAATAAGATCAACTGCAAGGTCCTTTCCTGCTCTAAATCTTTGATCCTTTTATTATAAGATTGTTCCTATTGAAAAACACATTCTGAATTCTAGTTTGTACCAACAAGAACACATTCCCATCTGTCCCTCTCCCAACAAGCCAAAGGCATATGGTCAGGTGCTTCTTGGCACCAGAACTGTCCAGCTTCATTCATCTGCATGAGAAAGGCCACCTGCCATCTCCATATCTACACAAGGGGTAATGCTTGTGTAAGAATTCTAAATTAAAATGAATTCTAAATTGAAAAATAAAATCCAGCTGCCTCCTCCAAAAGAGGCCCAGAGCCAGAGTACTAGCCTCATCTTCTTATACTGCTTGTTTTTAGGTGCAAGATTATTTGTTTTTTAATATAAAAGAGTTCCCAAGTTGAGCAATTAGAAATTGCCAACATGTACTGTGGCCAATGTGGCCAATGTGTTGCTTTGCTTTGCTTAGCTGTAGCTGTTTGGTATAAGGGCATGGCAGGGAAGTGGCGAGGATATCATGGGAAAGTGACAGCAATGCTCTTTTTAAAGCATAAATAAAACATTTTTAAAAGACACTGACTGCACATCAAAAAAGGTATTAGAGTTCATTGTCCAAGAAAGAAAAATATTTACCTGGGGGCCTGAGGAGTCTGCAGGAAGGGGCTGGGCAAGAGTATCAATGTCATCTCCAGAGCTGCCAACTGCAACGTAGCTGTAAGAGCCTCTGGTGTAGGGGGCACTGTGCCACCTGGACCTGAGCATACTCCTAGGCCTGGAGAGCTGTGGATTTCCTGAACCCCAGAGATGCAGCAGGTTAACACAGCACTCCCTCCCGTATGTTTGCAATTTGTTTTTCATTTTAAAGACTGGGCATTTTCCAAAATGAAAGACACTACCAGGGAAGAAAACCACGTCATACAGTGTATTAGCAAAAGGCTCCTTCTGCCATGTTAGTTTTGCTAAATTCTGAAAAAAAAAAAAACAGGAAAGCAATGCAATCTAGTGGATAAAGTGGATGCTTACCAGTCAGTAAGAGGTTAAGAGGGGAGGAAGTGGATTCTGACCCATCAACTACATGCGACCCTGACAATATCACTTTTCCTTTTGGGGTCTCAGTTCATCTGTAAAATCTGGCTCTGTTTTAATTTAGGTTCATTGGAAAGACTAAGTAAGACTGAACCTACAAACCTCATAGACAAGTGCTTTTAATCAGTTTGGGTTTATACAACGAAGAACTTCCCTTAGGAATGCACAGACCAAATCTATCATTGGGATATCCTGAAACAATGGGCCTAGGATTCAGTGGTCGATTCAAAGCAAATGCAATCCAGATCCCTTATTTCCACATATGAGAACAGTACCTGTTATTCTTCTTAAAACTTCAGTTAGAGATGAAATTACTTCCTCATCAGAAAGAGTTTCCATAAATTCTGATTCCAGTCCAGCAATGAACCCACAGAGAACATATGTGGACCTGCACAGAAAGAAAGGGGCTTTCACTGGATGGGAAGTAGTTTGGGTAAGTAAGAGACGGACAAACCACAGTCCTTCCTGGCCTCCTGGTCTCCTGCCACCAAGGATACTGGGAACCACTCTGGGCAGAACTGGAGACAAGAATGCTGCATGATGGGCAGGCAAGCTCCTCTACCAGGGTCGAAAGAAGGAAGCTGCTAACTCCTCCCCTACTGACTCAGTCGTTTGACAACCAAAGGACCGTGTTCATCCTCCATCCCCTACTTCTGTTCCGCTGTGCTGAAGTCTCCTTTGCTGTTTGTCTCTTTTGCTTTAATAGGACAGCATTTTTCTTTCTTCACCACACTATACCATTTAGATCCTTTACTCTTCCCCACAAAACAGTTCTTCTAACCTCTAAATTATTCATAATAATCTCTGAATTATCATCACCACATTTTTGTGTATAAAATTACACACATACATATATGTAAATATATATATACATACATACACATATATACAGATAATTTTACATGGTATAAAGGCAGCGCGATAAAGCTGCTGGGTATGGAGTCTGGAAGACACAGGTTTGAATTCTGCTTCTTGACACTTACTAGCTACGTGAACCCCAGGAAGTCCCTTAACATCTCCTGTGCCTTGGGCAGCTCTCAAGGACTAATCTATGAAGTCCTGGGTGGATTTTGATCTACTCTCGACAGTTGGTGGAAATAGTCTCAGATCACAAAATCAAAGATCCTTTTATACACACACACACACACACACACACAGCAAGCCCCATGTCTACATACACATATATACATAGACTTCTACACATATACATACATACACACACACACACACACACACACACACACACACACCCCTTGGCTCCCAAAAGCAGGTCAGCACAATCTATCTGTGACTTAGTAGATCAGTCCTCAGGAGCTGCATAAGGCACAGAGCAGTGCTAAATAAGTGTGAAGATGTGGGACTCAAATCCATGTCTTCCAGACTCCAAACCCAATACTCTATCCCCTTAAGCTTCCTCATATAATGCTGCCTATGTCAAACTATATCACGTGACTGGGCATTGCTACTCTCTGATGTGATCCTGATGAATGCCATCTTGTCTATTATCTTCATCTCCAGCACATTTAGACGAGACATCCCAGGTCATCTAATGCAATACCCTCATTTCACATATAAAGAAGTCGAGGCCCAAAGAGTAAATGGTTTGCCGAAGTAGTAAGCAGTAGAGGCTAGATTTGAACCCAAGCCCCATGACTCCAGGGTCAGCTAAGTGGCGCCACAGTGTTTAGAAAACCAAGGACAAGGGCAGATAGGTGATACGGTGATGCTAGATGTGGAGTCAAGAAGGCTCATCTTCATGAGTTCAAATCTGGCCTCAGAGACTCACTACCTGTGTGACCCTGGGCGAGTCACTTCACCCTGTTTGCCTCAGTTTCCTCATCTGGAAAATGAGCTGGAGAAGGAAATGGCAAACCACTCCAGGGTCTTTGACAAGAAAACACCAAACGGTGTCATGGAGAGTCAGATCAGACTGAACAACAAAAACAATAACCCATGACTCCAAATCTCTAACTCTTTTCACTACGCTATGCTCCAATCTTGCCTCAGAACAAGACTACAAATGCCTTGTGGGTAACATCTGTGTGTTTGATTTTCTCTGTAACACTCAGCACCTAGCAGATTACAGGAGCCCCAGGACTTCACATATTACCTACCCTCCCAAATACTCAAACCGACCACATCTTGAATGTAACAATCCACAATGGATCTTATCAGAACCACATAGACTCATTTCCCTTCTTGGTGGGCTCTGAAGCAGTCAAGAGGTTGCGCATGAGGATTAAATTCCTTATGTCACTTCCCTTCAATGCTAATTCCTCAAATTGCCAGGAACATGGTTGCCATTCTCTACATCATGATCCACTCATGATTCAGTCCTGAGGAATGTTTCGAAACAAAAATAAAACAAAACAAAACAAAGAAACAAACAAAAACCAATACATACTCCAGGGGAGGCAGGACTAAAAAGCCAATGAGCTTTTTGAACCATATGTCGTGTAGCTCAGCCTTCGCATCCAGAAATGGTGATGCGTCCTCCCACACGACCTGGATTTGTTGGCAGTCTGGTTCCCAGAAAGGTTCTTCAAACTCCAGGAATATTTTATTGTTGGTTCCGAAGCCCATTCTCCTAATCACTTCTGCTTTCCTACGGGGTAGTGGTGGGCTGAATAAAGTATTGATTTGCTCTTTGAGAACACCTAAAACAAATCAAATCAGAGCAGTGTAGGCAATCACTGATCAAAACCTGAGTCTGAAGTCAAGATGAAAGTGGACATTGAAAAAAGTGAATTAGTAATTAGGGAGAAGCACAAAAATGTCACAGCTTTGAATCCCAATGGTTAGGCTAGTTCTCACCAAGCTGATGTTTTGAGGGTAGCTTAGCAGGAAAGACAAGGAGCAGGTAGGATGCTGACCTGGAGAACTAGGTTCTGTGGAAGTAGTTACTACTAAGGAGCCTGAAATGACTACAGAAATCTTCTCAGGAGATCATATTTCCAAAAGCAAGAAATACCTCTCCCCCTCAACACCCCCCCATAATGCAGCCTTCTAGAATAAAGCTCCTTCACTTTTTAATGCCACTGTTTAATGCATAATGTCAACAGTGACAAGTACAGACTTTGTTTTGTTAATAACTGGGGTATAATGAAGCTCACTGAGAACATACACAGAGCTTTAAGATCACCTCAATCGCACAGAAATCCAGGGCCTTCCACAATGGGAAAGTCTGAGGATGCCAGTCGAGTAAGAGTGCTGAGTCCAAGTATTTAACCTAATGAAAAGAGTGACTTCTGATAACTTCCACTCTCTTACTTACTCACTCTGTGACTTTGGTTAAGTTACTGAACCTGCCTGGGTCTATTTGCTCATCTGTAAAATGGAGAAGTTATCCCAGATGCTCATAAAGGGCCATTCCAACTCTAAGCCCTGTGATGATATGACTAACTCTATGAAGGAAAGCATCCTCTTAAAACTCATGTACAACTAGGCCAAAATATTTTCTATATTCAAGCCACAAAGGGGAAGAAAAGTGATCTTTCGAATATAAACAACAAATCCAGGGGTGGCGAACCTGTGGCCTTGAGGCCACATGCGGCCTTCTACGTCCTCAAGTGCAAACCTTGACTGAATCCAAACTTCACGGAACAAAACCCCCTAATAAAAGGATCTGTCTCACCCTTATTTCAAACAAGGGAAATAATTACTTAATACCTCATTTTTCTCAATAATTAACTCTTGTCTACTACATGAAGGCTATGATTTCCTCAGCTAAGGGAGCTGCCTCCATTGAAGTAGACCATAATTTATCAATAGTGTAGCAGATCATCCGATTAGAGTCAAAAGCAATGTTATAGGTCACCTCGTCAAATCCCTTGATTTACAGTCAAAGAAACTGAGGCCCACAGAGATGAGGCGACTTGTCCAAGGTCACATGCACCACCTGTGGAAAATGTTCCCCTCCCTCCCAACCTAGCCCTTTCCCCACTGTATCACATTATTCTCCGGCTCAAATCCATCAGTGGTTCAAAACTGCCAGCTACATCCTGGGGAGGTGCAAAGGGTTAAGGACTTGATCAGGGTCATATAACTAGTAGTCGTCAATTATCAGAGGCAAGATTTGAATCCTGTTCTTCTTGACTCCACATCCGGCACTCTCCACTAAGCCTTATTGTCTTTCTTTCTCTGTAGTAAGGAGAAGAGCAGCTGGGGGTGAAGTGGATAGAGTGCCAGGCCTGGAGTCAGAAAGACTCATCTTCCCTAGTTCAAATCTGACTTCAGACACTTTCTAACTGTGTGACCTTGAGCAAACTGCTTCACTCAGCCTCAGTTTCCTCATCTGTAAAGTGAGCTAGAAAAGGAAATGGCAAACCACGCCAGTATCTATACCGAGAAAACCCCAAATGGGGTCAAGAAGAATTGAATATGACTGAAATGAGAAGGAAGAGTAATAGAGATTTTTAAAAAGGCACTGAACTTTAAGTCAGAAGACCATGGTTACAAACTCAGTTCTGCCACTTATTAGTCGTATGTCCCTGAGCAAGATGCTTAATTTAACTATGCTACAGTTTCCTCCTTTATAATATGGGCATGATAATACCTAGTTCACAGGGCTGTTAGAAGAAAAACACTTTGCAAACTGTAACAGGTTATACAAATACGAATGATGACACTGTTGAAATTAAAATTAGCCTGTTCACTAACATAGCAAAAACGAAATAAGACACATAGCTACATCTTTAAGATAGGGCTACTGAGATGCAAGAGGCTACAGCTATTATATGAGTTTATTAAAAATGTAGCAAGAAAAAAGAGGAAAAAAAGTTTACCTAAGGGTATGGTAACTATAACATGATGTGCTGGGAACTTCTCTCCTCCTTCACATTCCAATAGCACTGGAAATTTCTCTCCTGGAAAGTTTTCTTGTCTGTAGCTGCCATTCCAGTGAATGGTTTTCACTGGTTTGTTAAACAGTACAACATCTTTCGGCAAAGAAGTCATTATGCAGTTTGTGAGGCCTTCATACCCCCTAGGAGAGTTATGACACAAGTCAGAATTTTTGTCAGAAGAGTCAGATGTCTGAAACTCATTTTAAAAATTGTTCCAATAAAACAAAACCATGTAATTGTAATGACCAAGCTTGAATCTGGAAGAGCTGAGCAAATGCAGCTCCCTCCCTTCATTGCAGAGGTAGGGAACTCTGGGTGGGGATACTGTATACACTGTCAGACAAGGATGAGTCACTGGTTGGTTGGTTGACTGGTTGTACCAAATTGTTTCTTTCTTTTATCTTTAAATATATGTTACAAGAAAAGGTTTGCCAGGTAAGGGAAGGTGAAGGACTGGTTTAAAAATGAATGTAATATAACAAGAAGCATCAGTGAAGAGAAAAAATGTCATCAAGAAATTGTTCCCCACTCACAAAAAAACCTCAGGTAGGAGCTGTTTCAGCAAGCTCTAACACAGAGAAAAGCAACACTAAGTCATGAAGTTTTCTATACAATCTAACTTCAGGGTCTGCTCACACTAGATCTATCATCCTTATTCCTGGGCAATAGAATCCATCATATAGCCACAAGAAGTCAGGTTACTGTGCTTAACAAGAGTCTCCCACACACAAATCCAGGTGAAAGACAAAATATTGGCTCCCCAAAGTGGCTCAACCTGGGGAGGAATCACAAGATATTAGGTCAAAATATGCTTCTCCTTCCTTTGATTATCTTCTCTTAAGATTAAGCAAATCTATGTGCCCTTTCCCTTTTACCTAAGTGAGAGAGACCTCAGGGACTCAATGACCAAGGGGGAAAAAAAGAGCTTCTTCGGAGGAATGTGGGTAGGGGTGGGGAGAACAATGCTCTAGAACAGAAAAATGGAAAGGTCCTAAAATCCTCTTATTCTCTGAACCCCTGATTTTGAGCATTTTCTCTGGAAAACCATTATCAAAAGCTGGTGTTCATCCTAATGCTATGAGTCACAGGGTATCTGCAACTGGATTAAACCACTATAAATGACTTCTTTGGGCCAAAGTTACAACTACCTTTGGGTACACACTATGATATGGAATCTACTTACTCAGAAAAGGTACAATCTAGCCCTGGCAACGTGGCGTATTCCCCAAAGGATCCAAGGGCAACCAAATCCATACTGTGGCTCCCACTCACACAGCACTCTAGGTTGAAAAAGACATTCATGATGGACAGTTTAAGGTTCTTTGTCTCTTCATCTTCTGTCCAATCAACCATGTGCCGAGCAAGCTCCTTCTTCAGGTATTCCCCCACACTGGGGACAGGGGTTTCTGTCATATGAAGAAACTCACGGGTTTGGTCTAACAGAGTATAAAACAGATTAGATGCATCTTCTACCAATTTGAGGTTCACATTTTTGCCAGAGCTGGAGAGGGACAGAGAGGGCAGACCAGGGTGGCCACCAACTTCAATAAGCTGGTTTTCCTCGGACATCTCTTTCTCACCCAACAGGCCATACTCTAAAGCCAGCTGGAAGACAGGGTTGTTCTTGGAGGGCCCATGGATCCAGTGCGCCCCAATCTCAATCACACCACCTGAGGGAGTGGAAGGAAAGAGGAAACAAAGTTCATCATCTTGAGGCTTTCCTGACTTTCCCTCCCTGCTGAACTTGACTGCCAAGGTCCTTTCCAGCTCTAAATTCAGGGCCACGGGCCCCACTGTCACCCTACGGTCAGGGAGCTGCACTAGATGGCCTCTAAGGATCCTCCCTCCCGTGACCTTTGCGGATGACCGGGGTCAAGGGGCATCGGGCGCCTCCAACCCTAACCTGTGGACCCCTAGCTGAGCGTCCTGGTTTCTACCAGAAGCGGCGGTCGGGGGTCTCCCTGGCCTGAGGAGAGGGTCTCTGGGGCGGGGGCGTATGTTACCGAAGGCGGACTGCGAGCAGATGCGGCCCCCACAGCGGTCAGTGGCCTCCAGGAGCCGCAAGTTCCGGAAGCCAGAGTGCCGGCAGAGCCGCTGCACCGCCCCGAGCCCCGCTATACCGCCGCCGACCACCACCACGACGGGGCTCGATGAGGAGGGCCGGCCTTTACCGCTGCCTTTCTCCATGCGCCTCGCTCGCCCGCCTACCGGGCTGCGCTCCGCTCCGGCTGGGGAGCGAAGCTCCGGGGATCTGCTGGACCGCAGCTTGTCTCTGGCCCTGGACACCCTGCTGAAACCTGAGCCTCCGCCTCCGCCTCCGCCTCCGCCTCCGCCTCCGCCTCCGCCCAGACGCTATGACCCCGCCCCTTCCCGCCTACGCCCTTCTGATCCCGCCCCTGCTCGACTCAGGCTCCGCCTCCGTTCCGACCCCGACCCCGCCCCCTTCCGCTTTGGCTCGGCCGGTCAGAGCTCAGCTCTAACTCCGCTCCTCCTCCAATCAGGGCCCGTCCTCCGGCCTCCGCTCTAATCACTTCGCTTCTCCAATCGTGGCCCCACCTCCGACCCCTCCATAAATCCTTCTCCCGACCAGAGCCCGGTGTAACTCCTCCTTTCCCTGCCCCCGCGTTCTAGCTCCTCCTCCTCTCGCGCCCCTTCTCCAACTCCGGTAGTTGTTCAGTTCGGCGCTACGTGTCCATGGGGTTTTCTCGGCAGACACTGGGGTGGTTTGCCATTTCCTTCTCCATCGTGTCCCCAGTTTACCCTTTCCAGGGTCCAGGTCTGACCCCTCCCGTCTCCCATCGAGTTCCCCGCTCCGACCATTCCGTCCCTATATCCGATCCCGGCCCGGGTCCTAAACGCCCCCAATACCCAACTCCCTTCCTGCTTCTCCTGGGCTTTAACCCGGCGCTCTCCATTCCCGCCCCGCCCAGGCTCTAACTCTAGCCCTGCCCCCTCCAGTCCGGGCCACGCCCCGAAGTCCTCTGCCCTCCCTACCCACGTCGCTCCCGCTCACCCTCCCTCCGGGGTTCCGCCCTCACCTCCCTCCTCGCCCGCGCTTTTGGGGCTCGGCTCCCGCCCCTTAGTTAGGCTCCTTCTCGGCTCTGACTCTAACCCTCAACCTGATCTCAGGCACAGGTAGCCTCTGCCTCCGCTGTTTGACCCACGCGTGCTCAGTCGCCGCGCCACTACTACCCATTCGGATCCCACCTCTCACTCGTCTAAGGCTAGGCTCCTTCACATCGCTCCCAGTGCCCTCGTTGGGCTCTGCTCCGTCCCATTCCTGCACAGACTCTGCAGGAGCCCTGGCTCTTGTCAATGACTCAGTGAGACCCCCGCCATCTCCCAGCCCGCTGTCCATACCCTGAAATCGCCCACTCGAGAAAGCAAAAAGGGCTGGGACCAAGGCTCTGAGGCTGCCAGGAGAGGCAGGGGTCTGCAGGGTGGAGCGGGGTTAGGGGCAGGGGTCTGCAGGATGCACCGAAAGGGGGCAGGGTGTGAGCCTCTTAATTATACTGACCGGGAAGATTATCCCAGCTTCTCCCCCTCTCTCCCCGCCCCTTCCGAAGAAAAGAACAACTCGAATAAAGCTAATTCTGCATTGATCATATGTTCGTGCTGGTGTCAACAGAAGATGGTCCTTCCCGAGACCTTCAGCAGCTAGAACTTGACCCTGGGGTTCTCTGAAAGGCCATGCCAGATGGCCAGCTCTAGAACCTTCTACCAGACTGGAAGGGCTCCATAGAAGCGCCTGGAGGAGAACTGTTTGTCTGTTATCTCGGGATCAGCCTAGCTAAATTAGCAAAGACTCCTGGCCAGGTTAGCCCAAGGGTGAAGGTTTTTTTGTTTTTTTTTTAAGAGCCAGGCAACTGTCCCAAACCATCTACAGAGTGGTAGAGGGGTTCTCATATACCTAACTGGAGAACTTGGAAGAATCACATTTGCTTTAACAATCATGTATGACTGTGCTCCAAACAGACTGCACTGTTTCACCTGAGGCCCTAATCCCAGTTGTTATTCAGTCATTTTTAGCTCTCCTTGATCCCATTTGGGGTTTTCTTGGCAAAGATACTGGAGTGATTTGCCATTTCCTTCTTCAGCTCATTTTACAGATGAGGAAACTGAGGCAAACAGGGTGAAGTGACTGGCCCAGGGTCACACAACTAATAAAGGTCTGAATCTAAATTTGAACTCAGGTCCTCCTGACTCCAGACCCTGCACTCTATCTGTTGAGGTCAGATTCCAGAGCACTTAGAGTGTGAAAGAATTTACTTAGACATTCTCAGTAGCCAATGGGAATTTTATTACCTGAAGCACAGGCCCTTGTCAGCAAGTAGTTAATTAAAGGCCCTGATATTTGGGAGGACCAGGCTTAGATAAACAGAAAGCTATATAGCCTGAAGATGTTCAGGATGATGTTTTAAGGTCTTATGGTTGTTGAAAATTAAGGATAAGGAAGAATTTATGACATTTATGAGGGAGATGGTTGCTTACAAGATAAGGAGGAATTTTATGACAGGATAAGAAGAACAGGTGAACACAGGATAAGCAAGAAAAAAATTATTTTGGTCTTACAAGATAAGGAGTTTCATGGTATTTCAAAGGGGAAAAGGACATAAGGATGCTTTTAGGATGCCCTCAAGTTACAGGATCCTCAGAAGGGTCTTCACAAAGTATTGAGAAAGCAACCTTTAATATTCTTTTTAACTCTTACGGCACCATATACTATATCTACATCATAACCACCACAAATTCCTTCTCTTTGGAAAGATCTATAAATGTGTCTTCCCTGATGATGGTTGTTAGTTCCAAAGGTTTCATTTTCTTTTTCTTTTAAATTGTAGGGGCACTGGCCTCGAAATCATTGATCTGGGGCTGGAAGGTGTTTTAGGGACCTTAGCATAGAAGGAGTGTAGAAATCAAGCTAGGATGGACCTAAAGGCACTAATTACCCTCTCCCTCCTCCTCATTTTGTTTACAAATTGTTTATTGCAAGGAAATCTGGGCCCAGAGAGAGTGAACAGCTTGTCCAAGGTCACCTTGCTAGTAAAGTAGCAGAGATGTTATTGGAACTCAGTCCTTCTGACTTGTCCAAGGTTACAGAATTTATAACTGAGCAGGGATTAGAAAACCTAGATTATGTGATACTTCTTTGAATCAGGGCAAAGTACCTAAGAGGCTACAAGGTCTCATTGTCTTGATCTTCCCCCAACCAAAGCAAACCAGTTTTCCATAGGCTTCTTCCTGCCTCCCTTCCTACACAAATTTTTAAGTGCCTACTATATGCTATTTATTAGAGATACAAACAAAAATAATAGCATTCATATAATACCTTAAGGTATATGAAATGCTTTTCAAATTATCTTCATCCTGGTTGCTAATTGAAAAATAAATAAAACACACCAAAAAAAGACAAACACCCCCAACCCACAACAATCTCAATTATTGATATCCACCCAAAACACATAGGTGAACAGCAGAAAGAGTGCTAGATTTTAAAGCAGCTGACCTAGGATTAGTATGGCTCTGCTAATTAATTCTTGGGCAGCTGGGTGTCTCAGGAGCCCTGTGCCTCCAGTCAGGAAGATTCAATTTCCTGGGTTCAAATTTGGCCTCAGACATTCAATAGCTGTGAGACCACGGGTAAGTCACTTAAACCTGTCTGCCTCAGTTTCCTCATCTGCAAAATGAGCTGAAGAAGGAAATGGCAAACCACTCCAGTATCCTTGCCAAGAAAACCCCAAATGGGGTCACAAAGAGGCAAACAGCTGAAAATCACTGAACAACAACAAATTAATACTTCTGTTACAGGGCAAGTCACATCTACCCTATATGTTAATTTCCTTATCTATAAAAAGAGGAGATTGGCTGACATGACCTATGAGCTTCTCTTTCAGGATCTTGTGAATCTTTCAAATACACAAAGTAACTGCCTTTTTTTATAAACCAAGATACTGCTACTGACTCACAGTAAGTAGGAAATCAGTTGAGTTGTTGAGTTTGCTTGCTTGTTTTTCAAAGTTGTTGATAGTTTTTTTTACTAATTAATCCACACTCCCTCCACAAGTCTGCTTTATGGCCTGGTATGTAAAATTAGGGGATGCAGTCTGTGATCATATAAGAGGATCATTTAATTAGCACATGCCCACTATGTATACAACAGTGGGCTAAGCCCTGTGGAAGATTATTTTAAGTATGATAAATAAACAATTTTAATAGAAAAAACTCCTGCTCCATCTTGGGCAAGTTATTTCATGTTCCTGAATCTTCATTTTTCACATGAGGACATTGGGTTAGATAATCTCAGGTTCTTTCCAGCTCTAAATCCTATGAAACATTTGGTCTCTTTTCAAGAACAGGGGCAGTGGCAAATATTGGACATCAGGGCATATGGTTTTCCTGTCTAGGATCTTCCTACGTCTGATTCATTCTCGGTCACTGGAGACAATCCAGGACCCTTTACCCAAGAGTCCTGGGAACAGCAACGGCCCACAGACCACTGGGACTGCTTCCAGCCCATCCCATCCCTTAAACATCATCTCCCCCGCCCTGCCCCCATACCAATTACCAATTCCCATGGATGGGAAGGTTAAGTTCAAGAACTCCAGGAATAGTAATTGTTCCCAGACCACCAGCCTTTCTTCCAGCTCAGTCCCTGAAACCATCATTCAGGGAAGAACAACCCAGGAAAAAGCATGGTCTGCCTATGCTGTAGCTGTCGCTTCTTCAGTGTTCACAATTATTAAAGACCTGGTAAAGAAGATTCTCACCACCGAAGTCCTTGGCATTGCCACATGGTCAGCCTCAGAAACAGAAGTTGTTTTATCAATTGAAATGGCATTAAGGAGGTACATTAGTATCTGTTTTGCCCCCTTACCCTAAACAATACTGGAACTCTCCATATTACTTGGAACTGAAACCTCTGTCTATATTGTCTTTTTAAAAAATAATATTTTGTTTTTCCCCAATTAAATGTAAAAACAATTTTTGACATTCATTTGAAAGTTTTGAGTTTCAAATTCTGTGTCTCCTTCCCTCCTCCTTCCCCCTCCCTGGGACAGTAAGCAATCTGATAAAGGGAATACATGTTCAATCACGTAAAACATATTTCCATATTAGTCATTTTGTGGAAGAAAACTTGAAAGAAAGGAAGGAAAGAAAGAAAGAGGAAGGAAGAAAGGAAGGAAGGAAGGAAGGAAGGAAGGAAGGAAGGAAGGAAGGAAGGAAGGAAGGAAGGAAGGAAGAGAAAATGGTACATTTTGGTCTGAATTCAGATACTATCAGTTCTTTCTCTAGAGGCAGATGGTATTTTTATCATGAGATATTTGAAATTATCTAGGATCATTGTATTGCTAAGAATATCTAAGTCATTCACAGTTGTTCATCATATAATATTACTGTTATTGTGCACAATGTTTTTCTGGTTCTGCTCACTCTACTCAGCATCAGTTCAAGTAAATATTTCCAGGTTTTTCTGAAATCGTCCTACTTGTCATTTCTTATAGCACAACAGTATTCCATTACAATCATATACCACAACTTGTTCAGCCATTCCCCAATTGATGGGCATCCCCTTATTTCCAATTCTTAGCCACCACAAAAAGAGCTATTATAAATTTTTGTGCCTATAGGTCCCTTTCTTTTTTCTTTGATCTCTTTGGGATACAGACCTAGTAGTGGTATTGCTAGATCAGAGAGTATGCTCTTTGAACATAGTTTCAAATTGTTTTCCAGAATGGTTGGACCAGTTCACAACTCCACCAGCAGTTCATAAGTATATCTATTTTCCCTCATCCCTCCAGCAGTTATTTCTGATAGGTGTAAGGTGGCACCATGTAGTTGTTTTAATTTGCATTTTTTTCTAATCAGTAGTGATTTAGAGCATCTTTTTTGGTATGACTATAGATATCTTTGATTTCTTTGTCTGAAGGCTGCCTGACTGTATCCTTTGACTATTTATCAATTGGGGAATAACTTGTATTCTTACAAATTTGACTCAGTTCTCTATATTTTTAAGAAATGAGTCCTTTATCAGAGATATTTGCTGTAAAAAATTTTTCCCAGTTTTCTGCTTCGCTTCTAATTTTGGTTGCATTGGTTTTGTTTGTGCAAACACTTTTAAATTTATTATAATCAAAATTATCGATTTTACATTTCATAATGCTATCTGTCTCTTGTTTGGTTTTAAATTCTTCCCTTATCCATAATTCTGACAGGTCAACTATTCCATACTCCCCTAATTTGCTTATGGTATCATGTCAAAATCATGTGCCCACTTTGACCTTATCTTAGTATACAGTGTAAAACATTGATCTGTGTGTAGTTTCTGCTTTCCAGTTTTCCCAAGTTTTTGTCAGTGAGTTTTTGTCCCAAAAGCTCTGTATTGTCTTCTCTCCCCCTTTAAGAATGAATTCCTTGAAAGAGGAGACTGTCTTACTTTTCAATTTACATCCCCAGTGGTTTACACATAGGAAGTAAGCGTTTAATACATGCTTTTTGATTCATTCATTCATCCTTCACTTGTTGCCAAATTGATATTTCTAAAGTACACATTTAACCAAGTCACTCTCCCGCTCAAGAAACTCTAGTGATTTCCCTATTGCCTCTATGGTAACACACAAACTCCCGGAAAGGAATGGAAGGGAAAGAAAGAATGCAGGAAGGAATGGAGGAAAGAAAGCAGGAAGGAGGAAGGCAAAGAGCAAGGAAGGAAGGAAGAAGGAAGGAAGGAAGGAAGGAAGGAAGGAAGGAAGGAAGGAAGGAAAGACATGGCATGTTTTTCCCTTTCTCATGTTGAGATCTATGGACAGAAGTATTTACTGACTTTGCCTCTTGCGCACTGCCCTGATTCTATATGGCATCACAGGTAGGGTCAGGTGCACCGCAGGGACATTTAGGTAATCTGAATTCTAACCCTTGCCCAGATAATTATGAACTCTTTCTGTAACATTGGGCAAATCGGAAGGACCTGGTGCAGATCCCATCTCTGCTAGTTTCCTGGCAGGGTGACCTTAAACAGCTGTCCCCCGTCTCTGGGGCTCGGTTTCCTTGTCTGACGAATGTGGGGCTGGAGCGGACGGCCTCGGAGGCCCCTGGCAGCTTTAGAACCAGCTCTGGATGCCGTCCTATGCCAAGATCTCAGTCTCAGCCAGTTCGCAGGCAAGGAGCCCGCGCCTTCGCCAAGGGGGCGAGGCTATCTAACCCTCCTCCTCCCTCCTCCCCCTTCTCTAGGCTTGAGGGAAATCACGCGATGCCCTTGAGGGGGAGGAGGCTCTCGATCCGGCCCCTGATTGGTCTGGGCAAGAGACGGGGGCGGAGTCGTGGTCAAGATTCTTCAGGACAGAGAGGGTTGGTTTGCTCGTGACCGTGACCGAGTTCGTAGTATCCTGCGCACTATGGCATCTCTGTCCACACTGCTCCTCCGCGGGCCCACCCTGCTCCGCTGCTGCCCCCGGCTGTTCGCGGCCCGCACCTACGCGGCGGGTAAGCGGCACCGGCCCCGGGGCGGGGGGGGGACGGACCGAGGAGGGGGAAAAAGGTGGACTTGAGGCTCCGCGGGTGTCCGCGAGGATGGAACTCGGGAGATGTCCGCGAGGATGGAACTCGGGAGATGCCCGCTTCAGATCGCGGCTTTGCCACGTGACCCTGCGCGAGTCAGGGAACCTCCCCCACTCGGCTTTCCCACCAGCAAAATGGGTCTGATAGCAGCCCCTACTTCACGGGGTTACCGAGCCCAGAGGGAATCGTACCAGTGAAGCACTTTGCAAACCTTAAAGCGGTAGGTGCGAGTGCGTTATAGGATCGAGGGTCGTTGGTTTCCAGCCACCCGGAGTTTGTTTAGCACCTGCGCGGTGCCGGCCCCGAGGCTCTTCAGTTCTCTAGTGCTCTCTCTGGGGATGGAGGCCTGGTCAGCCTTTATTGATTGAGAATTGGAAGGTCCCTACAGATCGGGAAACTCAGAAGCGGGAACAAGTAGGAAAGAGGCTCCATGTTAGGAAAACTGGCAAGGAGGGATTGCCTCTTCTGGGAGTGCCCTTCCCCCCCTCCCCAACCCAAGGCATGGAGACGGTGCCATGGAGAAGGCAGAGAACGTTGTGGGAGGAGGAGAAGGCATGTGGACCCCTGATCCTTTGCTCTCCTGCTGCGGGTGAGGAACAAAGGTCCCTTTTCCTCGCCACGTGTGAGGAATGTGGGCAGTGGGTCAAAGGAAAGGAGGGAGAGTTTGAAGCCAAGGGCAGAGATTGAGGTGGATGGAGTGGGCATCAGCTGCCGGAGAAATAGGACCCTGAAGGGCTTGGAGAGGCATTTGGTGACCAGGGGATGGATGGGGACAGAAGCCAGAGGTGAGGGTGGGAGGTCTGTGTATACATAACTTGTTAAAGAAGTTTGAAGTTAAGGTAGGAAAGCCATGCAACAGCAGCTGAGAGGCATAGACTTAAGCAAGTCAACCATCTCTTAAATGCCTACTATGTGCCAGGTCATCGGGAATATAAAAAAGATGCATCTGGCCCTGCCCTCCAGGAGTTTCCTTTCAGCTGGGGATGGGTGTGCTAACTAGAACACAGTAAATCCTTGATTTGTGCAGGAGAGGTGAAGGAACAGAGAGTACTAAAAACTGGGGGAAAGGTCTTGGGCAGGAGCCAAGTTTTGAAAGGCTTCCAAGAGGTGAAATTTAGGAGGAGGGAGTGCCTCAGGGAAGGCACAGAGACAGGAAAATGGAATGTTGTAGAGGGACCACGGCCCTTGGGCCAGAACCTGGAGTTTGTGAAGAGAAGCAAGTTACAATCAACGGAGAAAGGTAGGCTGGAGCCAGATTATGAGAGATTCCCGTGCTAAGCAGGAGTTTGGATTTGGACCCAGGGCCATTGGCAGCCTCTGAAGCTCCTTGTGCATGAAAATTCCTTGCTTTAGGAATATCCATTTAGCAGCTGGAGGGAGGATGGAACAAAGAGGAAAGAGCATCAAGGGATATAATGAAGGTGACCAAAGTGGCTACCCTTCATGCTTCAGATATGAGGCTCACCTATCAACTGTCTTTTGTCTTTTGTCCAGGACTGACTTCCCTAAATTCAGGCAAGATCATAATCACTAGCAAAGAATTTGAATAATAATGCAAGACCTCTAGCTTCTTATAATGATAATAATCATAGCTAGCATTTATGTAGTGCCTACTGTGTGCCGGGGACTGAGCTAAGTGTTTTACAAGCATCTCATTTTATCCTTTGGGAGGCTATTATTATCGCCATGTTACCATTGAGGAAACTGAGGCAGGCAGAGGTTAAGTGACATACCCAAGGCAACGTAGCTACTAAGTATCTCAGGCTGGATTTGAACGCAGGTACCTGGACCCCCTGCTTTAGACAGCCTCCCTTCTCTGACAAAAGCTAAGAAAATGGCATCCTAGGAAGTAGTGGCTAGTTAACTACCGAATGAAGGACTTTACATTGCGGAGGGACACCAAGCACAGTTGTGCCAACCAGGAGAGCTTCCAGGCTTCAGCTGCATAGTGAGCGTTTCATCAAGCAAGGAAATGGTGTGCAGGAAAGCTGTAATTGTCCAAAAATATATGTCTTTTCAACCTATACTGACGAGAAACAAACCTTGTCATCTGAAAGTAAGAATGCCTCGAAATTCTGTTTTGGATCAGTTGATTCTCTTTGTTGTAGTTTCAGGAGGCTGGGGAAGGATGAGCCCAGTGGGCTCCTTTGATTTTTATCCTGAGTGAAATTTTCCTTTGTGCTCTCTTATTGTAGGTGGTGACTTTAAATACATCATTACAGAGAAGAAAGGGAAGAATAATAATGTGGGGCTGGTTCAGCTGAACCGGCCAAAGGCCCTGAACGCACTTTTCCAGCCTCTGATAGAAGAGGTCAACCAGGCCCTGACCGTATTTCAGGAGGATCCGTCTATAGGAGCCATAGTCCTGACAGGCACAGAAAAAGCATTTGCAGGTGGGTCACTTTGGATGGAAATGGTGATTAAACAAACTTGCCAAGTTTAGCTAGACGTATGGTCAGCTTATGATGGCTTTATGAGTTTTAATTGACATTCCTCAACATGTGTATTCTATTCTCAGACTTTGACAAAGCATAGTTTTGTGTCCTCTCAGTAGCATCTTTTAAAATATTAGAGTGATATCTATGAAATAGAAACTGATAGCAGATTAAAAATTTGAATTCAATGATATCTTGCTTTCAGAAAGTGCTATAAAAATGAGAGAGACACACAAACTTAAAATAAAGGTCAGGAGTAGAATTTATTATGTAAAGAAGCAGGGGTAGTAATCATGATCTCAGTTAAAGTTAAAATCAGATTTAATCAAGAGAGAAAAATAGGGAAACTACACTATGTGTCAGCCGTACTAATCAATAGTGTTAGACCATATAAAATAGCTAGACATTAAAAAAAATGAGCGTATACCTGCCAAAACAGACACAGGAACTATACAAATATAAACACAAAACACCTTTTACACAAAATTAGATCTAAATAATTAAAGCAATATTTATTGTGCATGAGTAGGTAATGCTAATATAATTTTTAAATGCAGTTTTATTTAACTAATCCATTTATGTAATACTATCCCAATTAAATTGCTAAAGCATTGTCTTATTGAGTCAGAAAAAATTATAACGGTTCATTTGGAAGAGCAGAGGGTCAGGAATTTCAAGGAAATCAGGAGTAAAAGATCTGAAGGAACTAGATTGAGTAGTATCAGACCTTAAACTTTATTATAAGTTGAGAATAGTGTTGAAGTGTAAAATGGATAATTTTGATTATTTTAAATTAAAATCTTCGTGTATAAATAAAACATATGTAGCCAAGAATAAAGGGAATGCAGAAGATTGGGGGGGAAAAACTCTCATAGGCATTTTCCCAGATAGAATGTGATTGTGTTAGAATATTGTTGTGGTGTAGAAAATGAGGACCTGGTGGATTTAGAAAAATATGGAAAGACTTGGACATACGAAGGAAGATGTTATCAACCTTCAGAGAAACAAATGACAAGTGGAAATAAACATAATATGGTCTTATGTATATACATTTGAGTGTATATGTTTGTATGTTTATGGATATCTATGTAAGCATATATGTGTGTCTATATGCATGTACATATAACATGTATATACATGTATATGTATGCATGTGTGTGTGTGTATATCCATGCTTAATTGTAGAGGGGGGTAAAAAATTAAGTCAGAGGTGCACAGCGGAGGGCAAAAGAAAACATACAAGGAGGCAAAGAAAAGATGGACAGCCCTGAACACAATATATAGTATTTATTATATAGGTTTTCTTGAGATGGAAATATATTGCTTTATATCAAATCCTCTCATGTTCTGCTGTGTACATGGCAATGTTTTTTTTCTCTTAATTTATATTTAAGTTAAAAATAAATTTAAAAACTTAAAAAATATATTAGAGTAAAACACTCTTTGGGGGCAACCATACCTACAGTGACGCGGGAGCAAGTGGGAGACTCGCTAGCGAGCAGCTATTCTGCATATTCTTCAATCTGTGCAACAAGGACTGGGAAATGGCACTTTTAATTACCCTGTGACCTTGGGCGAATCACTGGACTTCCCTAAGACTTAGTTTCCTCATCTGTAAAATGACCTCTAATGTTCCTTCCAGCTCTGGATCTGTGATTCAGTTCTCCCCACCCAGATACCTGTGATTTCATTAGTGTAGGAGCTCTAGGAAGTACTTCCTCCATCATTGTAGGTCCATGCCTTCTTTGGAGTTTATGTTCAGAGAGTTTTTTGGAGCATCAAGAGGTCAAGTGACTTTCCTACAGTCGACATTGATCAGAGTCAGGACTTGAAGCCAGGCTTTCCTGACTCCAAGGGACCTTCTTTTCACTATACTAAACCATAATACCTTGCAAAATTAAGATTCAGCCCCACTTTTATACTTATATGAATCTTCCTATAATTGTTTGATTTAAAATCCCATGACACCTACTTAGTTTATCCTCACAAAGATTAGATTAGATTCTACGCTTTTGAAAGTTTAAGTGGTAAGGGATGTGGCCTCTTTTCTGTGACAGATCTCCATCAGTTTTTCTCTCTCTTTATAGCTGGAGCAGACATCAAGGAGATGTCTGATAAGACTTTCCAATCTTGCTACTCGGGGAAGTTTTTAAAGGACTGGGACAGCGTCACCCAGCTCAAGAAGCCGATCATAGCTGCTGTCAACGGCTATGCAGTGAGTGTTAATGGTCCTTCTCCTGTCAGTTTCCTTATCTCGGAGGCTTTAGTGATTCCATTCAAACATATTTAAAGCATCAGTTTTGAATTTTCCCACTTGGAGCCCTCCACTAGTAGTTGGGGGCCAACAGGCATTTCCTTTTATTTGAGTACCTAGAAATTCAGGAGTAGCTTCTCTCTTAGCAGCCATAATTTCCTCATGAAAACTAAATTTTAAACTTTGGATTCCACTAACTGATAAAAATCAAGTCCTATTGGAAGTCTTCAGGTTACTTGTTATGCCCTCAGTGTGAATCTATCAGCTTTTTTTTTAAATCTAGGAAGTAGACATTGTGATTACCTTTGTTCTTTATAGTTTCTTTTCATTTTTAACTTAAACCCCAAATAAAATGAACATTTTCATACATAAAGTAGGACAGAAAAAGAGGACTGTACATGAAAATCTTTATTATATATAGTTTGTGTTTCTTTTTAAGTATATAATAAATGCTTCAATGATCCTCTTTTCTTTTCTTTTCTTCTTTTTTTTTTTTTTTTGCTAACTCCTACCTTCTTTATTCTCCAAATTGGAGGGAGGGGAGAAGGAAAGAATTAGGAAAGAGGGGAGGGAAGGAGGGAGAAAGGCCCTTGTAAAATAATTTGCATAGTCAAGCACAATAAATTGCCGCATTGGCCATATCTGAAAATGTTTGTCTCCTTCAGCACCTTCAGTCCATTGCCTTTATAATGTTTCTGTTGTATAAATTGTTGTCCTGTCCCATTTACTTCACTGGACGTGTGTTTATACAAATCTTCCTGGATTTGTCTGAAACTATCCCTTTTGTCATTTCTTACAACACAATGATACTCTATTACATTCACGTGCCATAATTTCTCCAGCCATTCCCTGATTGCTGGGCACTCCTTAGTTTCCAGTTCTTTGCTATAACAGATAGAGCTGCTATTGTCATGTTTTACTTTTTCTTCGTTCTTTGTTCTCTTTGGGAATATGGATTTAGTAATGGTAATGACTTTGGGGGTATAATTCAAAATTATTTTCTAAAATGACTGGACCAGTGGCTTGCTCCACCAACAGTGTATTTTGTACCTGTTTTCCCATAGCCCATCCAATAATTGTCCTTTTTTTGTCATCTTTGCCATTTGATGCATGGAACCTCAGAGTTGCTTTCACTTTAATTTCTCTAATAATGATTTAGAGCACTTTTTCATATGGTTATATGTAGTTTGAATTTAGGAGCACTGCCTGATCGTGTTCTTTGACCATTTATCTATTGGGGAATGGTCGTGGCCTTTAGCTTTTCAGGCTGTTTTATGGGAACACACAAGGCTTATCATTTTAACACCTGGACCTCTGGCAGAGAATCTGAGATAGGGGTTTGTGCTTATCTGTCTTTTCTGGTAGCTTATAATTCAACTTCTAGCCAGATGGTCATTTTCTTCATCTATAAAATGCAGGAAGGGGCTGTGTTGATCGGGGAATGGCTAAACCAGTTACGGTATATGGATATAGTAGAATACTACTGTGCTCCAAGAAGTGATGAAGGGGATGGTTTCAGAGAAACCTGGGAAGAGTGAAGTAAACAGAACCAGAGAACCATTAACACAATAACAACAACATAGTGAAAACACAACTTTGAAAGACTTAAGAATTTTGATCTAAGCAATGACCAACTACAATTCCAGACCGCACATGATACATGCTACCCACCTTTAGAGAGAGAGGTGATCGACTCAGTGCAGACTGAGACATATTTTCTTGGATATGACCAATGCAGGAATCTGTTGTGCTTGACTGCATATTTGTTACAAGGGTTTGGGTTTTTGTTGTCAGTGAAGTGTAAGAGAGGTGGCAGGAGGGAGAGAATATAGATTTTTGTTCATTGAAAAAATTTCATTTAAAAATAACTCAGCTCAAAGATCCTCCCCTCCAAATAAAATCCAAAAATAAAAAATTCCCAAAATATAATTAATTTCAAAAAATAAAATGAAAAGGCTATACTAAAGGACCTCTAGCTTCCCTTCTGTGTGCTATCTCGTGTTGTGATTTTAATTTTAATCAATTAATTGATCTTAAAATGTAATCAGTCTTAAAATTTTTTTTTAATACATTGATATAAAACACTTTTATCTGGGTACTTTTCCAGCTCCTTAGATCAATGAAAATACAGAATTTCTTCTTAAAGACTAATTGGAAGAATGCTCCAGTTTTCCAGCCCATCCTTCATGAATATATGTGTGTGTGTGTGTGTGTGTGTGTGTGTGTGTTGTTTTTTGTTGAGTGTAAGAGCTGCTTTCAGGGCTTATGGTCCCCTGTAGTAGAGCAGGGATTGTGAGAATAAGTTCAGGGTTAAAGTAATGTGTAAGAGAGATCATCAGTCTTTCAAGGACAAATGCTAGGTTTTTGGCTCACCTCATTCCTCTAAGAGATGACTCTCCTATCTGTGTCAGTGTCTGTCTTCTTTTTTTAGTTGAGTCAAGCTTTTTATTTAATGTTACAAAAAATATTTAGTCAAACAGACCAAAGCCCATGTTATCATCGGACTCCTTGGATTCTTCTTTTTTTTGGCTTCCTCTTTCTTCTTCTCCTCAGCTGGGACAGCTGTGCTAGCAGGAGTAGCCCCTCCAGCAGGGGCAGCACCACCAGCTGCTGGGGCAGGTCCACCAACTCCTACATTGCAGATGAGGCTTGCAATGTTTATGTTGGACAGGGCCTTTGCAAATAATCCAGGCCAGAATGGTTCAACATTTACACCTGCTGCTTTAATGAGGGCATTGATTTTAGCCTCCGTGACCATAACCTCATCGTCGTGGAGGATGAGGGCAGAGTAGATGCAAGCAAGCTCAGAGATGGCCATTTCACCAGATGGATGGGGAGACTTGTTTGTAGTGGTGCTAGTCACCAGCTGATGTGAGGGTTCACCCCAACGCAGCCTTAGCTTCAGAAGAAGAGCCAAGCACCTTACAGATAACTGAAGAGCTCTTTTTTTTTGTTTTAAGGGGATTTAAAGCTGACAAATGGAATCATGGTCAGTTTGGTTTCTGCTGGGTGCTAACAGCATTGTGTTTGTTTTTGCAGCTTGGAGGAGGCTGTGAGCTTGCTATGATGTGTGATATCATCTATGCCGGTGAGAATGCTCAGTTTGGACAGCCAGAGATCCTGTTAGGGACCATCCCAGGTAATGAGCCCGCAGGCTATGACATAAACTCCTAATTTTGCCACTAAAGCTGTCTTCCCATGGGTAACCATGGGGTTTGAGGGCTATGCTAGCAGGACTCCAAATTCTGGAGGGGGACCTTGCGTGCCAAGAGAGGAGGATAGAGTCCATAATGTTGACCAAGTTCTGGTCACTGTGTGCATCTGGGCAGTTGATCAGAATTGGGTGATGAGATCTCTCTCAGGTGCACCTGATTAAACTAAGTTCAAAAGCTAGGCAACACACACCAGGGAGATTGAATGGGAAATGGACATTTCTAGCCTGTCAGATTCCAGAGGAGTATTCCAAGTTCCAGGCAGAAGAAAGGGATGTTAGGTACCCTGTTAGAACCGCCTGCAGTTGGTGATGGATAACAATTATTAGTCATTAAATTGTTTTACTCCTACCACCTACCCATTGGGTACTGAGTTGGGTTGGGGAGAATTCACTGGGGATATGGGGGACTGTTCCAAAATTATCTCTTTCCTTAGTGAGGGCCCCACAGTAGGGATTGTTGGAAAAGCCAGTGAGTAAAAAGAAAGGAAAAGAAATGAAGGCAATTAAGCACTAAAGACACTTTTTACTAGGGCTTGGATAGGGAGGGTTAGAAGTAACTAAAAGACTTAAGTATTTCAGAGGGATTCCTGGAATGGAGGGGAACGAATGCCCTGCAGCCTTTCTGTTGAGATTTTTCTGCTCCCTCCAGTTACTGCCTCTCCACCCCTTATTTGCCCTTAACTATCTTATCTTTCCCATCCTTCACTCTCCATTATCGAGCCCAGTAGTATCCTGAAGCTTGCAAATGGGATGGAATTTTTTTTTCAGAAAGCCTAATAATTCTTCCATTCCTCCTAGGTGCTGGGGGAACTCAGAGACTTACCCGGGTAGTTGGAAAGTCTTTGGCAATGGAGATGATCCTTACGGGTGACCGAATCTCAGCTCAGGAAGCCAAGCAAGCAGGTACTGGTTCCAGACTTTTGTAGCTGCGCTTCAACCAGTCAGTAGGCATTTATTAGTGCCTACTATGTGCCAAGTACTGTGCTAAGCACTGGGGATTTCAAAGCAAGGCAAAAAATAGGCCCTACCCTCAGGGAACTCATGATCTAATGGTAGAAGCTCACAACAGAGAATTCACTCTCTGTGCCAAGGTTGGAGGGGGGTTTTGTATCCATTGTTTTCCTCCTGTGTTCAAATAGATTGTTCCTCGAGATTCCTCCCAGAAAGAGGACCATTATTCTTCTTGTCTGTGCTTAAGGACGTTGGTGTTACTCGCACTAATAGGGGGCAGAAGGTTACATGATTGCCCTGTGTCTTTTCACCCTGCCCACTTCCAAGAGTGTCTGTACAAAGGGGTTTGACAGAAGGGAATTTTCTATTCTCTTCCCCTCAATTGTTGCTGCCTGGAGTTTGGTTCAGTCAATCAAGAGAAAATTCAATAAGTCTCTGTTGAATTCTCATCCCTGGTACCATCCACACAACGTCTCTGTGGGGAAATTCTTGGCTTAATCTCAATGATGAGGAGAGGAAGCATAGAACGTGTATTTGCTGAGTTGATTTGTTTATTGATTTTGGAAGGATGTCTATAAGAAAACAGTCTGGAATACTTTGTTGAAGTCTTGAATACTTTTAAATTGTCATTGGTGAAGTAGGAGGAGGGACTAAATAACCTTCAAATATATTTGTTTGGTGTGCTGTTTACCTTGATTTTTGCTTTAGGCCTTGTCAGCAAAATTTTCCCTGTGGAGAAGCTGGTTGAAGAAGCCGTCCGTTGTGCAGAAAAAATTGCCAGCAATTCTAAACTTGTGACACAGATGGCCAAAGAATCAGTGAATGCAGGTATTGATTTTACAAAAGGTTACAGAGTAGAAGAGGTGCCTGGGGGAGAGACCAAGACTCCAGGGAATGGTTCTAAAATCTGAAATCTAATGGCATTGAATGACAGCATGGATAAAAATCTTTTGGATTCTCAAATACTTCAGTTGGCGATGGGGCGTTCTTCTGTCTGAGCAAGACAGCCTAGCTTCTTAACATTTGTAACAAAGTGAAAACTCTTCCTTCATAGCTTCCATCTAAAGCATATGGCTTTTGCTCAAGCTGAACAGGAGAGCTAAACTTGCTGTGCTTGTTAGAGAATTCAATTAAGAATAGATGTCCAGCCCATGCTGAAGGCCTATGACCTTGGCTGTTTGAGTCCTGTAGGCCCGGAAATAGTCCAATGTTCTAGTTCACCCAGGTTTTTGTTTTTCCCCATGGTAGGTTATATCATCATAAAACAAAGGATCTGGACCACACTATTCTAGCTTTCTCTAAAAAGAGCCATATTATGCTCACCCTTAACCTTTATTAGAGGGTCAGGAGAAGACTGTTTAAGTGGGGTTTGGCTTCTATAAAGCCATAGTTGAAGATATTATCAATTATTTGGCTCAGTGTGCCCTTATTCAAGCACTCCTGGAATAAATTTCTTCATAAGATTTACTTCCAAGAAGAAAAGTAAATCTGTCTCTGCCAAATGATCACTATGCTTTCTTTTGTCAATGAGGAATATAATGAAACTCAATGTGTTCTCTTCTCTTACCTTCCAAGAGTCCAAATCAGTGCCACGTAGTAGTAATCAACTTTTTTCAGTACCTAGAAACCTTTACCCTGAGTTTCTGGAGCCCATCTACTTCTCTTTATAAGCTACCCAAATCCTCTGGGAAGCAGGTAGGCTGGAAGTAACACAGATTTCCCAAGGGCAGGCCCTTTTTGCCCAAGTGACCTTTCATCTCCTTCCTTGTGCCCCCCAGAATCCTGGTATCCTTCTTACCATAAACTTGTGAAACAGAGGTCCTGAACCTTGTTTTGTTTCACAAACCCCTTTGGTAGGCTGTTGAAACCTTATGGACTCCTTCTCAGAATAATGCTTTCAAATGCATAAACTATACAGGATTTGATATGGGAGGAATTTCTCCTCTTTGAGTTCATGTGGCAGATTGCTGTGTCATATATATATATATATACACATATATATATATTTATACACACACACACATACACACACTCACACACACACATTTGCCACAAGGCAGAAATTATGGCGGTAAAAGCCTAGGTTTTATTATTTTGCTTAAGTATAGGTTTAGACCTTTGAGTAAACTTGAACCACCATGACGATTCTGACAAGGCTTCTTATAATTATAAATAACAGTTATGTCATTATAAAAGTATACATCAGAATGACAGCGAAATAATTCTTTTACATATTGTAATCTTGTACATTCCTTTTAGGCCATAAAAGTTAAAGAGAAGATAGATCTAATATGACATACTTTCTTCAATGTCATAAAAATTGTACAGACTTAGGTAAATTAAGTCCTAATCTCCTATATCCCTGAAGGAAACAGACTTCAGCAAACAAACCTTCTGTATGTATACTGAGTCAGATTACAGATCAAACTATTTATAGAGGATTCACAATAGGCTGATTGAGGAGGAGGATTTACTCCTCTCCAAAGAGTCAGAGACAGTTGAGATTCTTCCTCTGGCTTTTAGGCTCTTGAGTAAATTTTAACATCCCATGGAACAGATTTGTTCACATGAAGTTAACATGAAAACAGACTTTTAGTTGCAGGAGGAGTGGCCTTGAGTCCTGAATAATCAAAAGGGAATCAAAAATGCCCATAACAGATTGCAAAAACCAACTATATTGAAATACGGTTATCAAAGTATTAAAAGTTCCAAGTTTGTGGATACCCTGAAATTTATCCATAGACCCCTTGGGGTTCCATAGACTTAAGAACTCTTATCCTAGGGGTATTTGCTTACTTCTGATACAACTTTCTGCAAAATCTCCAAATCAAAACCAGCCTTTGGACATACGCCTCAACAGAGTATGAAGCATGTGCCCAGCAGTAGCTTTTTTTGTACCCTGCTGCTTGCCAGACACAGAAGAGGGTTTTTCTCTGGGTACATTTCTTGAAATGGAAGGTTAAGGATTAGAAACCATTGGCCATATGAATGTTTTTTGGCTGTTGTGGATGGGGCTGTATAAGAACAGGACTAGAAGTTGGGAAAGCTCTGGGCCTAATGCCACTAATTAGCTTTGGGCTTTAGAGCACATCACATTTTCTCTGGGCCTATCTCTTCTCCTGTAAGATACCTGAGACAATAGGTACAAAGAGTGCTCTAAAAGCCCTTCCAGTACATTTGTTTAACTTCTTGCTTATCCTTTATTCAGTTGTTTACAGAATTTTATCTGATCCAACAGTGGTGAGGGGGAAGGTGTTAATGAGTGTGAATTGTGAGACCCTAGTATTAAAATAACATGTTTCTGAAGGAGCACTAGGGGCTTCCAGTACCTAGTATCTAGTACCTAGAACCAGTAGCTGCCAAACACACCCAAGGACGTTGGATTTGAGTCACTCTGGCATGTCGGAGGGGACCTGACAGCTTCTGATACTCTGGAATTGTGGGAGGATGAAACTAAACATAGGATGTATAAGGCCAGACTTCTCAGAGGCCACCCCAGTTTGGTGAGCACCCAGAAAACAACACACACACACACACACACACATGTGCGCGCACACACATGCACACACGTGCGAGCACACACGCATCCTGCGTCTTCCCCGTGCTTGACTTTTAGGATTTGTTTTTCAGCTTTTGAGACGACATTAGCAGAAGGAGTTAGATTGGAGAAGAAACTCTTCTACTGCACCTTTGCCACTGTAAGTAAATGGTTTATCCAATGTTGGCGCCTCTGCTATACTTGAGAAGTTAGAGGAGTTCAGATTGAAGTCTTTACTCACATGTGACCTTACCATGAAAATAGGAGGTTATGTAATTGAGGCCCTTATGATGATGTGGAGGCTACTTTGGGTTCTTTAGGGTTGTGTCAACTGAATATAAGCTTTGGCAGGTCTTACCAAGCCCAGAAACCTTCAGGCAGGTACACGGCTGTCATTAGAAAACCAGTCTAGTCAGGTTTCAGGAGGTTACCCGCCCCCCCCCCCCCCCATCAGAAGGTTGGTTGTCAGATGCTGATTTTTCAATCAAATGAGATAACTCACTTTGTAAAGCATTCCATCGGTGTGAACTATTGTTATTATTTTGGCAACTCATGAAAACCGTCTACTGAGGCCTGGAGGGGCCAAAGCCTGGTAGAGGGAATGGGAATACCCACCCTGAAAGACTCTCAGCTTCTCTGAAGTATATAATTAATTGCCAATTCAGCTTGGCCAGGAGTGGTAGTTGCCCCTTGCCTAGCTGGCTCAGGTCTGAGTTCTACATTTGGTTGGACATGTTTAACCTGCTTGGAACAGACACAGTACAATATAAAGAAGTCAAGAGTTAGAAAAAGATAATGTAGATGATTATTCTGGGCATTATATAGAAGAATTTGCCATCTTTTTTGACAGCTCCTCTAATGTATTTAAAACATCCTATTTACATATGATTTTTTCCTGAAATATATGTAATAAACATTGTGTGTGTGTGTGTCTGTGTTGTATAAATTGTTTGATCACCCAGATTTTTATGTTGAGAAGTGTAACACCTTAAGCTAATAATTTTTGAATATTTGCTGGTAACCAAAGGAAAGAAAACTTTGACAAATCCTCATTCTTATTCCTTCCTTCCTGGTGAGTGCCCACTGTTCTAGAGGTTTCGCAGAATAAAAGAGTCTCTTCCGAGCATTTGGCAGTATGTGAGTCATGTATTGGTACCTAAGATATGTGAACTCAGATTTCAGGGAGACCTGGGTGTGAATCCTAATTGGCTGGCAAGTCACTTAACCTTTCTGTGCCTTGGTTTGGAGGTAATAGCACCAACCTTCCATCTTTGTCATGAGCCTTGCCCACTTGTTAAAGCTTAAAGCAGCTTGTATTATCATGGATTTGCAGTCTGAGGTCCTGGATTCTTATTCTGCCATGGAAAGAGCCCTGGATTTTTGCAGTCTGAGGCCCTGGGTTCTTATTCTGTCTCTGTCACCACCTCCTGTGTGACTGGGGACAAATCATGTAACTTCTCTAGGTCTCAGTGTGTGGCCCCTGGGTCCTCCTCAGCTCCAAAAATATGTGATCCCATGCTCTCTGACTCTTCCATGTTCCCCATAGGGAAGATTCCAAATCTTTTTCTTCTAGTCTCCTTTAAATGAGAGAGTTAGATCAGATGGCTTTTAAGGCTTCTCTCAATTCAAAATCTGTGAGCCTTTGATCCATTGATTGGCTGGGGCATTTACAGTATAATATCCTGACAATGGTGAGATATTGCCGTCTCTTTGTTTTTCATAATACTCCATATCAAATGCAAATAGATTCTTAATAAATGTTTACGGTTGTGATATTGGTGGAATGATGGAGATGAATGCATTAGACTTTGTTTTTGGGAAGCTACTAGCCTCGTTGGGTAGAACAGAGCCTGGGACACCACAGATGGGATTTGTATGGACGGTTGGATTGAATTTGTATAAGTAAGAATATATAAAGATACAAGAAGAGACTAAATGTCATAAATTCATAGAATTTTTCCACAATAGGGAGGGGTTAGGGATTAAAAGAAGGAAGACTGTATATCAATGCCAATTTTTCCCTTTTCTTTCTCCACAAAAGGATGACCGGAAAGAAGGAATGAGTGCATTTGTGGAGAAGAGGAAGGCCAACTTTAAGGACAATTAACTACTGACTTATACTTAAGAAGTGGCAAAGAGACTTCTATTTTTCTTTAGAAGTTACTTTTTAAAAAAATAACAATAAATCATAGCTGTTGTACACAGGTAAATTGTAAACGACACAATGTGCCTCTCTTAAAACTGCAGCATTGCTTTGGAAGACTGCGTCCTTTGCTGATTCGGAGAGCTTGTCCTTCTGTACTCAGGTGCACCAGAATCCAAGTTCTTGTCTCAAGACATTGAAGTCATTTATTTGCCTTAATCGATCTGTCTCTGCATCGTCACTAATTCCAATGCCAGGTACATCTTGCCAGTCTGATCTTACTGTCTGGTATCAGGTCAGAAATTCTTTGATGGAAGACTTTGGTGTTCTGTAGTAAAAGCAACTTCACTTGACATAAGAGACTAAGAGTCTGGAACAGCCTGTTTGTATTCACTGCCGTTTGAATGTAATCATGCCAATATGACAATCATTTCCTTCATGCTTTGGTGCTTATTTAAATTATATGGATAAGCCACTGATTAAAATGATGTCTTACTCATTATACCTTTTGTCTAAATAGCTGAGGGTTGAAAAAATTCATCTTCATAATAGTGCCACAAAACAGATAGGGAGCCATTATGCAGGAATGTAGCATCCTTTGTTAGGGCGATTACTTGTTACTTGGGTCATGTACATGTATCTGGTTGCCTCAGTTAACAAAACACAGTTGAAAACCAGGAAGGGGGCAGAGAATACTTCTGAGCAGCTGAAATGAACACCAGGATGTCTGTGAATGGAAAAGCATGCATTTACTTTTAGGAGATGGACAGCCTCCTATAAAGAGCCCAGTAATTCTTGGTTTGGGCACAGTTCCAGTAGGCTTGGCAATCCTGCTTCCCAGCCCAAAGCTGCAAATCAGTAATGGGAGTGGGCAGCCTGAGGACAGTAACAAGAAGTGATTGCCCATGGCTTGAGAGCAAAGGAGGAGATACAAGAACTAAAAAGTAGCCAGGAGATACAGTGAAAGCCCTGAATTTGGAGTCAAAGGATTGTGTTCAAATTGTACCATCACAGATTTAGAGTTGAATGGGTCCTTAGATGCCATCTAGTTCAACTTCCTTTATTACAGATGAGAAAACTAAGGCAGAAAAGAGAGTAGTGATTTATTCACCCAAAGTCACATGGAACAAATAGCATAGCTGCTGTGTGATCCTGGGTGAGTCACTTAACCCTTGTATGCCTCAGTTTCCTCATCAGTAAAACGGGGATCATATTAGCACCTGACATTTAGAGTTGTGAGGATCAAATGAACTAACTAACTATAAAGAGCTTCCTTAGCACAGTGCCTGGCACATAGTAGGCACTATAAACATGTTAACCATGACTATTTTTGAGTAGGCTTTCCAGCTCGTTCTACTGTCTCACAATCCTGCCTTAATTCAGTGATTTACTAGCTGTCTGACCTTGGATGAGTGTCTTCACTTTTCTGGGCCTCGGGTCCCTGATCTCTGTAGAGAGAGGGCTGAGCTTAGATGATCTTTAGAGTCTCTCTACTTCTACCATTTTGAACAGTAGGTTTCACCACATACCTGTTGAGTTGGCAGAGATGATGAAAGATGGAAATAGTCAACATTGCTGGAACTGTGGGAAGACAAACACAAATACACTCATTGCCGGGGAAACTGTGAATTTGTCCAGTTATCCCGGAAAATGGCTTGTTTCTATATGACAAAAGTCACCAAACTCTTCTTCCCCTCTGGCACCATGATGCTACTACCACCAGCAGAACAAAAGGCTCCGAAGAGGATGAAATACTCATAAAACTGGTCTATGGTAGCAAAATAACATGGGTGCCTGCCCATTGATGGGGAAATGGCCAAACAAACTGCGTGACTTGAGTGTAATTGAATATGACTGAATTATGAGAAAATGAGGAATTTAGAGAAACATGGAAAAACTTGTATCTGAGTGATGCAGAATGAAGAAAGCCTACCTAAAGAAACATGTCCATCATTTCAATTATGTAAATCACACTATTGCTAGAAGTCAATGGATCTTGGATGAACCATAGTGAACAACCTCAGTCCTTGAGTGGAAAGAGGCTAACACTCCTCCTTTGTAGAGGGGTAGGGGGCTAGTGGGAGAGAAAGTGCCATTCGTGCTCCTTGCTTTATGGGTCACTTAAGCTTAACATTTTCTTTGTTACAAGCTAGGCTTAAAAGAAGGGAGGAGAAGCATATCAGAAAATGACTAATGGAAAAAGATACCTTTTTAAATGGGAGAAGGGGAAGAATGACTGTGTCTCTTTCAAAAAAGCAAAAGCACAAAACCCTGGAGCCTACGGGTGGGAATAGGACCTAAATTTGAGAAAACCTGCAGTTGTTCAAATGATCACTAGAGGGCTAAGTCAGCACTGACTTAGAGAGATCTGGAAATTGAGGAATTAATGGTCAAACCGGAGAGCAAAAGGTGGATCTTTTTAAAGCAGCAAGCAAGTGAACCACAAAGAAGGAATTGCCTTTATTCTATTTAAGAAGTTAGGAGCATGGGGAACACCTTTTAGATTTCTATCAGAACTTAGTCCAGTTTAAAAGTTTTGGAGCTGAAAGAAGTAAACCTTAATTAGGGTAGCTAGCTGGTGCAGTGCGGTAGAATAGTGGGTCTGGAGTCAGGAAGACCTGAGTTCAAATTTTGCTTCAGATACTAGCTGTGTGACCCTGGGCAAGTCAACCCTTTTGCCTCAGTTTCCTCATTTGTAAAATGAGCTAGAGAAGGAAATGACAAACCACTCCAGTATCTCTGCCAACAAAACCCCAAATGGGGTCATGAAGAGTTGGACAGGACTAAAATGACTAAAAACCAAAACCATAATTATTTAGAAAATGCAGAGATGGGAGTGACATCACCTCTGAGGCTGGATAAATGGAGTGTTACTACATAAAGACATCTAATAACTTTGTAGAGCCACCAGGAATTGAGTTGCATTTATAATGTCCAGTTATCTGCCATGACTCAAAATATCTGTCCCCAAATAACTGGCAATTTCAGATGAGCATGCAAAATGGCAAAATGACAAAATGGGAGAAGATCTTACTTCACAAGTAAAGAGTATCACACCTTGCAGACCCTACCTAGATTTTACCATCTGCTCTGGTATGCTATTGATGAAATACAATCTCCTGATTCTATCACTTCAAATTCTACTGAAAGAAATTTTTCTATTAATAACCAATTATGAAATTTCCTATGTTTCTCTATTGAGGCCCAATTCCTGTGGAAGGTAAGCCTCTGAAGAACATAGCTAATTGAGATTACTTCTAACTCTCTGGGAACATGCTCTTTGATCTTGGCTGGATCCCACTCAACTAGGAGACCTTACTTCTGTGTAAACAGAATCCAGTCTAGGTAAGTTCTTATCCCAAAATGAGCTCCTGTCCTTGAACCCCTCCATTAGAGTTTAGGGTAACCCAGCTCATGAGAGAGAAAACCAATCAGAATGGTCTAGATGAAGATGGATTCCCCTGTTCAGATTGCTGGAGGCAGCTGAGTCTCATGATCAAGCCGTGTTCTCAGCAGGAGGAACTAAAAACCTCTAACCTACGCCCTCAATAAATGTCCACCAATTAGCATTGATTTTCAGTTATTATCAAGGAAATTCCCTTTCAAGGATTATTTAAAGCTTTCAGGTTCTCCATGCTTTTTGCCTTTGGTTGCTGAGAGAAACTGACTATCAATTTATTGATTGTTAGCTGGCCTAATTGATTAAACTGATGATTAATTACCCAGAAACTCATCTCTCAGGTTTATCATTCATTACATTACTGATTCAATTACATGCTTTATATGCTATAGTATGAGATTAGTAATAAGTAGTGGCTGATGCTTGTGTGGACCTTTAAAGTTAGCAAAGGATTTTTACATATTTTAACTCTGAGTGCTGTACTGGTATCCTCAAGTTAGCAGGAGACCCAGAGGAAGACCTCCAGTGTATTTGGTGTGACCTCCATGGAAGACTTATGGGAAAGCATGGGCAAGAATTGCGAAGGCTGATGCATGACCAATTCTTGATAAAGTCATATTGGCTTCTTGGGATCATTGCTTGACTTCCACTAACCATGTTTAGTACATTCTAGAATTGTGCTAGGAATTGAATTGCTCTAGGATTGAGAATTGTGTTTCCAACATGATAGTCTAACTGTAGGCCATGGGAAGGGGTGGGAGGAGAGAGGGCTGGCCAAGACATTTTCTATGGCTGTCCTCTGAGATTCTTGGTTGATTTGATTGTGACATATCTAATAGAATGTACACTGGAGAGTAGAGTCTGTTTCATTTTTGCCTTATTACCCGTGCCTGGCACAGAGTAACTGCTTAATAAATGCTTGGTGATAGATTGGCATGTCCAGTCACATGAAGTATGTGCTCAGATTGATGACCCAGCAGAACTGCCACCAGGCCTGTTGCAACCACTGACATTTCTGTCCCCAGGGGGTAGTTGACTTAGATTTCTTCTGGATCTTCCCTTATACCCAGGACATGATTCCATCTTGGTGGAGAAAGACACGCTGAGCAAAAAGTTTGCTGCTTTCCTTGCCAGGAACTACCAGTGCAGTGAATTTTTGTAACTGTGGTCTTCCTCTGATATAATCTCTCATCTAGGCACCTAGTTTCTTTCACATTTCTTGTCTACAGTATTCATGGCTTTCCAGGTAAAGAAAAATGACCTTTCAAAATAATTTCATCCTCTCTAATGGGCAGAAAGTGAAGCAAACACTGCCTGGAACAGTATTTCTAGTACAGCACTCCCCAACAAGATAATAGAAAATTTAACTTCCTATCATGCTTTAAAAACAAACAAGGGTCCACTCATCCAGGACACATTCATATGTACATAGAACAATTACTATTCTTCTGCTCTGTACCTGAAGGCCAGGTGTGTTACCATTCATCCCTCCCCTCAGGTTCTCTGGCAATCTTTAAGGGATTTTTGAGGCAGCTAGTCCCTAGCATTGGCTCAAGCCCCAACCAATTGTGTTGCACACATTTTAGGGGGTCCCCTACACCCCAGTTCCATTTAACCACTCAATACATTAGTCTTTACAATGGAATTTTTACTTCAAAGGTATAACACAAACATACAAACATCTGCCCCCACACCTAGAGTGATAATCCCCTTTTATACCACTTCAGTCTTTGGGGAAGAGAGGGAGATAAGGTTCACAGCTTAATTCAGTTCCTATATGCCATCAGTCCTACTAAATTCCAAGTCTAAAAGCTTCCTCGGCTTGAGTCCAAGCACCATCGCTCCTCAGGGTTCCCTGCTTGAGTGGCACCACATCTGTTCTGAAATCCTAGTTCCGAGGTTAACAAGATTCAAGTTCCAGGATTTAGGGGCTCCATCACCTGTGCCTCCAACTAGACAGGACAAACAAGACAGACCAAAACCCCCAAGCCCATTTTTCAAGGCCACGTGGCCTAAAGGAGTCGGTAGGCCTTGTGCCTGTGCTATGTATGAGTGAATAGAGCCTTCAACCCCTGGATGCTGCTGGAAAGACAGTCCCAGTCTGGTAAGCTTAAAGATACAGTTTGTTCTGACAATGCCACCCATGTGGTAGCAGAACCAGGGATGTGTTCTCCCTGCCCTGTCCTACATGAGTGCCTCTATCTTGGACATTTTGGGCATGGGCAGCAAAGCCCTATTCTATATCAACTGACTTCCACCCTCAGTTTTCACCATCCAGTCATCCAATTCACCACCAGCATTCTCAAAGGGGTTAAGTAAAGATCATAAAAGGAGTAAGTAGGTAAACCAGTCAGTAGTTAAACCCAGGACTTCCGACTCCACGTCCCCTCTTCTTTCCATTGTACTGTTACCATCCAGAACTAAGGGAAAATTGATGTCTGCTTCCTTTCCTTACCTCTTCTTCTAAGAGAGGTGAGACGGAGGAAATAATGGATGAAAATATTGAGAAGTATTGGGTTGTAGGTGCCAGAAGTTGAAGATGACAATGTTAATGTGAAATGTTCCAGGAATATTTTTATTTTTTTTATTTTTATTTTATGGAATAAAGCATTTCCCTAACATAGTACAATAGAAAAGATGATTGTACATGAAACTGTAAATCTACTATGCACAACTTACTATTCCTTTCAAATATACAAGATTATCATGTAAATTTCTTTTTTTTCCTTTTTTTTCCTTCCCCCCACTCCCCTCCCTGATGGCTACCGTTAGACACAAATAGATATAGATATGTATATGTATATGTGTGTGTGTCTGTAAAATTGTTCTATACATGCTTCTACTTATCAGTTCTTTCTCTGGATGCAGATAGCATCTTTCTTCATATGTCCTTTTTAGTTAATTTGGGTATTTATAATAGTGAAAATATCTCATTCGCTTAAAGTCATTCTTAAAACAATATTGCTGTTACTGTATTCAATGCTCTCTCAGTTCTGCTCATTTTGCTCTTCTTTATTTTGTGCAAATCTTTCCATGTTTTTTCTAAGATCATTGAATCCATCATTTCTTATAGCACAGAGTAGTCCATCACGATCACATACCACAACTTGTTCAGCCATTCTCCAATTGATAGACATCCCTTTGATTTCCCCTTCCTTGCCACCACAAAGAAAGCTGCTATAAACATCTTATAATGTGTTGGTTGTTTTTGTTTTTCCCTAATCATCTCTGTAAATAGATCTAGTAGCGGTATTGATGGGTCCAAAGCTATAGTGGCTTACTAACTTTTGGGGCATAATTCCAGATGGCTCTCCAAAATGGTTGGATCAGTTCACAATTCCACTAGCAATGAATTGGTATCCCAATTTTTCTATATCCCCTCCAACATTTGTCATTTTTCCCCTTCTATCATTTTAGCCAATCTGGTAGGTGTAAAATAATATCTTAAGGTTGGTTTTTGTGTTTTTTTTTTTTTTGCTTTTTGGCAGGGCAATCGGGGTTAAGTGACTTGCCCAAGGTCACACAGCTAGTACATGTGTCAAGTGTCTGAGGCTGGATTTGAACTCAGGTCCTCCTGACTCCAGGGCCGATGCTCTATTCACTGCGCCACCTAGCTGCCCCTTAAGGTTGTTTTAATTTGCCCTTCTCTAATTAATAATGATTTAGAGCATTTTTTTATATGACTATAAATTGTTTTAATTTCTTTTTTGGAAAACTGCCTATTCAGAACTCAAGTTGAAGCTCAGAACAGTTGTTAACAGCAAATGAAATCAAGAAGTATAGAATAAAATGGATGACTGTGTGCTGCAGGTCTAGCTGAGGGTAAGTAATGTATGTAAATGAAAGCCCCATTTTGAAACTCTTCAGCAGCTTGGGTAGCAGAAGCAGAGAAACCAGATGGTGACATCAATGCCAGTTAAGGATGAACAGGACAGAAGGAACAGGTGAAGGGAGCAAGGGATTATGGGGTTTGTTGAATCAGTAAAGTTGGTTGGCCCAGAGTTAAGACCAGGTAAGGAGTAAAACAAAGATAGTGTAGAGGAGACAGATTGAAGGAACAGGGAGAAATCAATCAACAAACATTTATTAAGTGGTTGCTATGTGCCAGACACTGTTCTATGTGATAGGGACAGAGAGACGAAGGTGAAACTGTCCTGCCTTCAAGGATGTTACAGCTGAGCCAGGGAAAGCAACATGTCCATGGATAGGTATGAACAAAATAGACGTTAATTTGATGAGGAAGGCACTGGCTGTTGGTGGGATCAGCAAAGACTTCATGTAGAAAGTAGAACCTGAGCTGAGTTTTGAAGAAAAGCAAGGATTTTCAGGGGCAGAGGTGAGGAGGGCATGCATTCCAGGAATGGGGAAGAGTCTGTGCCAAGTTATGGAGGTGGGAAATGGAGAATTTTGTGTGAGGAATGGTAAGAAGGCCAGTGTGGCTGGACTGTGTTGTGTGTGAAGGGGAATAATGTGTAATAAACTTGGAAAGTTAGCTTGAGGTGAGATGAAGGGTTTTGAACACCCACGTGGTTTATATTTGAGTCTAGAAGTAAAAGGGAGGCACTGGAATTTGTGTAGCCGGAAGGTGACATGGGTGTGCTTTGGAAGAATCACTTTGGCAGCCAAGAGTCTAACAGAGCAAAGAAGTTGTGTGAATGAGAGAGCAGGAGAGAGAGAAAGGCCTGTGGTCAGAGGATGGGTTTGGGAGCTTCAGAAATTTGGTTGTTGTGCAGTTCTGTGTAATGGTGAAGTCTAAGATGTGCCTGCGTTGGCCCACCATTAAAGTGGGGGAGGGCCAGAGATCACCTGTACAATGAGGAGGGTGAACTAAATGATCTTTAAGCTTATACAATTGTGTTATTCTAATGAGTAACAGGTTTCTTTCTCAAACAAAGGGGAGGGGAACATTTCTGTCCCACAGCCACAAGGGCAGCCCCAACAGAGGCCCGCTGTTTTACAGATGAGGGGTGAGGATTGAGAGAAGGAGAAAGACTATAGATAACCCAGTGCCATGACCAGGATGACTGTGACAACCACTGGAAGCGCACATCTGGATGCCCTGGGTTCCTTGTGTCACCTTTGCGTAAAGCTAAAGGAGGGGGAGAGCTGATGCTCCTCCTTCAGATGTGGCCACTCTCATCTCCCACTTTTCTGCTGCTCCCTCAGAAGAGCAGAAGAAGGGCAGGAAAAGGACTGAACTGAGAGTCTCTGAACTGGAATTAAGTCCTCTCTCTGTGACTGCCTAGCTGCATAACTTTAGGTAAGTCACCTCCTTATCTGTAAAATGACAGGGCTGGACAAAACGGGAATGACAATGAGCACTTATTTAGGACCTTAAGGTTTTGCAAAGGACCTTACAAATACTGTTTTATTTTCTCAACATCCCTGGGAGATAGAAGCTACTATAACTCCCCTTTTACAGATAAAGAAACTAGGGCAGACAGAAGTTAAATGACTTGCCCAGGGCGTCACATAGCTAGTAAGGGTCTGAAGTAGGATTTGAACTCAGGTCTTTCTGACTCCAGGTACTATGTTCTTTCTCTCTCTTTTTTTTTTGATGGGGGAAGGTAGGGCAATTGGGGTTAAGTGACTTGCTCAAGGTCACACAGCTAGTAAGTGTGTCAAATGTCCGAGGGCGTATTTGAACCCAGGTCCTCCTAACTCCAGGGCCAGTGCTCTACTCACTGTGCCACCTAGCTGCCCCCTACTATGTTCTCTTTATTGTACCACTTATCTGCCTTACATTAGATGACCTTTGAAGTCCTTTTACCTCTATTTCTATGATGTCGTGATCCCAGCTTCACTTCAACCTCTCAGCCTCAGTGTCCTCGTCTGTAACACGAGGATAATCATAACTTGCACTTCCTATTGTACGGTAATGCTGTATATATCAAGTGATTTGTAAACCTCAAAGTGCCACATATGGGTATAAACCATTATTATTAGCTATAACAGATTATCTATTCTAATTAAATCAGAACACACTTCATACTGACTGAGAAAATATTCAAGTGCCTTCAAACTTGAAATTGTCCTTTGCCCTTTGCCCTTATCCACATGTGTTAATTTGGGACATAGAGTATTCTGCTGCGTTTAGATCTTCTCACAGCCGGAAATGATCTTTGTCCCTAAAAAGAAATTCTCATTGTTTCGCTTGGAACCTTTTAAAAAAAACCCCAACAAAACAGGAACAATGACTCAACTGAAATTGTTTGGATGACTTACTTGCGAAGATGAGAACCTCTGGTGCGTACAGCCTCCTCCTGGGACAGAGGTATATCTTTGTGGACAGGTGGCCTGAGGCTGGCTGTGTTTTCCCTGCCAATTAGCAATATAAGATTTAGTGCTAGAAAGGACATTAGAGTTCTAGTCCAAGGCCAACACTCTGTTTATTTTTCTTTATCTATCTATTTATTTATCTATTTGCTATGTTATATATTTATAGATTTTTTTTATTTTGCAACTCTATTACCTCAGCCAAACATGACCGACATGGTGGTCAGGACAGAGGAAGGACACCATTTTCAAGGGCAAACCATTTCAGAAACAACCTTTTAATGAGAATGCAAGAAGAGTGTTTGCATCCTTAAGTAAGCCCCACAGGCAATGGAAATGACTATGGAGTGAATAGGATGGTGAAAGTGTTGCCCCAAAGCAGACCGCTCCCCCCCCCCCATTCCAAAAGGGCCAGATAAGCAGGGTTTAATGACATTTATAGGATTCAATTCGATTTCCCCCTTTACCACAGCCAACAAGGACTTCTTCTTGAACCATCTTGGTTGTTAGGCTGCTTTTCTTGGCTCTCGTGCTCTGTATTTTGGCTGCTTCAGCATTTCTGTCTGACTGTCTTTTGTGATAATGGTCTTGGTTTATGCTTTTAGGGGATTAATTTCCTTTGCTTGGGATAAAAGTCTATTTTCTTCTCTTTTCAACATCACTCATTCCTTCATTTTACAGAAGGGCAGACTGAGTGCCAGAGAGGTGGTGACTTGCTCAGTGCCACATATGTAGTAAGTACCAGAGCCAGGATTCAGACCTGTCTTTGAACTCCAAATCCAGTGATTTTTCCCTTGGTCCATCTTGCTCTGTCTGTGTGCCAAGTTCTCTTGATGGCTTAAGCTTGAGCAATCTTATTAGCAGAGGGCCTTGCACATAGTAGGTGCTGAAATGTTTCCTTGTTGAATTCTGATGACACTCAAATGAACTGGCAAATGAATTGTATTCTTTAAATGGATATACATAGACACATATGTCTGTATATATACATACACACACATACACAGAGGTCTGCTCAAACTTGTCAGTGGCTTGTGTTAACCAAAAGTTCCCACATTCATGTGGGAACTCCTTATACCAAGGAGTCTGCCCTACAGACAATGCCTTGGATTTTTATGGAGTACCACATAAAGGGGAGGTCACAGGGAGGAGTGGAGGGCAATCCCTTACCCCCAATGGGAGTGGCATGGGAGGAGGAAGGGAGAAGTAGGGGAGGGGGAGTGAGAGGAAGTAAGAGGGCTTGGGAATGTGGGACCATGGAAGAAGGATGTTCTGCTTATCAGAAAGGATTTCAGCTGCACAAACAGTTTAACAGCCTAGGTTAGGCTGGCCAGAGCCAAGATTGTAGCTGACTTGGCTTCAAAAGCACTGAGAGTTTAATAGAGTTCAGTGGCAAAAGATCACTATTAAGTTAGTTGGGGTGGAGGTGGGGGGTGGGGGTGGGGTTCATCTCTGGAAGACAGGGTGACTCAAGAAAACAAATTCAGGGAGTCCCTTCACATCACTCCCATTTGTCAAGGTGGCCTCTGGGTATGCCAGTGACCAGAGAGAGAGCACCTGGTAAAACATTATCTTGGACACTACCTGGGAATAGCATCTGAAGGCTAAGGTCAAAAAGCACTTCACAAGGATAAAAATTAACAGATACAAAGCTAACAAGAGACCTAAGCCCTGAAGGATCACCCAGGCCAATGGGGAGCCAGGATTTCTGAATTAAGCTCAGAGACAAAGAAATATGGCTTGGGTATGGGGGTGATACAGAATAGTTCTAATTACAAAGTGGGACCAAAGTCATTGACCAATCACAATACAAACCATAGTAAGAATGTCTAAAACCAGAGACTAATTCAGAGAGGAAATTCATATAATGCCAAGATAACCAAGAGAGATCTTAGTATACAGATACAGAAAAACAAAAAGCCAAAGTAGTACAACGAACATCAACATTAACAAACATTAAGTTTCCTGTTAATTTAGCGACCCACTCCCAATGTCTACTCAATCAATACATTTCATCTTGGATCTCAGATGTCCCATGCAGCTGTCTGTTTTAGAACATCTTTTCTTGAGGCAGTTTGAAAAATATCGTCCTCAGGGGCACCACTTCAGAAATTTCCTTTCTGGTTCCAAGTTACTTGTAAACACTCTTTATATGTTTCTGCTAAAATCTTTTACAAAACAGATCTCAATACAAGTCTCAAAGTTTACTTCTCCAACAACTAGTCCGTGTGGTGAAAACCAGTTGGAACCTTGTGGTTTGATCTTATCAATAACAGAGCTATAAGGGGGGAGAGGGGGCATCTACTTTTGATGCCACTCAGCTCTCACCTGTGGCTCCAGCATGCTACACCTGGGTAAACTGTCTTGGCAGACAGGCTAAATCAGGTTGAGGGTAACTGACAGGCCTCAAACCATTGGTGAGTTAGGGGGATGTCTACCCCACGCATGTGAAGACTTCCCCTGGCAGAATGGGTGAATGAGAACAATTTGTTTCAGTGGCCATGAAGGCAGCTGGAACAGGCACTGTGGAGCACTTAGGGATGTCATACATCCAAGATGCCAAGGTCACCCACTGTATCCCAGGCCATTGGTGGTTATCTTGATTTTTGTCTTGCCACTGGACATGGATGACTCTAGAAGAGATAGTGAGACTGACAACTTTGTTCAGTTCTGCCCCACTTAAATCCAATTCACCCATGAGTTAAGACATCCCCCATGATGTCACTGGTCCTCCTCAAAATGAAAGATGAACAATGGCTACGCACCAAGCACTGCACTGAAATTCTAGAAGTACAAAAACAAACGTGAAGACAGTCCTGGAGGCAAGGAGAATTCTTCATTTGGGCTCTCAGCCTGATTAGAGAGGCAAAACTCAGGGCAAAGAGAATTAAAAGGATTTCATTGTAAGTATGCCAAGGTAGCAACATGTTGATGGGCTAATCACTGAAGATTCCTTCAAGGTGGGGACAGCTTTTATAGGTAACTTTAAAATAATCCAGTTAGGTCCGCCTCCCCAAGGTCGGGTCCTTGAATCTGGGTTCCTCTCCAAGGTAGCAGAAATGTGACAATTTTCAGGTAGGATTATGTGGCAAAGAGCAGGTGATGCAAAAACTGCAGACTCAGTGTCTCCTTCCCCACCAAAGCCTCCCCCAACAATGTTTGATAAACAGGGCTGGGAACAATGGGGAACTGAGCCAACATAACCTTCAACACATGACTGCTGGTGAGATGGTCAGCGAAGTGAATCATGGTAGAAAATGGTCCGAGGCAATCAGGGCAACTACTAACCAGCAATCACTCCCCAGGGTGGGAGGTCTAGGCAGAAAGGATTAAGTCCAATGGCTGAAGAGTGGAGTAAGAAAAGAATCCAGGACTCCTGACTGGATCCTCCCAGGACACTGCTTTGTCATCTGCTGAGTAAGCCAGGGAGTATGGGTTTTGTCCTCTGCATGGCATAGTCAGAGGTAACAAGAAAGTACATTTTTATTGTAAGAGTCTCAAGTCTCAAGGTCAATAAATAATAAGATAATAGCACAGTTTTGGTCAATTAATTGAATGGGATTAAGAAAGGCATAGATATAGGTGAGATAGAGATATCTGTGGGCAAACAAAAGTCAGTGCCATTTTAAGCTTTAATAATGTAACACTGCACTAAGACTTTTTGAGTACCCTGTATATGTATATCACTACGTGTATACACAGATATCCCTCCATATGTATAGAGATAAGTAGATGTGCATTTCCATACATATATAGCTAGCTAACTAGAGATGCCTACCTACATGTGTGCGTGTGTGTATTTACATATTCATATACACAGAGATATGTGTGCATGTATGCGTATTTACATAGTCATATACACAGAGATATGTGTGCGCGTGTGCGTATTTACATAGTCATATACACAGAGATATGTGTGCGTGTATGTGTATTTACAGATGGCTCTTGCTTTATGTAATCGACCGTTCCACCATGGATCTCCACTATTTTCACTTTTATGTAATGCAGATTTGCCTGGGATGTGGGGAAGGGAGGGGGCTGGCACACAGTTCAAGGCCATGGCTGGGGACAGAGAAGGGAGAGCAGGAGGAAGAACATGAGGGGGCCAAGGGGGCAGGGCCAGCCAGTTCCCTGGCAGGAATGGAGAGGAAGGACACATGGGAGGCAGACACTTTGGGGCTGGAAATGGAGAGAGACAGGAGAGGACAGACAACATATGGGGTGGGGGAAAGACAAGCGGTACCCAAGCACAAATGGAAGATGGACAGGCAGGTGGGAGGACTGAACCGAGCCAAGGACTCTCTCAAAGCTGGAGGTCTCAAGCCAAGCTATATCCCCCATCCCATCCCATCCCATTCCATCCCCACCCCATCCAACAGCATCAGAGGAGATCTCTCTGTTTGTATTCTTCTCCTTTTACTTGGAGGGCTTTTTTGGGGGGTGCACCACCTAGCTGCCTGTCTGTGTATGTGTATGTATATATATTTTATATATATATATATATATATATATATATATATACACACATATATATGCACACATATATACTTATATGTACATACATACTTACATATTCAGGTAGCCAGAGCTACATATCTACTCTCTATTATTAGATACGTATACATATATTAGATATATAATATACATACATACATGTGTATATGTGTGTATATATACGTGTGTATATATATATATATATACACATGTACGTATACACATACACATATATATACACACACATATACCCTCTCTAATATATCCCCTCCCTCTCTATTATTAGAGAGAAAGCATTTATTAAGCACTTACTAGTGCTAGGTACTAATTAACACTGGGGATCTAAATACAAGCAAATAAAACAGTCCCTGCCTTCAGGGAGTTTCCTTTCTACGTCAAGGGTATAGGAAGGATTAGGAGAAAGCGGGTACTCCCTCAAGGTTATGACCCCTGGCAAGACAATTGAGAACAACTTTTCCAGCCGAGGAACCCTGGGGGTGGACTCTGAGTTTCCTGTGGGGTAGAGATGAGCCAGAAGAGATCAGAGAGTTCTGGTGGAAACAGTATTGGTTTGGAAGTCAGAAGGCAGATCAAAGATTCAGAGCTGGCAGCAGACTCAGAAGACACCTGGTCCCAATGCCTTCGTGCTGCACATGAGGAACCGAGATCCATAGAGGTTAACAATACCACATTGCCCCTCCTGGATAATGGACTGCTAGATCAAGAAGTGACCTGGAAATTGTCTAATTTCCCTGTGATATTTTTCTATGCTGTACTAGCTTCATGACCTTGAGGGAATCAGAGCTGGGACCCTTTCTGTCTCCCTAGTTTCTTCACCTGGAAAACGAAGTGGTTGGAGTAGTAGAGGATCTCAAAAGTCTTCCAACATTGGTCTTACTCTGTAGAATTCCTGTTGGAGATTGTTCAATGTGGCCACAAGATGGCAGCCGGTGATCAGACATGGGACAGTGGTGTCTCCCTGCACAGTACCATACTTCTACCAAGGCCGGAAATGCAGCCATGAAGATACGTGGTTGTTACTGCTGATACTTGCGTGTCTGGCTATTTTTATTGGTACCTTTTGTTTCTGAATCACCTAACTTTCCCTCTGTTAGAGGGAGGAGAAGGGCATCACTCTAATGTTACAGTAACAACAGAAGAAAGCTTGGCCAGAGGAAAGGATAGCAATAAGGCTTAGAAATAAGTACAATAAATTGTGCAGCGGCTAGAGCACCAGCCCTGGAGTTGCGAGGACCTGAGTTCAAATCCAGCCTCAGACACTTGACACTGTAACTCTGGGCAAGTCTCTTAATCCTCATTGCCAAAAAAAGAAAAGAAAAAAAGTACATTAGGACTGTCCTTTCCCTAGGAAGGAAAGGTGATAGTTCCAACCTTGTTGAACATTTTACACTTATGGCTACATAAGAACAGTCCTGAGTACAGATTACTGGGGTAAATGAACCAGAAGAAAGATTGGTCATGTCTACGGTGGAAAGAACATTGACTTTAGGATCAGAGGATCTGGGTTCAGATTCCACCCATGAAAAGTATAGTGCCTTATGGTTTGCAAAATACTTTGCAAATATTATCCTTACAACAACACTGTGAAGAAGATGCTAATTATTATCCCCATTTTGCAGATGGGGAAACTGAGGCTGAGAGCTTATGTGACTTGCCCGCATTCACACAGCTAGTAAGTACCTGAGGCTGGATTTGAACTCAGGTCTTTCTTACTCCCTGTTTGCCTCAGTTTCTTCATCTGTAAAATGATTTGGAGAAGGAGGAATGGCAAACAACTCTAGTGTCTCTGCTAAGAAAATCCCAAATGGGGTCATAAAAAGTCAGACGTAACTAAACAGCAACAAAAAACACTTTTTTTGAGCACTAGTCTTAACCTGACTTGATTTATAGTCATCTGTCTGATTATCTCAACTAGATTGAACCTCCTTGAGGGCAGAGATAGATCATTATCCTCCAGCCCCAGCATGACGCATTGGACTAAGTAACAACTTAAGAAATGCTTATTGAATTTGTTGTATCCCACAACTATTTCTGGGATTCCATTTGCACAAAATTCCTCCCCAGCAGCCCTGGCTCTCCCTGAATACCAGATACCAGTTGCTGTCTGGTTTCTAGTGCCAAGAGACTCAGGTTTCCTCCCCTTAAACAGGCTGGAACAATTCACAGAATCCCAGAATTCCAGAGATGGAACATTAGTACAAGCCATACCTCAAAATGAATTCCCACAGTGCAAAGCCCTGGAGTCCCCAGGGACAGCAGCTCACTGCTACTCAGTGCAATGATTTCAGGTTTGCTTTTGTTTGCTTAACCCAGGGGTGCAGCCCTTTGGTGGAATCATTTAGTTTGGATTCAGAGGGCCACACTTGAGGACCTAGAGGGCCACATGTGGCCTCCAGGCCACAGGTTCTCCACCCCAACTTGGAGAAGCTAGCAGACTTCTAGTGGCCTAGTCAAAACTCAGGCTTTTTAGAATAATAAAAGATCTATTTCTTGCACTAAGGTCCTACTCCAAGGTCTCATTATTTATATGCAAGCAGTTTGAAAGTCAGAAGTGCCTAGTATGGTGCCTGGCACACAGTAGGCAGTTGATTAATCTGTGATTTTTTGATTGATTGATTATCATGGCATGGAGGCCATCCTGGGTCAAAGGAATGACGGCAATGTGGGAGCTTTGGCCTGTGAACTAGTAATCCAGAAGGCAGAGAGCACTTGATGTCAGTCACTCCAAGACCAATCTAGCTGCATCTTAGCCACCAGGGGATCTGTTTCCACCTACTGGGGACCCCTCCTCCAGGTCACTGCAGCTCATGACTCTTCTCAGCAGGGTTTCAAACTGTGTTGGATGAAGGAAGATTTATACCGATGGAATCACACATTATAGGGAAAGAGATTAAACCTGCGATTTCACTGGTATGGGGAACTCTGCTACCAGTGCTTATCAGTATGCATCTTTCTGGCAATTTCTAGCCTTAGACGTCTAGAGAAGAGGAGTTTAAGCACAGGGCACAATGCATCTAATGCAATTGGGAGATACTTAGCATAATAACAATACAGTAGAATTTAGATAATGTTAACATAAAGTTTTCTAGGTTAATATGCTCCTGCAGGGATCCTTGTGTACAGTTTAGTGGCCCCTCTCCCCCCACTTCTATTTGACCTGGCACTAATGGTCTAGATCACTGGTACATCTAGTTATTTGCCTGGGCTCATGCAGACAGTATGTGTTAAAAGTGGAACTTGAAAACCAGGACTTCTTTGCTTCAAAGCCTGGTCTCTATTGCAACACTGCCTCTAAGATTTAGACTTGTAAGGGCCTTAGAGGTTACCTAGTCCAACCCTCTCATTTTATAGGTGAGGAAATTGAGAAAAGATGAAGTGACTTGCTTAAGGTAACAAAGGTAGTAAATCACACAGACATTAGAACTTGGGTCCCATGACTCCAAGGCCAACGTTTTGTTTTTTAGTCTTTTTATTTTTTTAAAAAAATCTAATATATGCTTTTTAATTTTAATTTATTTTTTTAATTAAGAAGTAATAGTGATACCTAGAGCTTTATATTTGTCCAAGGGGCTTCATAGACCTTCTAGTCTCCATGATTCAGGTGGGAAGGAAGGAGCCAGGGTTAGACTGGGAGTCAGACTAGTCTGGAGACATGCTTGCGTTTCCGGGATTGGCGAGGTAGGCACTAAGGCCAAACTGGTTCCTACCACCAGGAGCAGTCAGTCTTTGCCATGCTGGCATTTGTCTTGCCTCAGGAGGAGAGAGTGACTTTGCACAGCCCTCCCTCGCTTAAATCCAATTCACCTGCATGCCATGGTATCACCTTCCTGATGCCACGGTCGTCTTCAAGAACGAAGTACAAACAACAGCAACATTTGACCGTAGTGGACATGTTGGGATCAAGCCCAGGGGGCTTCCACAGCAAAAGAAATCCTGGTGTAGTGGAGGGGGGATTGGATTTGGACAACCACACAGATGATCTGAATTCCAGTTCTCACTAATAGGATTAGAAGTCGAGGCTCCAGGTTCTAATTCTGCTTCTGACACATACTACCTGTGTGACCTTAGGCAGCTGACTTCACTTCTCCCTGTAAATTGAAGACGTAGGACGAAATAACCTGGGAGGAAGGTCCCTTCCCAGCCCTAGCATTGAGTGATTTTCTGAATCCCGTGTCTGGGTGGCCACCGTCCAGCAGCCAAGAGCAGCCTGGGGCTCGGACCCCTTGCCACCGAAAGACTCTGGCTTTGCTCTGCCCTGTGGGCAAAGGCGAGGCCAGTGGTGGGAGCTGGTGATGCTCAGGGTCGCTGTACGAAGGGGTGGTGGTCAGCCGGTCCAAGGGCTCTCTCTTGTTTTTTTTTTTTAATCTTCTCACCGCTCCTCCCCTGTTGAAAGTGAAACCATTTCCCACAGCTCCCGAAGGTCCGCCCAGTTCCCTCCCCCTGTTGATCCCAGCCCACTTTCTCCGGCCACGGCGCAGGTAGCCACGCGTAGCCCGGGACCATGGTGGTGCTGAAAGGAATCCCCTCGCTGCTCTCCCCCGAGCTGCTCTTCGCCCTGGCGAAGATGGGGCACGGAGACGAGATTGGTAAGAACGGCCCAAGGCTGGCCCAGGGCTACCCCAAGACCCTGGGGGGCGGATGGAAGCGGGGGCAGCACCCCCTTCGCCCCCGGGATCCCCTTATGTTTTGCTCCCGCCAGCGCTGCAGCGATCACTTCTGCGGCCCCGTCACACACTCCCACACCCCGCCACCATCAGCTCCCTTAACCCCGTCCTTCAGGATCCCCCAAAAGATCACCTGGCAGCTCAGGTGTCCACTGGACAGGAAGTCAGGTGACTGGGCCCAAGGCTCCCTTCAGCAAGCCGGCAGAAGCGCGGGCTATTGGAATTTCACATGGATTCCCCCAGAAGAGGGAAAGCTTTGGGGTCTGGCCCCCTGACAAGCTTCCTTATGACTTCCGATTTTCCTCTATATCCTTTTCTCACCTCCTTCTTTTCATGTTCCTCTATTCCCCAAGAAAAGAACTTCAGCCGGTTCAACTACACCAAGCCCTTTATTTGAAAATCTGCATTCATAAAACTTTTCTTTGCAGGCTTCCTTTGAAGAGGGAGCTTTCCTAGGCCATCTTAGGCAGGATTTGATTTACAGAAACGGGACCTTTCTGCTGCTCAGTTCAGAGTCGGAAGAATAGACAAGCTCTTTCAAATATCCACCCCTATAATTCCCAACCACTCTTTCCCTAGGCTGTATACAAGTCACCCCAGGTGGCCAGCAGGTGGTGGTAATGGCCTGAGGAAATACAAAACACATTTATAATCAAATGATGACTTTTGGGGAATCTGGTTCCCATTGGATTCTTCATATGTAAAATGAAGGGGTTGGGCTAGGTCAGCCCCTATTAAACTGTGGGTTGAGGCCCCATCATGTCCCAAAGTTTAAGAAGCCCTGGGCTAGATGACCTCCATGATCCTTTCCAGTTCTAAATCCATGGTGCTCTGACTCTTGCTTCCCTGGCCCGACGATCCAGAGCGAGAAGATGACCAGTGGTAGCTCCAGGCATCAAATGTTCAGAACCAGCTCTCTGGACTTTCATACTTCAGCTCTATGTGGTACAATAGACAGGTGGCATTTTCACCTATCCTCATGGTCAGTTGTGTAGCTGATGATGCAGCAACCTCAGGGAGATCTAGTCTGACTTGTTACAAAAATGGCTTGAAAAACAAAATTGACTATTGCAAGTCATCTATCTCAGTCTTTTAAAAGAGCCTCTATACTGACCTTGTTATCATTCCTACAAAAATCCACTCTCCTTTGGTAGGGAGATGTTTTGCAAACTCTCTTCACTGGGGTCTTTGTAGCAAGGCCAGGAGGTAAGAACACTGGCTTGGGAGCTAGACTGCTGTCCCAGTTCTGTCATTGACACTCCTTGTGACTTTGGGTATTGGCAAGTCACAATCTTTGTCATCTTGGGTTTGTGCTGTGTAATAAGTGGATACAGTGATCTCAAAGACCCTTGTATTTCCAACATTCTTTGGTCCTAGATGAACCATTTATATTGTTGTATCAGTCTTCCTTCCTTGCTGGGAGGATGGCATGAGCTCCTCGAGGGTGAGGACTGATTTATTTTTGTCAAAGCCCAGTGTCTGGATAGCATAAACAGCTAATAATCCTTTTTGGATTGAACAATGGCACTGATCTCTTTTATATATCATTGTTTTTTGTTTGTTTGCTTGCTTTTTAATGCTGTGGCTATGTCTTCCTTCTCTTGATGTCCCAGAAAACTTAGTTCCCAAGGCATGTCATACGCAATGTGGCCAAAACAAAGCTTACTATCTTTCCCCCCAAACCCACCCCGTTTCCAGACGTCCCTGTTACCATGTAGGGCACCACCACCCTTCCAGTCACCCAGCTTGACCACCTCCATGAGTCATTGTAGCTCTCTCTCTTTGCCCGTATCCATTTGGCTGCCAAATCTTGTTTCTGTCTTTTCTATGTGTCCCCTTCCCTCCTCTCACGCAACCACCACCCTAGTGCAGGCCTGTAAAAGTAGCCTTATAACTGATCTTGATTTCTCAAGTCTCTCCCCAGTCCAATCCATTCAGCTGCCAAAGTGTTAATTCCTCAAGCACAGGACTGATTACGGAACCCACCCCCATACACCCCCTTAATAAACTCCAATGGCTCCTTTTGCCTCCGGGATCAAATATAAAATCCTCTGTTCAGCTTTCCAGGCTCTTCCTTCCTTTCTTCCTTTCCTTCCTTCCTTCCTGCCTTCCTGCCTTCCTTCTGTTCCTTCCTTCCTGCCTTCCTTCTGTTCCTTCCTTCCTTCCTTCCCAGTCTTCTTCCTCATTACTTCCTCCATAAGCTCCATGTGCCAGCCATAGTGACTTCCTTGCTGTCCCTCACACGTGATGGTCCATCTCTCCTCCCAGTGCCTTTGCATTCAATGTTTTCCATACCTGGGGTGCCCTTTCTCCTCATCTCAGCCTTTTTGAGTCTCTGGTTTCCTTCAGGACTCTGCTTAAGGTCCACCTTCTGCAAGAGACCCTTCCTGGTGCTTCTAGCCACTAATGTTACCCTATAAATTTTATATGTAGTTCATATAGACCTATACATGAACATCTCGTCTCCCCTATTAGAGTGTATACTCACTGAGGGCTAGGATTTTATATTTTTTTTTATGTTTGTATCCCCAGTGCTTAGCACAATGATTGACACATAGAGGAGGCTTGATTATTGCTATTAATTGCCAGAAGTCCTTTACCTTGCTTTGCCTTTCCTGGTTGAGAGGGGACCTCTTATTTCTGATTGGTCTAGACCTTCCTTAGTTCACCTCTTTAAGTAGTCATACACCCACCAGCCAGCTATTGCACAGTATGGTACAGTGGCAATAGTGTTGGATTTGGCCAGAGGACCTTTGTTCGATTACTAACTCTTCCACTGACTACATATGTGACCTTGGGCAAAACCCACTAGCTTCTGGCCTCAATTTTCTTATCTACAAAATGGGAGGATGAGATCAGATGGTCTCCAAGATTCCTGTCTGCTACAAACCTACGCTTCTGTGATCTGGGCTATTATTTTTATTGGGGCTGATAATGATGACTTAACACTTCTGCTTTATTCAGTTCTTGCAGATGCCAATTTTCCAACTTCTTCCATATGCCGTTGTGGCCCAGTGGAAGTCAGAGCAGATGGTGAGTCCCTGCTTTCCTCCCACCCCATCCCCAGATACACAAGGATCAAAGTGAAAAAAAATCCACCTTATCCTTCATTGATAAGGTTTCAGATTTGTTGTCAACTAACAGCGGAAGGTTTTTCATCTCTCTGAAATGCTTAGAGGTAGCGTAAAGGAAAATTAACGTGGTATCAGAAGTGGGTCAGAGAGAGGCATCTGTGGCTTGCTGGAGAGAGGACTAGATGGGTTAGGAAGAACTGGGTTTGAATCCTCCCTCAGGCACTCAGGTGGAACCCTGGGCAAGTCACTTAAGCCTCAGTTTCCTCATTTGTAAAAGGAGCATGATAGTAACAGGCTTGTTGTGAGGAGTAAGTAATATCATATGTGCAAAGCATCACAAACCTTAAAGCATCATAGAAAGGTGACTCATTAAAACAAGAAGTGGGTTCCAGTCTCAGCTGCCACTTCTTAGCTCTGGTGCAGCAGATTAGGATGCTGGACTTGGAAATCTTGACCACAAGCTTTGGCTCTGCCACTTACTTTTGGGGTGATTTTGTACAAGTTGTTTAAACTCTCTGGGCCTCAATTTCCTCAGCTATTTAAAAAAAAAGGAGGGTTGGTATAGATGACCACTGAAATACCTCCCAATTCTAAAGCTACAATCCTTCAATCCTAATGGGTGGCGCAAAAGGCAAGAGCCCTAGACTTGGAATCAGGAAGATTTGAGTTCAGATCTGACCTCAGACACTTACTGACTCTGCGCCTCTGGGCAAGGGAATTAACTTCTGTCTGCCTCAGTTTTCTCAGCTGTAAAAAGGGAATAATAATAGTATCCATCTCTTCACCTGCATAATTGATATATTGCTTGTCTTCTCGGTGGGTGTGTGTGTGTAGGGGGATTTGGAACTCAAAATTTAAAGAGAAAATAATATTAAAAATAAATACTAAATTAAAAATTAAAAAAAATAGTAAAAATAAAAGCACCTGTCTCACAGGGGTGTTGTGAAGATCAAATGAGATAACATGTATAGTGCTTTGTAACCCTTAAAGTACTATGTAAATGTTAGTTATTATTATGATTACTTACTGAGTAGGGTTATTTTGAGAAATGATTCCATTTCTCAGACATTATTCATGCATTTGCTATGAGTCCTGACATCAGTCGAGGTCATTCATGTATGTCAAGCACTTGGTAAGCAGGCATGCTTTCTTTTATTTTTATTTTTTATTTTTATTTTTTTTTTTAAATTTTTGTGGGAAGGCAGGGCAATTGGGGTTAAGCGACTTGCCCAAGGTCACACAGCTAGTACCTAGTGTGTCAAGTGTCTGAGGCCGGATTCGAACCCAGGTCCTCCTGACTCCAGGGCCAGTGCTTTATTCACTCTGCCACCCAGCTGCCCCCATACATGCTTTCTAAAGATAAAATGCTGATTGACTAACTGATCCCATGTGGATCTAGCCTATTGCAAAAATGGAACTCCAGCTTAGGTCTTTAACACCATGCTATGCTTTCTCCATTGTGCTAAATTAATGACATTAGCTGCATAAATAAATAAATAAATAAATAAATAAACAAATAAATAAATAAATAAATAAATAAATAAATAAATAAAGACTAGTTTTTGTATGAAATTTTAGAATTGCGATGCACTCCACATATACTATCTCTCGTGATACTCACAACAATCCTGTACTATCATCATCCCCATTCTACAGATGAGAAGCCTGAGGCTGTCACGTTCCCAAGGTCAAACAGCTGGCAAATGACTGAGGCAGGATTCGAACTCAGATTTTTCTGCCTCTACATCCTGCCCTCTATTCACCACACTACCTAGCTGCCTAGTGGGGAAGACGAAGCCTAATAACAAAATACCCAAGGCTGACCACTTCTGCGAAGACTTTTAATAAGGGAAACCTATGTCCTCCTGCGGCAGCCTGCTTCACTTTGGGGCAGCTCCGTTTGTCAGGTTGTTCTTCCCATTAGATTACAGGGCAGGGACTGTCCTTTTGCCTCTTTTTGTATCTCCAGGGCTTGGCACAGTGCCTGGCACAGAGCAAACACTTAAATGTTTCTTGTTTGTTTGATTGCATTGAAGCATGATTTTGCCTCTTTGGCAACTTACGCCCACTCTTCCTAGTTCTGCCCCAAACAGGGCAGATCCGAATACTCTTTTACAGGGTAGTTTTTCAAGTATTTGAGGATCTCTCTTGTGCCCTTTGCCCCTCCCCCCCCAAATCTTCTCTTTCCAAGTGAAATATCCCAAGATCCTTTGACCATTCCTCATGTGGTATAAAGTTGAGGCCCTTCACCTTTCTGGTTGCTCTCCTCTGAACATCTTTCCCTTTATCTGTGTTCCTCCTAGATTGTGCTCAGAGCTGAGCACAATATTCTAGATGTAGCCTGACCAGGGCATAGTACGCTGGGACCTTCATCACCACCCCTTTGGTCCTTAGAGCTCTGCCTAACTTAGCACAGTCCAAGATTGAATTAGCTTTTTTAATTTTTAAAATTTTCCCCTGGCTTACAGGGTTGCTCTCAGATTCTAATAAAATACTGGATAGGAAAGTGCTTTGAAAAGTACTGTAGCATTTTAGGGATGTAAAGGATTGCTATTAACCATCATGGGAGGGAAGAGCTCAGAGGAAGTGGCAGCCACCACACCTTTTCACCAGGCAAGTTGGATAAAGCTGTGTGGTCAGGTTTTGCTGTCCCAGAAGCCTCTGCTCATAGCCTTCATGACTTAGCCCTGCCATCCCCAGTGTCCAGGCTGCACTGAGGCTGTCTTTACTTTCTTTGTGGTTGTAGGCTTGAGCATCCCACAGCTACTGGAGTCCATTTTGAAGCTGCTACCCTTGGATACTCATGAGCCAAATTCGGTAAGAATACCTTCAAGGCCCTGTACTAAGGGGTAAGGATAGCAAGACTAGTGAGAAGTCAGGGAGCTTCTGGGGTCACAGAAATTACAGGATCTCATCCCAGAAGGATCCTTAGAGATCATTTAGTCCAGTTTGTACAGGAAAGGAATCCTTTCTGCAGTATCTGTAACATCCCCAGCATATCATCATCTAAGTTTTGCTTGCAGACCTCTAGGGAGGAGGAAAGCTTGGACACTGTAATTTTTCACCCCAGTGAAGAGAGTGGGGGACAGCTGGGTTCCTGGGTTCAGTTCTGTGAGCCTAGACACGAGTTTCTCTGTGCCTCAGTTTCTCCCTATGACAAACTGGAAAATTTTTGTTTACCCTCATTCATGCCCTTTTCTTCAAATTATAGCATGTAGCTAACATTTATACAGTGCTGTATCAGAAACAAAATTTAATGCTATTTTGCCATTAACTAGATATAAGACCTTGGATGAATTATTTCCTGGTCTCTAGGTCTCTGCTTTCTCATCTGTGAAATGAAGGGTTTGGGCTTCATGTCAAGGAGGAAAAGCCCCCAACTTCCTAACTCTGGGAGCTAGCAAATAAGTGGAATGAGCTGCCTCAGGTGGTGGTAGCCTTCCCATCATGGGAGGTCTTTGATCAAAGGCTGGATAAAGGCTTGTTGAGGATGCTTTAGCAGGGATTCGCTTTTGGGTGTAACTTGAATTAATGGCCACAGAGGGCCTCTCCAGCTCTCAGATTGGGTGATTCTGTGATTACCTGATCTCTTAGATCCCTTCCAACTCAAATATTCTCTGAATCCACAACTCTGCCATCCTATTCCCACTTGAACTGAATGGCCATGAGTACCTCTGTCCTCAGTATTTGGGGATTTCTTTGATTGGGTGCAGCCTATCATAAAATCATCAGGATAGGCAATAATTAGTTGGAGAATACTCACTAATTCTTCCCATCTGCTTTCCAGGTAGTGGTCATGGATCCGGTAGAGAGTGACAAGGCCAAAGGTCTCCAGACACCTGATGTGTGGCAAACCTACAAAAGTCTCCTGTCTCAGGCTGGCTTCAGGGTAAGTTTTTTGACTTTTCTGTCACATAATAAGGAAAAGGTCGGGTGGGCAACAAGGGGCCAAGTGATAAAGTCTCTGTGCCTGCTGGTTCTCATGGTGACACAGGTCTCTGAGGGGCATCAGTGACATACATCTTATCCTCTCCCAAACCTACTCTGGGGACTTTGTGTATGTTTCCCTTTTGTTGTTGTTCAGTCATTTCAGTCACGTCTGACTCTTCATGACCCCATTTGGGGTTTTCTTGGCAGAGATACTGGAGTGGTTTGCCATTTCCTTCTCCAGCTCATTTTACAGATGAGGAAACTGAGGCAAACAGGGTGAAGTGGCTCACCTGGGGTCACACAGCTGATAAGTGTCTGAGGCTGGATTTGAACCCAGGAAGTTGAGTCTTCCTGACTCCAGGCCTTGCACTATGGTGTCACCTAGCTTCCCTTTATTCTGTTTATATTTATATATGTACTTATCTCCCCCATTAGAATATAAGTGCTTTGTGAGTAGGGACTTTTTTCTTCTTTATATTCATTCTGCCACAGTGCATGGCACAAAGTGAGTAGGCATTAATGAGTAGTACCTAACATTTTTGTAGTTCTTTGCTTTGTGAAGCATTTCCTTGTGTTATCTCATTTGATCCTCACCACAGCCCTGCGAGGTAGATGCTTTTTTTTTAAACAGATGCAGAAATAAGGTTTAAGTGACTTGCCCAGAGTCACTGAGCTAATAAATGTCTGGGCGGGGCTTGAACTTGGTTCATCCTGACTCCAAGTCCTATACTCAGCCACCTCGCTGCCCACAAAATTTTTGTTGATTGTTTAATTTAGATTGATAATAATTAATTTCAGTGGCTGTTATGCACATGGACCTTCTCTTAGGAAGAGAGGGACCCTTTTCTCCCTTGAGTTTTGGGCTTCAAAGACAAGCCACCTGGCTCTTGAACCTTTGCTCCCACCCCCAACAACAACAATAATAATCTCTGGACTAGGAATCAGGGGAGGCGAGATCTAGTTTCTGTCCACTATTAACTATGTGGTGTTCTTGATCTCCTTTTATGTAAAATGAGTAGAATATTTTTTCCTTACTTTGTAGATGATGATCTCACATAAAATCCCCCTGAAATGTCTGTAGAGCCACGTAAGGGAGAAGTGGTAGGGTTTAGACCAATGGTGTCAAACTCAAGTAAAAGCAGGGGCCACGAATTGATACAAGAGGGCATCTGCGAGCTGCATGTTAACTTAATTTGAAAATGTAATGTTACCTACATTTTACTGCATTTTTTTATTTATCTCGTAAATATTTTCCAATTTTTAAATCTCGTTTGGCCAGCACAGCCACATGTGACTGGGGCAGCATGTTTAATAAGTCTGGTGTAGAGGACAGAGTGATAGAGGAATCAGGAGAATCCTGAGTTTGAATCCTACCTTCAATGCTTACTAGCTATGTGACCATTTAACCTCTCTTAGCCTCAGTTTCCTCATCTGTGAAATGGGGATAATCCCTGTAGCATTGAAGTCACAGAGCTTGTGAAAGTGCTTTTTAAACTCCCTTAAAACTGTAGGAACTCCAGCCATTATTAGATGCAAAGTGTCGTGGTTGTTTTTTTCACCTGCTTTGGAAAGGTGTGGGAGGATGGTGGGATAGCATCTGGATGACAGGCTGGGTGAACACACTGAATGAGAATAATTCCATGGTGAGCAGGAGCAAGTCACGCCATTTCCCCGGGCGCCTTATTCCTCTTATGTGAAATGAGGCATGATTGTGCTTGGGACAGAAAGCGTTCTGAGGATTCATCGATAGGTTCTGCTGCCGATAATACTCATCAAGAAGCAGAAAGGCCTGGAAAAACCAGGCTATGATATGTTCAGAGCATAGACCCACAGCATCCAAAAGTCAATGGGCCCCAAACAACAGCCTTAACCTGCGTTATATAGATTTTGGTTACCTAGGCAGGATAATACAACAGAAGGAAGAAGGAGAAGGTAAAGATTTACACATCAAAGAACAGACAGTGAAAAGACACCTATGTGAGATAAAATGAGAAACTGGTCAGGAAACACTGGGGATATAGCTGAAATTTGCAGACTAATCATTACCACCAGAGCCATGGCTAGTTACCTTACACGTTCATCTTAAGGAAATCGAGGTAAATTCTCTTTTCAGAAATTCTCTTTTCATTAATCAGTTAATCGCTTGTGTTACAGTTTGAGGTCTCACTTTGAGTTTTTTTACATGACTTCCTTGTCTTACACAAATGGCAGTAATGAAGCTGGGTCAGAAGTTCTCTTAAGACATCCTATGATGGCCACCTACAAAGATTGTGAAGATTTCATGACCTAATCAGGCAGCTAGGTGGCATAGTGGATATAACAGCAACAACAGCAATAATATTGACGATAACGATAACGAGCATTTATATAGTGCTTTAAGGTTTGCAGAGCTCTTCATAAACTCGTACTAGCCTCCTCACAACAGCCCTGGGAGGTTGCTCCACTTGTTATCCCCAATCTACAGATGAGGAAACTGAGGCACCAAGAGGTTAAGTGACTTGCCCAGGGTCACACAGTTGGAGTCTGCAGTCCCATTTGAACCCAGGTCTCCCTGTCTTCAAGTCCAACACTATTCACTGCGTCACCTAGCTGCCCCCAGGCGCTTAAGTTTAGGTGCTTTAGTGTGGAGTCATGAAGTTCAGATCCTCTCTCTTAGACCATCAATAGCTCTGTGACCCTGGGCAAATCTCTCCCAGCCTCAGTTTCCTCATCTGTAAAATGGGGGGGGGGGTAATAACAGGACCTACCTCCCAGGGTTGTTGTGAGGATCCAATGAGATAATATTTGTAAAGAGAGCTTAGTACAGTGCCTGTACACAGTAGGTGCAATATAAATGTTTATTCCCTCCTTCTACAAAGCTTTGGACCCAGATCTGCACTCATGGTTTAGTCCTGTTCTGCAGAGATCAGGATAGGGATCGTATCTGTGATTTCATTGGTATAGGCAGCTTTCAGTGCAAGTGGGCACCTTCTCGGCAACCGATAATCTTGGAGAGACTGTAGCTGCACTACAACACGGAGAGTAGCTAATTTGCCCAGGGTCACAAAGCCAATGTGGGTCAGAGATGAGCCTTGAGCCCGTGTCTTCCTGAATTTCAAACTTCTGGCTCTCTCTCCAGTACTTCGTGTTGCCTTTGTACTATAAAAGTAAAAACAAAATATAAGCTTAGTAAAAATGCTAGACTAATTCAATGCTCACATGGAAAAATGTTCTCTATTTAAAACACATTGCCAAACACAATAATATCAGGAACAACTGATATAAAAAGCAGCATCTTCCAGGGAGACAATTTAAGCTCGCCAGTGTTGTGTCTATTCTTAAGCCCATTATCATCCTCCGATGGCTGTCAAGTAAAAGAGAATTATGTCGAAACAACACATGAATCACTTAATGTATACTGGTAACATCGATTTACATTATATAGTTTAACTGAAAAACAAGTTAAATAGGCTACTTTATCTCGTGAGAATTTTTCCAATGGCATTATAAAAATGTGATTTGGACTTGATAAGTATAAAATTCTTAATGCACACCAATGAAGAATGGAGACTGAAGGCTTTGAGCTTGAATGCAAAGGTCAAACTGAATCAGTGGGTGAAGGTGATAACTTTGAAATATGTTGGCCTTCTCCAAGCAAGGTGCATTGAGTGTGAGCCACCAAGAAGAAGCAAACCTCACTTTACAAAGCAATAATAAATGCTAACTGCAGGTACACAACACTGTAAGCAAATAGTCTCCAAATGGACACCATGGAACAGTCAAGATCCAAGGTGTTATCCAAAGACTCTCTATGGGCAACATCTACATGAACTCAACCGAAAATATACTGATAAAGAAGCATCCAAAAATGGCTTAACCATGTGAATTTGTTTATATCAACCAAGAAGTCTAATAGTGATCCAGGATCTTTTCATTGCTATGAGAAACAACAGAAAATTTATCTTTAGGAAGCCAGGACTCATTGATTAATGCAGATTACACAAAGAAATGATGGAAACTACAACATATCTCTACAAGTTGCAAAATTTTAGTGTCAGATACTTGGAAAGATGTGAAAAGGTAGCTTGAATTGTACACCAGAAGCTCACTACTCTTTACAGACTAAGAGCCGACAAACCCCCATGCTACAAATACAAACCCTAAAATAGTCTTGAGAACTCAACAAATACATAGTATTGGAAGCACAGAGTCATTACAGACAAAACTGATGCTTTCAATCAACTGGACATAACATTGATCTATGTGCATTTTTAACAGATGTAACCATTTCAAATACTTGTAATGTCCCTACAAAATGGAATGAAAAGCTTTCAAAATATAGAGATTTAGTGGAAGAAATTGAAAACCATGTGGGATTGGGATGAGGTATTTGTCATCCCTGACATCTTCTCTGTTATGGAAGTTGTGTCAAAGATGTTTTCCATGAGTTAACCTTGAAATTAGCATTAATCCTAATCATGTACTTTCAGGTACCATGTTTAAAAATAACTGAATCCATATACAGGTTGCTCTTTATCCACCTGGGACTTTTTGTCACTCTTTTTTATCTTTAACCTAATACTGTTTTTTTAAATATATGTTTATAGGGGTTTCTTTGGAGCCATACAAGCTGTGAATGCTTTATATTAAGTACATAAATACTTGGTTTTTATTTGAAAGGGTCATGGGTATTCTCATCTTCTGTTAATAAAAATGTGATGCCTTCTATGAAGAAATATAAGATCAGGGAGGAAGGTGAGTTTGAGTCAATAATTGTGGATCAGATCCAAACCTTCTATTTTCTAGTTTTGCAAAGAAGTTAGAATTTCAATCACCTCCCTTGATGTTGCCATTGTGTTGTTTATGACATTAATGGTACATAAGCTTTCTGTTCTGTGTTTAATCCACTCATGTTTTTGTTGTTTTGGACTTATTTTAACCAGTTAATAAACATTTACTAAGCGCCTACTCTGTACCAGGCACTGTACTAAGCTCTGAAGATGCAAAAAGAGACAAAAGACAGTCCATGATCTCAAGCAGCTCACAATCTAGTGGGGCAGATAACAAAAAACAGATATGGAAGGGGCGGAGCCAAGATGGCCGCATGAAGGCAGCGTCTTACCGGAGCTCTCTTACAAGGTCTGTCAGATTCCCATAAAAAAGTGAATTTGAGCAGATTTGAGAGAGTCAGAAACCGCGAGCAGTCTGCGTGGGGCAAATTTTCCAGCCGGGAGAGTCTGAAAGGCCGAAGGCACAAACCTGTAGGCTTGGAGAGTGCTCGGTGCGGAGCTGCTCCAGACCAAGGCGGAAGCGGCTGGCCGGGAAATCCACGTGGGAGACAGGCTGGGAGAAAGCTGGGCACCCGAAACCAGTGGAGATCCCCAGGCCACCCAACACAGGACGGCAGTCTGTGGAAGCGACGAGAGGCAGCGCAACGCCACTGGCTGTGAAACACCGACTCCGGAAGCTTGCAGCCCAAACGTATGAAACGCAGCTTCTTGAACTTCCGGGAGGCATAATGCCCAGGTAAAGCGCTCTAATCCCTCCCTTCCCCACCCAGAGAATTCCTCGGGGGAAAAAAAAGAACGCTGGAACTGAGCAGAAAGTAGTGGGGCTTCAGTGGTCAAATAGTAGAAGTTCATCAGTCCCAGAGGGGCAGAGTCGGCAGGGGTCAACACCAGGAGCCCAGACGTAACCTTGCTCCCCCAGGGGAAGTGCCAGACATCAGCTCAAACAACAAACAGCTGAGACCATTGCTGATAAGCAAGAGCTGGAGAGCACCCATAGGGGGTGAGAAGCCAGGGAGCCAGACCCCTCCCCCACACCTCAGGAAACTGAAGGCTATAATTCTAGACTCACAACCCCCAGAATAAGAAAGCTGGGACAGAAAGCCCTGAGGCCCAAAGGTAGAAATTCATTGTAAAGGCAGGAAAAGGCAAACCAACATGAAGAAGAACACAAAAAAACCAAGGACAATAGATTCTTTTTATGGAGACAGGCAGGATCAAAATACCAACATAGAAGAGGACAGCAATGACACTGTAGATACATCATATACCTCAAAAGGTAATATGAACTGGTCTCCAGCCCAAAAAGCACTGCTGGAAGAGCTAAAGGAGGATTTTAAAAACCAAATTAGGGAGCTAAAAGAAAATATGGAAAAAAAGATTGGCGAAATGACTACGGAGATTCAGAATCTAGAGAGAGAAAATGACACCCTGAGAGGTAAAATCAACCAATTGGAAAAGGAGACTCAAAAGCAAAATGAAAACACTAACTCATTAAAAATTAGACTTGAGCAAGTGGAAGCTAATGAATCTATGAGGCACTAAGAAGTAGTAAAACAAAAAACAGATATGTACAAACAAACTCCATAGTAGTTAAATAGGAACTAATTAACAGAGGGAAGGCACTAGAATTAAGAGGGGTTGGGAAAGACTTCCTGTAGAAGGTGAGATTTTATTTGAAGGAAGCCAAGAAAACCAGTAGGCAGAGAAGAGGACCAAAATCATTCTAGGCATTTGGGATGGCCAGAAAAAACACCCAGAGCCAAGACATGGAAGAGCCAGGAGGACAGTGTCACTGGACTGATGAGTACATGACATGGAGTAAGGTAGAAGAGGGTTTGGTTATGAAGGGCTTTGAATGCCAAATACAAGATTTTGTATTTGATCCTGGAGGCAATAGGGAGCCACTGGAGTTTGTTGAGTAGGGGGCATGACGTGGTTGGACCTGTGCTTTAGGAAAATCACTCTGGTTGCTGAATGGAGGATGGATTGGAGTGGAGAGAGACTTGAGGCAGGTAAATCCACCAGCAGAATAGACCAGGTATGAGGTAATGATGGTGGGCACCAGGGTGGTGGCAGTGTCAGAGAAGAGAAGAGGACATATTGGAGAGATGTTGCAGAGGTGAAATCAGCAGGCCTTGGCAGAAGCTTGGATATGGGGGAGTGAGAGCTAGTGAGGAATTCAGGATGACTCTCAGGTTTTGAGTCTAGGGGACTAGGAGGATGATGTTGCCCTATATTGCAAAAGGAAAGGTAGGAGGTTTTAGGAGAAAAGATGACTTTGATTTTGGATATGTTAAGTTTAAGACATCCAGTTCAGTATGTGTGAGAGGCAGTTAGATATATTGGATATAAGTGAACAGAAATTCTCTATATCCTCCTTCTTTGAGAATTCTTTCCTCAAATTTGTTTGCTTTTCAAGCCTCTAAATTTAGTTTTTCACTGATATTGAATTATTTAATTTGTTCTTTGTCTCCTTTCACTCCTTATAGCTTTAACCTTTGGCTTTTGTTTTTGATTGTTGGTTGAGGGTATTGAGAATTTCTGATGTACTTTTCCCCCCTAGATTCCATTCTGCATGGGTATTTTTCTTTTTTGTCTGCCTTTAATTGGCAATATGCTGTTGGCATTTTCTAATACACTTAATGGAATGTTATTGATGTTATGAGAGGTGGCATGGGATAGTGAATAGGCCTCTGGATTTGGGGTCGTGAAGACGTGGGTTTGAATCTTGTCCCTGACACTTACTAGCTGTGCGGTTCTGGGTAAATCACTTAACCTCACTGTTCTTCAGTTTCCTTATACATAAAATGAAGGGATTGAACTTAATAGTTTTTAAAGCCCTTTCTGGCCCTCCATCTACACCTCTGTATGCTTCCATTGCCTTTCTGAGAGTCTTCAATAGTTTTCTCAATCCACTTCTGCCTTGGTGGTATTTAATGCCTATCCTTCAGATTATTCCTAGGCAGCTACTTCTTTCTTCCTATGTCTCTATGTATTGGTGATGGGTCTAACATATGCCATTCTGAACAGTTCCTGAAATGTTTTTATATACTCAGTCAAGTAATTCATTTGTTCATGAGGGTTATAGCAGATACCAGCTTTTTAGGATGACTCTGTGTTGGTATACCATAGTTGGTCTATCAGTTGAATCTGTGCTAACAAACTAAAAAAAGGGGGGGCTTTTTAAAAATTCTATTGTAAGTGTGCCCATCTCTACTTCAAAGTTGTTTTAGACCTTGGCATTATTTTTTGCCATCTGTTTCATTGTTATGCAATGCTCCTGGTGTTCATGCTAGGTGTAGCTTTTCACTGTTTCCAGGTTCATCCGCCTTTCTTTCTTCAGATTTAAGTCACTCTGCAATTTCCACTTTTAGTTCATCTAATCTGGGATGAGGGATGAAGTTATTTCTTCATATTGCCATACACTAATGCGTAATACCTAGCCATGTGATTTAGAGGACAGTGTTGAAAACAGCAATACAAAATCTTTGTCTAACCCTGCTAAGATCTTTCCAGTTTTATCAGGCAGCCCTGATGTGTTATAAAAGCATTCGTATCTTCACAAACTAATAACAACATTAATAACTACTAACATGTTTATAGTGCCTACTACATACCAGGCACTATGCTAAACACTTTATAGTTATCACATTTAATCTTCGCAGCAACTTTGAGAGGTAGGCGCTATTATTATCATCCCCATTTTACAGAAGGAGAAACTGAGGCAAGCAGGGGGTAAATGCTTTGCTTAGGGTCACTTAGCTAATAAGTGCCTGGGGCAGGATTTAAACTTCTTGACTCTGGACCTGGCATTCTGGGCACCATGGTGCCAACTTTCTTCCATCTCAAGTGAACTCGTGTATTACCTACTTTTGTGATTGGGGGCATGTGCACTGAAGCATTTCTAGCGTGTGAGAGAATGGTATCTCTGATCTGTTCCAATACATTTTTACTTCTTGTGGTAATAGAATGCAAAAGAATGTGCCCCATTCACTTCTCAGATTCCTTCCTCTGGCTGGGGGTACAGTATTATCAGAGTCCAATGGGCCAGCATTTCAGGGCTCTGCCAGGCCTTCACAGCTACTGTTGTGGTCTCAGAGCACACATAGTCCCTTTTCTATATGTTACCTAGATTGGCTTCTCCTACTTGGCCTTTCTTTCCACCCCTATGTACTGATGATGGGTTGGGTTTGGGCACAGGGGTTATTATTATTGGTTTGAACCTGTTGTTTAATCCAGTGTTGGGATACCCCAATGTGGAAACTTCCTCAACCAAGGCAGATTATGCATTGTTATAAGATAGATAACATAGCAAGTTATGTGTGATATGTAGTGTTAGGATGTCACCTGGGGCTCTGATAAGTTAAGGGACTTTCAAAAGGTCACACAACTTGTGTATGTCAGAAGCAAGACTTGAACCCAGGTGTTTCTGACTCTACGTTAGGCTTTCTACTCACAATTCTGAGATATTTTTGTCATCATCATCATCATCATCATCAAATTGGTAATTATGATGCTAGTGTTGCCTATGCAATGAGGTCATGTAAGGACCTAATACCATTACATATGTAAAGTGCTTTGCAAACCATAAAGCATCATGCAAATTTCAATGATTACTGTTATCACTAAAAATGAGTAGTACGTACATTATGGGGCTGGTGTGATGTTCAAATGAGTAGAAGTGTGTGAAGGACTTTGGGCACTGACTCTAGAGTTATCTGGGTTTGAAATCCTATAGTGACCCATTGCTCAGGTGACCTAAGGCAGGTTATTTATCTCCTTGGGCCTCAGTTTCCTCATTTGTAAAATGAAGAGTTTGGACTCGATGACCTCCAGCTCTGGATTGATGGTCCTACCTCTATCTATTCTCATTAATTTTTTTTTGCATTTTAACAAGTCAATTTTTATTTAATATTTTAGTTTTCAACATTGATTTGCACAAGATTTTGAGTTACAATTTTTCTCCCCATTTCTACCCTCCCCCCCATTCCAAGATGGCATATATTCTGATTGCCTCATTCCCCAGTCAACCCTCCCCTCTTTCACCCCACTCCCTGCCCCATCCCCCTTTCCCTTACTTTCTTGTAGGGCAGGATAGAGTTCTATGCCCCATTCGCATATCTTGTTTCCCAGCTGCATGCAAAAAAACAACTTTTTTTAAATTTTTTAGGCATCTGCTTTTAAAACTTTGAGTTCCAAGTTCTCTCCCCTCTTCCCTTCCCACCCACCCTTTCTAGGAAGGCAAGTAATTCAACATAGATCACACATGTATCATTATGTAAAACAGTTCCACAATGCTCATGTTGTGAAAGGCTAACTATATTTCCTTCCATCCTATCCTGTCCCCCTTTATTCAGTTTTCTCCCTTGACCCTATCCCTTTCCAAAGGTGTTTGCTTTTGATTACCTCCTACCCCTATCTGCCCTCCCTTCTATTATCCCCCCTTTTAATCCCCATCCCCTTACTTTCCTGTGGAGTAAGATACCCAATTGAGTGTGTATGTTATTCCCTCCTCAAGTTGGATCCGATGAGAGTATAATTCACTCTTTTCCCCTCACCTGCCCCCTCTTCCCTTCCAACAGAACTGCTTTTTCTTGCTACTTTTATGTGAGATAGTTTATCCCATTCTATCTCTCCCTTTCTCCCTCTCTCAATATATTCCTCTCTCAGCCCTTAAATTTATTTCATTTTTCTAGATACCATCCCTTCACATTCAACTCATCCTGTGCCCTCTGTCTATGTTCCCTTCAACTCCCCTAATACTGAGAAAGGTCTCCTGAATTACACACATCATCTTTCCATGTAGGAATGTAAACATAACAGTTCAACTTTAGTAAGTCCTTTGTGATTTCTCTTTCTTGTTTACCTATTCATGCTTCTCTTGATTCTTGTATTTGTAAGTCAAATTTTCTATTCAGCTCTGTTCTTTTCATTGAGAAAACTTGAAAGTCCTCTATTTTATGGAAAGTCTGTATTTTGCCTTGGAGCATGATACTCAGTTTTGCTGGGTAAGTGATTCTTGGTTTTAATCCTAGCTCCTTTGACCTCCGGAATATATTCCAAGCCCTTCCATTCCTTAATGTAGAAGCTGCTAGATCTTGTGTTATTCTGATTGTGTTTCCCCAATATTCAAATTGTTTCTTTCTGGCTGCTTGCAGTATTTTCTTCTTGACCTGGAAACTCTGGAATTTGGCAACAATATTCCTAGGAGTTTTCTTTTCGGGATCTTTTTCAAGAGGCAATTGGGGGATTCTTTCAATTTCTATTTTACCCTCTGGTTCTAGAATATCAGGGCAGTTGTTCTTGATAATTTCTTGAAAGGTGATGTCTAGGCTCTTTTTTTTAATCATGGCTTTCAGGTAGTCTAATAATTTTTAAATTATCTCTCCTGGATCTATTCTCCAGGTCAGTGGTTTTTCCAATGAGATATTTCACATTGTCTTCCATTTTTTCATTCCTCTGCTTCAGTTTTATAATATCTTGGTTTCTCATAAAGTCACTAGCTTCCACCTGCTCCAGTCTAATTTTTAAGGTGATATTTTCTTCAGTTGCCTTTGGACCTCCTTTTCCATTTGGCTAGTTCTGCCTTTCAAGGCTTTCTTCTCCTCATTGGCTTTTGGGTACTCTTTTGACATTTGGGTTAGTCTATGTTTTAAGGTGTTATTTTCCTCAGTATTTTTTGGGGTCTCCTTTAGCAAGTCATTGACTTGTTTTTCATGGTTTTCTTGCATCACTCTCATTTCTTGTCCCAATTTTTCCTTTACTTCTCTTACTTGCTTCTCCAAATCCTTTTTGAGCTCTTCCATGGCCTGAGACAAATTTTATTTTCCTTGGAGGCTTTTGATATAGACTCTTTGACTTTGTGGACTTCTTCTGGCTGTATGTTTTTCTCTTCTTTGTCACCAAAAAAGGAATCTAGAGTTTGAGTCTGAGTTCGTTTTCGCTGCCTATTCATGTTCCCAGCCAACTACTTGACCCTTGAGCTTTTTGTCAGGATATGACTGCTTGTAGAGTAGAGAGTATGTTGTCCCAAGCTTTTGGGCCCAAGCACTGTTGTTTTCAGTTACTACTACTCAACCATCACCCTAGCCTCTGTCCCAGCAGTGCTCCTCCTCCACCAAGAACCGCCAACCAGGACCACAATCCAGATCCAAGCAGGGCAAGCAAGAGAATCTGCCTTTGTGCCCACAAAGTGTTCCTTGCACTCCCTCTCTGATCCACTGCTACATTCCTCCCACTCTGTGAGCCAGGGACTCGGGAAGCAGCTGATGCTGGAGTTCTGGAAGCAGCCTCAGGAGCTTCCTGCTGCTGCTACCACCAGTGCTGCACCACCTCCTCCACCCTCAGAGCTGGCGGCCGGACCACTCTGAACTTGATCCCGCAGTTTCCCCCAACATGCTCTTTGGCGTTTATGGATTGAGAAGTCTGGTAACTGCCACAGCTCACTGTTCTGGCTGGCTGATTCTGGGTCTGATCTGTCCTGGCACAGCCCACACTGGGCTGCCCTCTGCTCTCAGCGCCGTGCAATAGACCCTTCCTGGCAACCATCCAGGCTCTCCTGGGCTGGAGACCTATTTCCATCTGCTATTTAGTGGGTTCTGCAGCTCTAGAATTTGTTCAGAGCCATTTTACAGGTGTTTGCGGAGATTTGGGGGAGAACTTAAGCAAGTCCCTGCTTTCCAGCTGCCATCTTGGCTCTGCCCCTTATCTATTCTCATTATTAAAGTTATTGGTGACTCTCTTCCAGACTTCCTATTGCTGTCCAGGGCACCATCATCCTCCCAGTCACCCAAACTCACAATCTGAGCATCCTCTTCAGCTCTTCTCTTGTATATCCAATACTTGCCGAGTCTCCTCAGTTCTACTTGCTTGACATCTCTTGTCAATGAACCTTCTCTCTGCTCACACAGCCATCTCTCTGGGGCAGGCCTTCAGAACCTCACAGTAATAGCCTGCTGGTAATTCTCCCTACCTCACCTCTCCTTATTCTTGTCTATCCATCTCAAGCCAAAGTGATCTTCTAGAATTTCAGATCAGACCATGTTACCCCTCAATAAAACTCCAGTGGCTCTTTTTCACCTCTGGAATCAAATGTAAAATCCTCCAACTTTTAAAGCACTTTACAACCTGGCCCTTTTCCTACCTTTCAAGGCTCCTCACACTTTACTTCCCTCCATACTAACTACAATCCAGCAATAATGGCCTTCTTGCTGTTTCTCACACACAACAAACACCCCATGTCTCAGTTCTGTGCCATTTCACTGGCTTTTCCCCATTCCCAGAATTCTTGATGTCTTTACCTATGCCTCCTGACTTCCTTCAAGACACAGCTCATATTTTACTTCTTCAAAAGGTCTTTTCTAGTCCTTTCCATTGCTAGTACTTTCCCTCTGAGATCACCTCCCATTTATGTTATATATATATCTTATATGCACATAGTTGTTTACATTTTCTCTCCCTGATTAGGATGTGAGCTCTTTGGGGGCAGTCACCTTATTTTTGCCATTCTTTGTATCCTCCCAAGTTTAGCATGGTACCTGGCACATAGTAGGTGCTTAATAGATGCTTATTGATTGATATTATAAGGTCCTCAATTGTGGGCTGATTGCAGAGACTGTGAGTCTCTGCTCTCTTTTCACTACGTGAACTCAAGCCTCACTGAGGTGCTTTCTCTGATCACATTCTTTATAGGCTCCAGCTCCCAGCCCTCCCCATATGCCCAACTGTCCATGCAGTACTGTAATTTATAGATTCCTAGCATATAACTTCTGCCCTTAATTAGTTCTCATGGACTAGGGCCTGGTGGGCAGCCTTGACTGGTTGAGATCCAATGTGGCATCTACTTAATTGTTGGGTTCAGACTCAAGACCGCAGTTACTGTTCCATACCAAGGAATGAAAATTGCTGCATTTTAATTTTTGGCACTAGGAACAACTACACTCCCATACTCCACCTCTTCAACTCAACCTTCCTTCTTTCCCTCTCCTCTCTCTGTGAGTCTCATACTTCTGAAGCCTTTGTTCAGTATCTTCTGGAGGAATTTCTGTCCTGCTATTTATAGAAGAAAAGCACATAACAAATCATAGTTTCAGAGCTGAAAGGGGCTTTTGAAGTCAGTTAGTTGATAAACATTTATTAAGCACCTACTATGTGTCAGGTGCACTGCTAACCACTGGGGATACAAAGAAAGGCAAAAGACAAAAGACAGACTTTGCTTTCAAGGAGCTCACAGTCTGATGGCAGAGACCATCAAAGGTCATTTAATCAACCCCTTTTATGGATGAGGAAATGGAGTTCCACAGAGGGTAAAGTGACTGGCCCATCATCACACAGCTATGGTCAGAGTCAAGATTTGAACCCATATCTTCCTGCCTCAAAATCATTGCTTTATCCACTACTGTAGAGTCCAGACCCCTTTTGTCTCCCTCCTTATTTTTATCTCCATCAACTCCGGGAGACTTTCTCCTTTCCCTTTCTTTGACTCCTCCAAGGTGACAGCAGGTGGGGCTGGCCTCAGCTTCTTTTGTGATGGTAACATAATTACACGGTGTTGGATCTCTCCTCTCACCATTATCTCCACGTCATCCCTCCGAGTCCAGGGGAGCGTAGAGCATCTGTTGCTCTCTGCTACATTATTATGCCACCTTTCTCTTTCATCCTCCGGAAGTCTGGCAGTTTATTGCTGACTGTCATCAGTCTGGGAAACAGCAAGTAAAGATCGGATCTTTGTCATTCCCAGGCCTCAGAAATGCCTTCCAACTGTGGTCATTCACACAGTAAATTCACACAGTGCTTATCCGATGCCGTGGAAAGGACACTGGCCTGGGCGCCAGGTAATGAGGTCTCCGTTCCTCCGTTCTGGCAATCATGAGCCATGTCATCATGGGTAGTCCGTACCATTTCTCTGAATTCATTTCCCCCTCCTGTGAAAGGAAGGGGCTGGACTAGATCACCTCTAAGCTTGACTTCTAAGCTCAAATTCTAAGCAAATGCCATTGACCCAACTTATGAGGGAAACTGAGGCACATTTGGTTTCAATTGTCATGCCCACTGTCTCCAACCTATTCTGAAGCCATGCTGGAGCCTGGCAATAGATTCTCACATTACTGAATTTTGCATCTAACATACATTGACCTTCTGCTGATCATTGAGCCAGATACTCAGCATCACGGAGAGATAAAAGACCTTGCAGGCTTAGAGTCAGAAAGACCTGAGTTCAAATATGGCCTCAAGTACTCATTAGCTGTAAGACCCTTGGCAAGACACTTAATCCATGTGGCAATCAAACCTCCTTGCAGCAGGGTGTTCCAGTGAACAGAGCAGTGGACTTATGTCAAGAAGACCTGAGTTACTCACTAGCTATGTGACCTTGGGCAAGTCACTTAAGCTCAGTCTGCCTCAGTTTCCTCATTTATAAAGTGGGGATAATAATAGCCCATACCTCCCAGGGTTCTTATAAGACTTAAATGAAATGGAAATATGTGAAAAGCATTGCAAACCTCAAGGCTCTATATAAATGCAAGCTATTTATTATTATCTAATGAGGGAGAAGGGATGAACGCATAAACATTGAATGAGGATAATTGCAAAAACTATATATATATATATATGTATATGTATATGTATATGTATATGTATATGTATATGTATATGTATATGTATATGTATATGTATATGTATGTATGTATAGTCCACAACAGCCTTCCAGGTGGTCTGTATACTTGTCTTTTGTGGCATTGATGTTTATAAGATGGCTGCATCTCTTCTCTGTCTGGCATGAATTAATAATTGACTTATAGTTAATGAAAATCAGATGTTGTCTCACTGCCTGTCTCATCAAAAACAGCTGCTTTCTTGCCATTGTGTTTTTTCAGTGGCAAGCAGGAGATTGGGGTGATAGGTGGCTCCCAGAATTCTTTGTCCTGCTGGCCAAAGGATCCTAGGCCTTCGAGTCAGTAGAGATCTTAGAAGTAAATCATCTACATGAGAACCAGGAAAGTTGGAAAATGGTTGGGCTAGGACTTCAGGAGGACTGGATTCTTTTCTGGGTCTTGCTCCTGGCTTTCTTTGTGACCACTTAGCCTTTGGGAGATGAGCGTGTCTGTGAATCTCTGACTAGCTCCCAGGGCTAATATGAGGATGAGTGAGACATATCATGGGAATAGGTTCTTTGAGTTCCTGTGAAGAAAAATTCCAGGAGAAAGTGGTGAGGGTGGGAGTGATGGAGGGGGTGAGGAGGGAGGGAAGGCAGGAAGATACTGGAAAGGGCAGAGAAGGAAAGACAGGGAGGAGAGGACAGGAAAGGGAGAGAGAGAGAGAGAGAGAGAGAGGGATGGAATTTTTTTTACTCTATTTTAATTTCCTGGGCAGGTTTATCTAGTGGACAGAATGTTGGTTTCTTTAAAAGTTTCACTTTTGTCGCTTCTATTGGTGCTAAATCTCTGTCATGAAGGGGGACTGTTGGATCTCTCCCCAGATGGGGCCATGTTTTAAGGACTTACCTCAGTGTATCTTAGCCGAAGGCCTCAGTGCTAGGGACCCTAACAATATCCACACTATCCAATAGGAAAATGAGACAATAAATGTATATAAATGGCTCACTGAATTCCCTTGCAAATCTCTCTGATGATCAAGGCCAGAGTCTACCAAGCACAGAAAAGACTATTTGTGGGTGGAATTGATGCTTCTTAGGAGTGCATTTATATCTTCTGCTTGGACCTGCATCTCTGATTGTTCATGTAGGAAGAAAGTCATGAACCTCAGCTCTGGTCCTTCCCCTTGTCAGGGAACTCGGTTTCTTCCCTCCTCATTCACTTCCACCCCACCCCCCACTCCCTTCTGCATCTCCTCTGTGAGTGGAGTATGTGTGTGTCTGTGTATGTATGTATGTGTATATATATGTGTGTGTTTGTGTGCATACATGTGTGTATGTACATATGTGTGTTTGTATGTATACATATGTGTATGTGTATATGTATGTGCGCATACATATGTGTGTATGTGTGCGTGTGTGTGTACACCTGGATCCTAGTTATCCTGGGTTTCCTCTCTGTGGACTGAGCACTGAGGAGGCCAAGGCACCTTAGTGTATGCCATCATGCATCTGGAACCAGATTATTTGTTCTGCAGGCAGGTATGATGTCAGTGCTTGAGCATGATAAGGCAAATGCAGCTGCGCTAGGCATTTCAGGAAGCTGTTCTAAGCCTGGGTACCTGGATAGTGCCAGTAATTGACCTGGCACAAGCAAGGGGTCTGATGGTTTACTTAGCCAGGAAGGTTACAGTTGTCAAACAATGTTTGAGCAGTGATCAGGTTAGGGTCTATATGACTCCAGATGTGTCGGTTTTACCTTTTACAATCTTGTTTTTCTGACTCTTTGTCCTCTCCTCTATTTCATAGCCTTGTTTGTCTGCTGCCTCCTAGTTAAATTTTTGCTATGCTCACTGGCCTCAGAGCATGTGTCTTAGGGCTGCCTTAGGGCATGGCCAAGCCGGTAAACACAAAAGCTGACACAGTCTTAGGTTACGTTAAGAGAGATGTAGTGTCCGGGGCTGAGGAGGTGGTACTGCTATGGTGCTCTCTCTTGTTCAGACCGCACCTCTAGTAACTGTGTTAACTTCTAGGTGGCACATTTTAGGAAAGACCTCCCTATAGCTGGATACTATCAGTCACTGATCCAGTTCTGAATCTACTCAACTACATCCTTATCAAGTCCGTGGCTGCCATCTTATATTGGAGGGGAAACTAAGAAGCTGTCAAATGCTTGGTGGAAATCCAGACATGATCATGCCTTATGATGGCTGAAGGAAACTGAGGCGTTTGACTTAGAGAAGAGATTTTAGGAAAGGGCGTGATGACATTTGAAGGGCTGTCAACTGGAAGAGAAAGTGGCCTTGCTCAGCTTGGCCCTAGAGGGCAGAACCAGGAGCAATGGAGGGAAATTTTGAAGATTTGGGTTTGAGGTCTGGGAATAACTTACCAGAATGGGATCCCTTGGGAAATACTAGGGTCTCCCTCCTTAAACAAAGACCATGTGGCCACTTGTTTGGTATATCACAGAGATGCTTCTTGATTGATTGTAGGTTGGACTAGCTGACCTCTGAGGTCCCTTCTGACTAAGCTTTTGTGATTCTCTCAAAAGAATCGTGTTGGGGCAGGGAGGACATCAGCATGGGTTTGGCAGATCAGGTGGCTAATGTGCATCAAGTTTCAATGAGCCCATGGCTATTTACTGAACTAAATTGGAAGTGGTTGTGGGCTTTTCCGTTGGGCTTCCAGTGTGAACTCAACCTTCCCCATCTTGCTGTGGGTGGTGCCTGCACTTTGTAACCCCCACATGACAATAACTTAATGTACTCTTTAATGTCTCAAATGGCAATAGTTTCCACTGTGGGGAGGGTGGGAGAAGATACTCTGTGGAGAAACGTTTTGACAATGATAACAGTAATAATAACATCTGATATTTGTCTAACGCTTGAAAGATTTCAAAGCATTTTACATATTTTAGCTCATTTAAACCTTAATAATACTCAGTGAGGAGGTAAATATAATATCCATTTTACAGATGGAGAAACTGAGGCCCAGAGATAAGTGGCTTATTAGTAAATATAAGAAGGGGGATTTGAACCCAGCTTTTCTTGACTTCAAAAGCCACATTGAAACTTTGATAGAAGATTTGCTTGGGTGCTAAAATATTATCCCCTTTTTACATGGGGTTGGGGAAGCAGATGGGGAAACTGAGGCACAGTTTAGTTCAATAAGCATGTATTAAGTTCCTACTATGTGCCAGTTATTTTGTTAAGCTCTGGGGATTTCAGGTGATCAGCTTATCCTGGGGGATGACTGAAGTTCTATGGAATGGAGACCACGCTGAGGTGCTGATGGAAAATGGACAGTAAGGAAGCTCAAAGGAGCTAAGTGACTTGCTAGCAAGTATCTGAGGTAAGATGTTGATAGAAATGATTATTAATAACCAATAATTTGGGAGAGATCCAGAGCACCCCTGTTTTCTAAAGTCTCCATTTCGAAAGCTCAGTCTCTGAAGGTTGAGCTTTCTCTTCTGTCAGTGGTCAGACCTCACCCAACCTTAAGAGGAATCTAATCCAAGGTGAATTCCTGCCCACTGTGTACCACTGGAGCAAGTTTGGGTGGAGGTAGATCCTTTGTCTAGAGGCTAGGGGTGGTCTGGGTGGTCTTTGACCAAGAGTGCCCAGATGTCACTCCTAGCCCCTCGTTGGAGTGAACCCACTTTTCTTTGTAAAGTTCACCTCTCATTAACTGTTAACCAATCGGAGTCGATTGTCACCCTCAGGACCTCGTCCGAGGGCATATAAGCTTCCAGACATAGCCATGGTTTTTCTTTGGTCTCATCGAGAGGACAATGAGCCGTTTTTGTTAACCATTTGCTAGCCATAATTTATAAAACTGATTATAATTTACCCCAAAACTCTGTCTCTCAGAATTACTTTTTACTCACCATAGTGTGAACCCATATCTTTTTGACTCCAAGTACCACATTGGATCATGGACACAAGCCTACTACAGTTGGTCACAGAGTAAGAGTTTGTCACAAGAAGAGGTCCAGGCCTGGCTCATTCCAAGGGGTTTAGTTCTTGATACCACCCAAAGGTCCTTGTGCACAGGGAGACTCATCGGTAAAGGTGACGAGCTTGAGGGCACTCCAAGTACCACATTGGATCATGGACACAAGCCTACTACAATCAGTCACAGAGTAAGAGTTTGTCATAAGAAGGGGTCCAGGCCTGGCTCATTCCAAGGAATTTAGTTCTTGATACCACCCAAAGGTCCTTGTGCACAGGGAGACTCATCCGTGAAGGTTACAAGCTTGAGAGAAATTATCACCATCAATGGAGAAATCCTTGGGTGCAAAGGAAATGAGATAGAGTCAGTATTTCTCAGTTTCCTTAATCCATGGAATGACATATTCTGTGGGTCCTGGGATCACCTCCAGTTGTGAGAGGTATCTTTGCCTCTGAGCTCAGAGAGAGTCAGCCTGATATTGCAGGTGGCATGTCGGCCTCAGCGTTCAGAAGGCCTGGCCTGTGACATATTCTGGCTGTGTGACCTTGAACAAGTCGCTGATTTCTCAGGACTCTAGGCAGTTCTTTACTGATCTACATTGGTAGAAAAAGTATCCAGACCAGGAGCTCCTTATACCAATCAATCCAGATTTAAAAAAAAAAAATTTGAATAAGGAGCTGGTGCCTCTGGGAAAATTAAGCTTCTATTCAGTGCAAGCATCTCGGCATTAAGGAGACCGTGCTGAGCATAATTTTCCATCTCCTCTGAGAAGGACATTTACTGACTTTAATCCTGGACTGGGGAACAGCTTTGTCAACTTCTGTTATTTGCACTTGAAATGAATTTAGCTTATTTTGTATGTACTGTAGACATTTCATTTGAATGCCTTTGCTCCGCCAGATGGCTCCATGGAATTTGTGGCTTACAGAATAGCAGGCGTCTGACTAATGGAAGGATTTTTATGTTTGTTTTTAGCTGGTTGTTTTAAGGTGGTGGAAGGGAGGAAGGGATGAGAGGTATGTCTGCTACTAGGACAGACCAGTGTTTAATATATGATTTGGAAAATTGGTCTAGTTTTTGGTAGCTGGGTTGTAATCATGGAATTTGAAAGTTGGAAGGGATTTCAGCAGCCATCTAGTCAAACCCAAGACCAAAAGGAGTCTCTCCTATTACAGATGTGGCAAAATTACCATTACTATTACTATTACAATTAGTGTTACACATCCAGCCTCTGTTCTGGGAGAGGGGAGAAATATAGACTCTGGAACCAGAGGGCCTGTGTTTGAATTCCTCCTCTGATGGTCACTACCCATGTGGCCTTGGAAAAAGTCGTTTCACCTCTCTGAGCCTCATTTTCCTCTTCTGTAAAATGAACAGACTGTAACTAGAATGGCCTCTGAGGTCTCTTCTAGCTCTAACTGGATCCTATGATCTGCAAGGAAGGGGACCCTTCACTTCTTAAGACATCCTGTTCCTCTTTTGGACAGCTCTAATTGCTAAGAAAATTTTTTTTTCTGACATTAGGCCTAAACTTCCCTCTTTGCTCCTGGTTCTACCCCTTGTGGTCAAGCAGAACAAATTTAAGGCCTCTTTTACATAGTTGCCCTTCAAATACTTGACGGTCTCTCTCATGCCCCTCCATTTTTCCTTCTGCAGGCTAAACATGCCCAGTGCCTTCAGTTGATCCTTTCATGACATGGACCCATGGCCTTTTGCCATCTTAGTTGTCCTTTTAAAACTATGGTGCCCAGAACTGAACTGAATACTCCAGGTGGGCTTTGACTAAGGTGGTGTCCAGAGGGACTCCCTCAGGTCTAGAAATGATGCTTTTCTTAATGAAGCCCAAGATGACATCAGTCTCATGCCATCTTTCTTACCTGTGTAAATTCTGATCAGCCACTGTCACCGAATGGGGACCATGAGATTGACCTCAGTGCTACCTCTAAAGGGGATCAGAAAGAAGCAAGAGGGCATGTTCTAAGGACCATCTACTCAGAACCAAAGTCCTTTTCTATTTTAATGGTTGTGTTAGATGTGTAACATGGATGGTTCTCTTTAAGTTCTCTGGATATGTGAAATACCAAGTCCTCTTCCTTCAACAAATCATTTCAACAAACATTATTGAGTCCCTGTTATTTTTAAGACTTGGTGTTGGGCACTGGGGATATGAAAATCGATTTCTGCCCTCCAGGAGGGCACATTCTCCTGGTCAGTGCACCTGTCAACAAACAATTGCAGCCATTCTGTAAGACAGCTTTCTCAGTCCTCCTTCTGAGATTATCACCAATTTATCCTGTCTGGGTCTTGTTTGTCCTCAGGTGTTTTCATTTGTATGTTTTCTTCCTCATAAGACTGTGAGATTCTTGAGGGCAGGGTCTGTCCTTTGCCTTTCTTTGTTATTTCCAGCACTTAGCACGATGCCAGACACATAGTGGATGCTTAATAAATGCTTGTTGACTTGACTTGGTTTCAAGGAAGTAGAGATAGATCATTGGAGAATCCGAGAAGGCTTCAAAGAGGAAGCAGCATTTAGGGTTTTTTTTAGTTTATTTATTTTTAGCTTTCAACATTCACTTCCATAAGTTTTAAATTTTCTCCCTTGCCTCCCCAAGATGGCCTGCAACCTGATCTAGGCTCTACACATACATTCCTATTAAAGATATTTTCACATTAGTCATGTTGTATAGAAGAATTGTAACAAATGGGAGAAACCATGCGAAAGAAAGAAAAATAAAATAAAACAACAACAAGAAACAAAATAGTCTGTTTTGCTCTGCATTCAGACCCCACAGTTCCTTCTCTGGATGTGGATGGCATTTTCGAGGAGGTAGCATTTGAACAGAGTTTTGAAAGAAGAGAAGGAAAGAGAAGGATTCTGAAAGATAAAGACGAGGGAGCCCATACCGGGCATTTGGGTCAGATTGTACAAATGCCTGGAGGGTAGAGATAGGATGTCAATGGTAATAATTATTTTGAGGTCAGCCATTCCATGCTTACTGATTTCCCCTATCAGGGAGGCAAGACAGCTGTGGGCAGCATCTATGGCAGCTGCCAAAAGGCCCCATGAGGTCAGCATCCCCTCTGCTGCTCCAGGGCTGCCTGTACATGTCAGATAAAAGCTAGGAGAATGTTATAGGCTGCTCCTTTGTAATGATGAGTTCTGGTAAGGAGGGGAAGGGTGAGTCCAGTGAGGTATCAGTGCAGCTTTGGAGGTCTCTAGTTCTTGGGTGGCTTTTATGAATGTGTTTGTGATGTCCTGTGTTGAGTCTCCACTAGGGATGTATTGTGACACCTTTCACACAGAGGATACCATCTTCTTTATATTTCCTGGCAGGGTGAGAGGTCCCAAATTGGAGTCTTAAGGTGAGCAAAGCTGTGTCCTTGACAACTCCTTCTGAACACTTTGTTTTACACATGCCTGGTTCAGAAGTATGGGACCCTAGCAGTCAGAGGTCCAAGGACCTTGGCATGTTGTGGGCATAACTATGGACTTCCCTCATGCTGCTATCAGAGGTTGGATCTGCCCAGGTTGAATGGGGCAGGCTACCCTTGCTTTCCCTACTATGATAAATGAACCCTTCTCAGAGATAGTTTATAGGAGCCAAACAGCCAGAAGAGCAGAGGGGCTTGCCAGCGAGTAAAGCCTACTTAACATAAACCACCCAGGGGCACATATGCCAGGGTTTGGGTAAAGGGGACAGGCAAAAAAAAACCCAAGATCTCAGAAATAAGTAGAAACTCCAAATGATCTCTTGGGTCCTTCGTAGCTCTCAGTCCTATGATGCTATATTCTCATGAACAGATGGGTGAAGACTAAGTCATTATTTGTTTCCATTTAAAGCTGTTAATTAATGAAAATATTACTTTCTTTCTAAAGACACAGTCATTTCATTATGCCAGTATGCTCAGAGCTTCCTTGCTGTTTTTCTCGGACAATTCTCATGATTTTCTTTTTGCAAGCTGAGGCCAAGTTTGTATGGCTAGCCTTAGCCAGATCAATAAAGGAGAATTAAATAGCTTTCACTGATTATGTTAAGTTGCAGGTATTTTACAACCCTAATCCAATGGTGGAGATCTCAGGGGTGATCATCTTTGATGCTATTTGAAAATATGGAGTTTGCTAGTAATGAAAAGGAATGGCCTCTCATCCTTTGGTGAGTATAGGATGAACTCGTGCTTTTTTGTGAAACTTGTAGGCATCGCCACTATGGGGGCTCATGGCTCTTTAAGAATGATTTACCACCAGTGGTGGCCTTCCTGAACAGGAGATGATTCTGTTGAATCTCTCGATTAAAGGGACTTGCTTTTGACACTCTAAAGTGGGTCATAATTCATGGTCACTGTGGCAGGATCCAGAAGACTCACTGGATCAGACTTCCGATTTTTGGCATTTCCCACTGGATTGGGGGAATGTTTCCCAGTTTGGAGTATCATTATGCTGAGGATCAAGAAGCAGCTCAGTCAACAAAGAGAAGGAAGTTGCTGTCACCAGGCCTTGCTTTATCTATATAGAGATCTTAGGTATTAGCTGCCTTATTAGCCAGAGAATCATGGATACATTTTGCGACATGAATCATTATCTCCTTTTGAATGGGACTGATTGTCTTGTCTGCCAAGGAAAAGCCATTAGGAGGTAATTGTCACTTAGGGGCTGACAGGCCCTTTGTTAACATGCATATCAGGTACCACCTAGTATTCTGAGCATGAAGCAGAGTAATTTGGCCTGAATTCCAAGTAGGAATGTGCAAAGAACCCAAGACTCTCTGGTAGACATTCATAATGGTCTTGGGCCCCCGCTGCAGGGCCCAGTCTGTGTTGGCCCTGACAATGTGCAAGTTATCTTGGATAGGAGAGTAGCAGTTGAAAATAGATAGGGCATCCTCAAATCAGTGTTTAAATGAATTGCCTAGATCTCGCCTTCAAAAATTCCAAACAACACGCTGCATGTCCATGATAGGGCTAATTTCTTCCCCGTAGACTGGAAGAGTTCCCAAGACACTAGGCCACAGTGAAAAAGCACTGGTTCTGGAGTCGGAGTCCCTAGGTTCAAATCCCACCTCTGGTACTTACTAGCCATGTAACCCTGTCAAAATAAGTAAGTTGACTTCCTTGGGCCTCGGTTTCCTCATTTGTAAAATGAGGGGGTTGAACTAAGTAAATGGCCTCCGAGGTCGCTTCTAACTCTAGACTGATGACACTAGGCAATTTCTAAGAGTATCTTATTAGATCCTCAGGCTCTTCCTTCTCTCCTGGAAAAGGGCAAACAGTTGTAACCCTGGTTCACCCACTTTGACCCACTCAGTTCTTGATGTCTTATGGTCTGCTCCATGCTGGAATGATCTGGTACAGAGTCCAGAGACACCCTGTCCTGCCTCGCCCTCCCAGCTTCTTCTCAGAAGTCCACTCAAGGTCGAGACAGGAGACCACAGGATCCAGGGAACTCTGGGTAAAAGCACCTGCTAGTTTTTGAACAGACACTTCCTGCCTCTTAAGTTCCCACGAAAAATGCCATGAGAACAGTGAGCCAGAGCTTACGGTGTTAAAGGGAACCTGCATGGCCACCCCTGTTGGTGTCCCCACACCCAGAGCACGTCACTTTAACCGGACTGAACTAGCACTCACTTCATACTTTAAAGGTGATTCACATTTGTTACCTCATTTCATCCTTCCAACAACCTTGTGATGTTGTTGCTATTACTATTTCCATCTTACGGATGAAGAAACTGAGGCAGACAGAAACGAAATGCCTTGCCCAGGGTCACACACCTAGTAAATGTCTGAGTCTGGATTTGAACTCAGATCTTCCTGACTCCAAGCCTAGCACTCTAACCACTGTGCCACCCAGCTGGTGCATTCCTTTTCGCAGTTCCAAACTTAATCCAAGCCTTCTTTCTTCAAGAGTCCTTGGCCCTCTTCCCCTTTGGTCCTACGGGCTTCCGCTTGCTCCTCAGAATCCATCCTGAGCCACTTCAATTTGCCATCCCCTTATGGAAGTGAGAATCAGGCCCCACTCCTTCCCAGGGAATTTGGGTTGCAGGATTTTATTTAATAAACAGATTGGTATTTTGTACAGGAGCCCAGAAATCCCAAGGCCATGGGTCCGTTTTTAAATGTAATTGAATAAATACTATTATAGTTGTGAGTCATAACTTAGTGTTTATATAAATTTATAGGTTGGAATTTATGAAAAGGGTCCCTATTTGCTCAGATCTGGTCTGTGAGCCATTACATTAACACTGCAGAAGCTTCCAGAGAGGCTACAATGGGGGTTATTTTCCTGATCAGGCAGCTTGGCATATGGAGAAGGTCCTGGCCAGGCATTTAGAAACCTGTAGAGAGAGGAAACAGACCCAGAATCAATCAAGGGAGGTGCTCTGGAATAAGGCTGGAGCTGGCTGATATAAGCTCAAATCAATCAATCAGTATGCATTTATTAAACACCCACTGTGTGCTAGGCACTGAACTGAGCAAAAAGAAGCTCAAGGAGATTCTAATCTAATGGGGGAGAAAACATGCAAACAAATATGTACAAAACAAGCTAGACACAGGATAAATCCTGTCTCTGACACTTATTCCAATGGAAAGAACATTGGCTTGAGATTCAGAGGACCTGGGTTCAAATCCCCCTTCTATCTGTGTAACTTTGGGCAAATCATTTAACCTCCCTGGCCTCTATGTCTGCTAGAAGCCTTTCTCAGGGGCCTCCCTCTGAGATTGCCTTTGAACTGCATTGTATATAATTTTTACAGCGTTATTTGCATGTCATCTCTTGAGGGCTGGGCCTGTTTTTTGCCCTTTTTGTATCCCAAGTGCTTAGCACAGTGCCTAAAATACAGTAATCACTTAAAAAGTGTTTGTTAACTGACTGGCCTCACCTTTACCTTACTCCCTCCAGACATACATAAGGCACAATATTTTTACTTGTTGTTTGCTTACTACTTTTTCAAATTGAGGAAATGGATTTCTATTAGCTCTTGAGTACAACCATTACTACAGATCATTTTGCCTGAGATGGAAGTTGACATTGGTGGTTGGGTAGAGAATGGTATGTGTGTGGGGTTGTCAGTGCTGGTAGTGGTACAGATGGTAACAAGGGGGCAGGGTAGGTGGTGGTGCAGAATAAAGACCTAGGTGGGGGTGATGGTAGTGCAGTGGGCAGTTCAACTATGGGTACAGTTGCCCTGGAGGAGTAGTCCCCCAAAGAGACTTATGTGTACCCCTGCACATTGTGAGGAAAGTAGGCCTGAGAGAAGGTTCTCCATAGCAATGGGACCCTGACAGTGAAGGAAACCTCACCCTGAGGTTATGGTCAAACTAGAGAGCACAGTCTATGGAAGACTAAAATCTAGGGAGGAAGTACGCCCTCCTGGATGTCCACAGCCTGAGACAAGGCTCTGATCAATGATCCTGTCCTAGTTACAGCTTTGATTGTGATTAAGAGTTTGGGACAAGCCTTCAAGTGTTAAGCAAAGGATTATGGTTCTGGCAGATAATGTGTAGCTCTAGAGAAAGCAGGTGTTTGGGTCAGGACTTCTTTTGTTCAGCATAATACAGTTAATTTTAAAAAGTCTCCCTGTCTAGAGCCACAAAGTACAGTTTCCTCTGAATCTGTAATCACATATTTTCTCCTTGACCTGGGAGCTCTGGAATTTGGCTATAATATTTCTGGGAGTTTTCATTTTGGAATCTCTTTCTGGAGGTGATTGGTGGATTTTTTTCAATTTCTATTTTACCCCTTGGTTCTAGAATATCAAGGCAGTTTTCTTTGATAATTTCTTGAAACATGATGTCTCGGTTCTTTATTTGATCATGAATTCTAGGTAGTCCAATAGTTCTTAAATTATCCCTCTGGGATCTATTTTCCAGGTCAGTTGTTTTTCCAATGAGATATTTTATGCTTTTCTCTATTTTCTCATTCTTTTGATTTTGTTTGATTGTTTCTTGATGTCTCATAAAGTCATTAGCATCTACTTGTTCAATTCTAATTTTTAAGGAATTATTTTCTTCAGTGAGCTTTCATACCTCCTTTTCCATTTGGCCATTTCTACTTTGTAGGGAGTTCTTTTCTTCATTACCTCTTTTTCCATTTGGCCAATTTTACTTTTTAAGGAATTCTTCTCTTTAGTGAATTTTTGCATATCTTTTTCTCTTTACATCTGTATTATATCAGTTCTGCTTTTCAAAGCATTCTTTTCTTCATTAGATTTTTGTGCTTCTTTTACCATTTGCCCTAATTTGGTTTTTTATTTTTTTATATTTATATTTTATTTTTATTTTCTTTAGGTTTTTTTTAACCCCTTTTACCAAACTGTTGATTCATTTTTCATAATTTTCTTGTATTATTCTCATTTCTCTTTCCAATTTTCCCTCTTCCTCCTTACTTGATTTTAAAAATCCTTTTTGAACTCTTCCATGGCCTGAGACCAATTTGTATTTTTCTTTAAGGCTTTAGAAATGTATCAGTTCTCAGTTTGTGTTTTGATCTTCCCTGTCACAGTAACTTGCTATAGTCAGGATCTTTTTCTGCTGTTTGCTCATTTTCCCAGTCTATTTCTTGACTTTTAGCATTGTTCTAAGCTTCATGGTTTTTGTGCAGTTATTTTCAGACATAATTCTAGGGGACCTGTAAGTTTTTGGTTCTTCCAAGGTGGTTTGATTTTGGGAGACGTGTGTTTACTACTCTCCTGGCCTGGGCTCTGCTCTGTGAGCAACCACAAGTACACTTTTTCACCCTGGAATTGTGACCAGGGTCACAGCTCCCCTGCAGTTGCAAGCTCTGGTGTGCTAGTGCTCTTCCTTGCCCCTGGACTGAAACCGAGGACTGTGACCCAGATCCAGATATGGACAATGCAACAGAGTCCTGCCCTTGCTGCCAGAAAAGGGACCCCTGTAAGCTCCTTCTGACCAGTTGTCTGACCCCCTTACCATCTGGAGGATAAAAGGTCCAGAAATTGCCACTGCCTCCACAGATTCTGTCACCCCCAAGGCCTACTGCTAATTTGCTGAGGGATGCCTGCTCTGGACCATGCTGCACTCTCACCTTGGTACAACAAACCTTTCCTCTTGACCTTCTTAGTTTTCTTGGGGTGGAAAATTGTTTCACCCCTTCCTTTTATGGGTTCTACCACCTCAGAATTTGTTTTTGAAGCATTACTTAAAGCTGTTTGGTAGGGTATGGGGGAGAGTTCAGGTGAGTCCCTGCCTTTTCTCCACCATCTTGGTTCTGCCCCTTTAGTTTGCAAAGAAGATAACTACCAGGGAAGACAACTTCCTTAAGTTTTTCTCATCCCACCCCTATTCTGCCTCCTAACCTGAGCTCAGAGATTTTGACTCTTCATGGGTGACGTGGGGAGTGGGTTATGCAGATAATCTGGAATGTTGGGCAGAGCCCAGACCTTAGGAAACAAGTCAGTAAATTCAGCTCACCCCATTTTAGTGTCTTCATTGAATGGGTCCAAGGTCACAAGCATCTGCCCTGGGGACATGTGATGCAGGGATAAGGAGAACAAAAGTGGGCTAAATGTAATGGCAAAGGCAGGCCTGCTGCCAATAAAGATGATGGGGGTGAAAGGTTAATTCATTAATGGAGGAGCAATTTGTCTGAAGAGCCATTTAAGTGTGCAGATCAAAAGTCGTAAAATATCATTTCTAGTTCATAAACTCCTTTTGACTCAGATAAAAGCGGCTGCAGAGACCTCAGCATGTCACAGGTTCCTGGGGGCTCCAGATTGCCTGCTGCCTAGCTCTGAATCAAATCCCCAGTGGGTAGGGCTGCTTCTGAGAGCCCAGGCACCTCTACCAATTTCACTAGATCAGCTTGATTTGAGAGTTGTTGGGTGTGAGTCCTGGGGACACACTAAGAAGTGACCATAGCCTGAGATGAGTAATATCCCCAGGCATGAAGCAGGACAAAGAACTCTGAATCCATTCATTTTAGTGACTCTCAGGCAGCTCTGGTGCAGAGGAATTATCAGGAGTCAGAAGACTTGGGTCCAAATCCTGGCTGTGTCACTTACTACTTGTATAAGGTGGAGCAAGCCACCTCCCCTTTCTGATCTTCATTTTCCTTATCTGTAAAATGAGGGTACTATTCTAGCATCCTGCCTAATATCCTGCAGAGCCATAACTAGGGTGGGGGAGGAATTTCTGAACCCTTTCTTGTGTCATGGACCCCTTTGGCAGCCTGGTGAAACTGATGGACCCATTCTCAGAATAAGTTTGTTCCCTACATTATGCAGAATTATGCAAATGCTAAATTTCAGTTAGAGGTTAGTGAAAATAAAGATGTAGTTTTTTTTTCTCCGATTTCATGGACCCCCTGAAATCTATCTATAAATTCCAAGTTAACAACTTCTAATTTAGAAGGTGAAAAAATTTTAAAAAATTTCTTTCTGCAGCAGAAACAACTGATTTTAACTCCTAGTTAGAAAAAAGAGTTAGTTAAAATAAGAAGCTACTAGATTGGGAGAGGAGTGTTGTTGATGACACTCATTTGTGAGACACTGTAGTAAATAATGTCCTCCTTTTGTCTGACTGAATTTGTCTTAAGTGCTTGTTGAATTATTTTCATACTATGAATTGTAAGGTTGCTTTGTGGGTTCCTTTTGTGTTGTTTGCACTTTATTCCATGATCCATAATTAAGACTTTGCTTTGATGTATCCCTGTGATATGATGGTGGTCCTGTATGCTCACACGTTATGCCAGTGGAGTACCATTTCTGACACATCCTACCGAGTTCGAAAAGCTTTGAGTGCAGCCCAAGCTGTAGACACTATGTCTGTTGGCAGAGGACCAGCTTAGCTAAGAAGCTCATCATCAGATGCCTGGGCACCAGGAGGTGACAAAGACTTTGGTCACAGCAACTCACAATGCCTGTCTACTAGGGCTTGGAGAGATCATGATGTGTATTTGGTGAGATAACAACAACAGAAGGAAATCATTTGAAGTGCCAATCTAAAATGTGGATAATAACGAGGTATACTCCCTGTCTCACAGGAATATCATCAAAAAAGCTTTCTGTAAATCATAAATGTGTACTCTTATTATTAGAGGCAGCTAGTGGCACAGTGGATAGAGGGATGGGCTTAGACTTAGGAAGACCTCTGGCATTCATAGCTATGTGACCCTAGGCAAGATACATGACTTCTCCGTGCCTCAGTTTCTACATTTGTAAAATTTTGATAAATGGAGATTACACAAAATAATCCTGTCTGAAAGTACTATACAAATGCTAGCCTTTATGATTAAATAACTATTATTACCACCTTCTAAGCAGAGGTAAGTTGATGGCACAATTTTCTGAACCTCTGTAGGATTTCTGAGTATTTAAAGCATTGTTACATAGATCACAGCCCCTTGAGAGCAGGGGCTATTGCTCATTTTTATCTTTGTGTTTCTAGCCTCAAGCAAAGTAAAGGGCTTTATATATAGTAAATGCTTAATAAATGTTTGCTAATGATGACTGAGCAAGAGACAAAGAACAATCAGGCATGTGTGGAGGAGTAGTTTAAAAAATGTTTATTAAGTGCTTACCATATGCCAGGCACTTTGCTAGGTGCTAGGAAAGAAAGGAAGGAAGGAAGAAAAGAAAGAGGAAGGAAGGAAGAAAGAAAGGAAAGAAAGAAGAAAGGAAGGAAGGAGAAGAAAGGAAAAAAGTCTCTGTTCACTGGGTTGCATTCTTTTATTGGGGTGGTGGGCAGTGTTCAAGACAATATACACACAACTGAATTAATATAAAATGTATAAAAATAAATACAAAAAAATTTTTAGAGTGTAGGATACTGTTAGCTGAGGGAATCAGGAGATGCCTTGTGTAGATGATGACACTGTGATTTGAAGGAAGTTAGACATTCTAAGACGCAGAGATGAGGAGGAAGGGAACCATTTCTCACCCATAGTCCCCGCCCCACCCCACCCCGAGGGGAGAAGGGTTTGTTTCATCTTCTGTTCTTCTGGAAGAAGATTGAAAATCTATATTTTTTCACATAGGAAAAATATCACGGAGAAAGGTTATGTGTGCTGCGTATAATCCCATGATAGGCAGTAACATCCTTTGTCACTCAAGCAGAGTACTGATGAAATGACTGCAAATCAGATATGCTTGCTGTCTGTGGTGAGAAATATGACTTGCAAATACCCCACCTCTTCCTCCTCCACCTTCCATCTTTTTCAGGATGCCAGAATTGGAGACAGTGGATGCAGATATCAAGCACTGGAATTATTTCCAAGTCTTTTCCACTCTGGCCAATGGTGTCTTCTCAAAAGTCCATCCTCAAGACCTCCACCATGGAGATCACGGGGCTTCTTTGGCTGTTGGAGAAAATGCAGCCTAGAGAAGGAATGTGACTTCTGCGATGATGCTGGCATTCCAAGCTTTGATATTCAGCCCACTAGGGAGCCTAGGGTGTGTCCATCCAGTGGTGATTCCCCTCTTGGCAGAGAGTAATGAGAGCTTATGTTGTCTTTCAGGAGAACCTGGGGAAGATGGAACGGTTTGCTTTTTATGAACAGGCAAAAAAAGCTTTTGCTGTGGTTGCGACGGGGTAAGTACTTGAACCGGGGAAGGGTGGGAGCCCGAGAGTATCTTACTTGTATCCTACAAGGTTAGGAAATGAAGGGCTGCCCCCTGATGGCGCAGAAATGCTCTCTTCTTTTCTCCTGCCTCTCAGTGCTCACTAACCTTTCCCCCAGTGTAGTATTAACCTTGCCTCTGAAATAATCTTCCATTTGCTCTGTATATATCATGTATCCTTTTTTTAAAAAAATGTAACAACCATCTTTTTTTTTCTTAATTTATTTTAAATTTAAGTACTAAAACTTAAATAGACAATAAGAAAAGAAAAAGAAACCTATAAACTTAAATACAAAATAAGGAAAGAAAAAAGCATCGCCATGTGCACAGCAGAACATGAGAGAATTCAAAATATACAGTAATAAATTTCCACTTCAAAAAAGCTCATATAAAAATTTTATGCATTGTGTTCAGAGCTGTCTATCTTTGCTTCCTTGTGAGTCTTTTTTTTGTTCTCTGCTGTGTATATTTTTTACTTTACTATCCTTCCTTTCTTGATATCTCTATAATCTATGCTGTTGTTCACATGTTGTCTCCCTAATTAGAACGTAAGCTCCTTGAGGGCAGGGACCAGTCTTTGCCTTTCTTTGCCTCTTCAGGGCTTGTCACTATCTTTGGCACATAGTAAGTACTTAATACATTTTGATAAGAATGACTTTTGCTCCAGTTTTCCCACCAGCTCATTGTAAGGGGAAAATATGCCACCGGAAATGCAAAATACATAAATCATTTTTTCATATATGTTGTTGAATTTAGTCTGCCATCAGTGTTTGATACATATTCTTTAGGTTGGTGGCTAAATGCTTTCTGGTACACATTTGATATGTCTGTCTGTGCCTTATAGTGCCAGCCCCATGGAAGAGTGGAATATAAGCTGCAGACTCTGGTCTTCTTTCTTCCCAAAGGAAAGCTGAAGCTTTTCCTCATGACCTCATGACCGATATCCCTCATAAGGTCACAGGCCACACCATTCCTGATTCTGTTTGAGGAAAAAGGGAAAGAGAAAAATAGTATGATGTGGGAGAAAGCACACTTGGGAACTAGAGTCTCTGCCTAATTCTACCACTGACTTATGGTTACCCTTAGGTAAGTAACTTCCCTTCTGTAGGCCTCAATTTCCTCATTTGTAAAATTCTGGGGTTGAACTTCATAGTATCTAAAGTCCTCTCTAGCTTTAATGATTTTAATGTTACTTTTTTATAGTGCATCCTTCCCCCTTCACTCTTGTCTTTCCTATCAACCCCTCGTTCTGAAGCCTCTTACCAGGCACAAGACTCTTAAGGCTCCTCCCTCTTCCCTGTCTCCCTTCCCCTTTCCTGCCCTGAAGACTAGCCTCTTCAGATGGAGTTGTCCAGTATATCTGCTTGTGCATCATCAGGCATCCTCAACTCTTCACTCTTCCTCACCCCTCTCCCTCACATCCATTATTCTTATCTGTCTCCCTTTGTCCATCCACAGATACCATCCTACTTTGGGCCCCTGTGCCTGAAGATGTGGGTTGAGTATGACTTCTACCAATAACTTTCACCCATGTTTCTTAGTTCTTCTTTTTGGGACAAATTTAATTGTTCTATCTGATGACTCTCTACATATCTAAAGGGAGTTGATATGCCACCACCACCCTTGTCCCTATTCTCTTCTCCAGTTGCTTTGGCCTGACCTCATATAACATAATCTCAAGGCTTTGGGTTGTTTTTTGGGGGGGGGGGTGGAGTCATCTCTGGTTATCAGTTGCTTAGGTTATAGGCTCCAAATAAAAGGGATATCAAAAATTTCCCTCCATGAAATTGACTTTAAAAAGAATCAATATGGGATAAATGAAATGAACAAAGTACAGCCCCCACCCACCAAGAGATCATAGTATCACACATTTCAAGCAGGAAAGGATCCTACAGTTCATATAGTCCAGCTTCCCTGAACTTTACAAATGAGGAGACAGGCCCAGAGCGGTTCAGCAACTTAACTAAAGTTACACAGGTTACAAGTGGCAGAGTTGGACCCCAAAAATCCTTCTGTACTTTTCAGAGTTTGGTGCAGTCAAATAATCGATCTAGATAATGTGGATGTATAAGAGGCTTTGTCAAAAAGGTGGGTATTATGAAGGGGGAAAACCACTGGATTTGGAACCAGGAGGCTTTGACTTTAATTCATGTTCTTCTACTTACAGCCTGTGTGACCTCGAGCAGGTCATAGTGATCAGTGTGCTAGATTTGGAGTCACGGAGAGCTGGGTTCAAATGCTACCTTAACACCACCTACCTCCCTGGGTTGTTGTGAAGATCAAATGAGATGTTATTTATGAACTGCTTAGCACAGCACCTGGCACATAGTGTTATGTAAATGTTACTTATTATTACTGCCTTTGACACTTAGGAGCTGTGTGATCCTAAATGACTCACTTAATTGCTCTGAGACTTAGTTTCCTTCTCTGCCAATTGGAGGAGTTAGACTGAATGATTTCTAGATCCCTTCTAGCTCAAAATCCATGATCCTATATATAATCCCATCTAAAGACTGAGCACATGACCAGCAAGATGGCATTATTTGCTTCACACTTTCCCAATCCTAAGACCTTCAAAGAAAGGAATTATGTGCCAAGAGGCACAGTGGATAGAGCACTGGGCTTGGAACCAGAAAGACTCATCTTCATGAGTCCAAATCCTGCCTTAGACCCTCAGTAGGTGGGTGACCCTGGACACTTCAGTTTTCTCATCTGTAAGATGAGCTGGAGAAAGAAATGGAAAACCACTCCATTACTTTGCCAAGAAAACCCTAAATGGGGTCACAGAGAGTCAGACAGGACTGAAGAAAATGGCTTAACATGAACAGAGTAATTACAGCTGAATCCACAGCATAAGACAGAATCCACCCATCCCACCCCCTCCCCCACCAGAAGGCAAAAAGCACATGAATTAATACTTATAGTTAACATTTATATTATACTCTGGACTTTGCAGAATGGTTTGCATATGTTATCTTATTTGATCCTTACAACAACCCTGTGAGGTATTTCCCAGATGAGAAAACAGGCTGGAAGAGGTTCAGTGACTTTCCCAGCATCTCAAAGCCAGTAATTGTCTGAGGCAAGATTCAAATTCATTCATGTCCTCTTAATTCCAAGTCTAACACTCTATCCATTGTATCATCCAGTGGCCACATTGGAGAACCTCAATACTTAGAGATCTCATTGTGTTCCCACTCTGTCCACCTCAGTGAACACAAGGAACCCCATATCTGTGATTTGGGGTCTGGCTGTAGTGATTCATTCTGAAACCTAGCCCCACCTCTGGACCCCTCTAGAGGCAGCAGATAGCGATTCTGCCCATCTTCATGGAGGTGGGATGGGAGAGGCCATGGAGTTGGAAGACTCTGGCAGGACAGAATCTGCATCTAGTGCTTAGGGCCACAGGGAAAATGAGTGTCAGGCCTTAGGAAATGTACATGAAACTTGGAGTCTGGACAGCAGTGGAAGGGAAAAGGGCCAAAGAGTGGGGAGGAATCCCAAAGTGAATGATGGGGGAATACAAGAAAGAAGCTGAAAGACTAAAAGATCAAGAGACAAAATCTGAGTAAAACCTCACCCTACAAGCAGATAATCCAACAGAGAAAATCATGGACAAAAGGAAAAATGAGCAGAATCTCAAAGTGAAGCTAAAGCAATTTGAACAAGCATTGCAATATGAAGGAATATGAGATAGAGAATCCTACAGATTCCCCAGAAATCCTGGAGTAAGATCAAGAAACTCTAGAATAGCTCAAAAGAAAAATCATACTCATAAAAGAAGATACTAGGAATGAATTCAAGTGAGATAGCCAGTCACTTAATCTCTCTGGACCTTGGTTTCTCCTATTAAAAAATGAGTGGTTGATAAGAACAGAGAGTGCCTGAATAAAGGCCTGAATAAGACTGAAGGGTAATTTATTAATCCTCTACCAGAGTTCTTCTCTGATACTTCACTGTCTTGTGGAAACAACTTTGGGTTCTCAGAAGCCATGCCACAGGAACTATCAATCTAAAAAGGCTACAGTTACTGGTGTGTTGATATATATTTATCTACTCTTGTCCAAGGACCAGCCTACTTGAGATTGGAGAGTCATGTCACCAAATTGGAAACAGAAGGATGAACTTTTCAGCCACAAAAATTCTTGAAGACTAAGACTGATCATATCGATGGGGTAGTGGGACTTGGACCCCCAAAAGCCCTAAGGCCATGTCTCTGAAAGTAGGACCCTCACACTCCCCTCTGCCCTGTGAGAAAATTTTCCCTTGTTCTGTGCCTGACTCTGTAATTCCCTTATCAGGACAGAGACAGGGATACTGTCCCAAGGACTCTCTTTTTGGCACCAGATCCCCAAGGTCCATGTCTCTGACAACTCCCTCAATGTCTGGTATACTCGCTACACTTTTCCATCCATAGCTCCAAGAGACACCTGGACTCCTAGATTACCTAATTAGCATCCCTGGCATTCCCTTCCCATGCCCCTTTTCTATATATGCCCTAGATTCACCCCCACTGGGGGTAAGTTCTCCAAAGGGATTTTGTCCACTTCTGTTGGCATTAAAATAAAGTGTCTCTGGACTGAAAGATGGCTTGAGTGTGTGAATCCATTCCAGGCAAATCTGCCTCGACATTCTTGAGGTCCTAGCAGCCCCAAACATGATCAGAGAGATGGTGGAGTAGTGGTTTTCTCCACAATCCCAAAACTTTAAAAGAAGGAAAATCTCTCTCTCTCTCTCCCTCTCTCTCTCTCTCTCTGTCCACAGATACACACACTATATATATTATATATGCCAAATAAAGAATAATACTAGATAAGCTGACATGATAAGAAGACAGAATCCACCTTTCCCCCCACCCCAAAGGCACACAAGGCAAGAATCTCATGAATTAATAATAACAGCTAGCATTTATCTAGTGCCTTAAGATACTAAGTTACAGAAATGTCATGATTTGTCTTGGTGGAAGGAGCACTCATGACAATGATGAAATTACAGATTGACAAATGTAGTTTAATGCAATGTAAGCAGCAATCTTGCCATTTACAACATATTTGTCATAGGAAAGTATCCTGGTGCAATGGGGTGTACCAACAATACTACTGGCCACTACTATGGCTGTGTAAGGCCAATAACACCAGCACACAGGAGGGCTGCTAGCACAGGTCCTTTGATCTGGTTTTTTTTTGCTTTTAAACTTAGAAATCTATTCTGTTTAATCCACAAGCTTTATATAGCTTTATTTTAAAAAACAACAAAAAAGAAAAAAAAACCCAACAAAAAACAAAACAAAATAAAATGGTAAAAACATGACAATATCCAGAATTGAGATCCTTCCACTTTTCCAAAGCAAAGAGCTCTGCAAGTTCAGTCTACCAACTGGAAGAACCCTAAGAAGACAAGAATTATGAATGAGGCAATGATGTCATTTCACAACCAGAATTTTATGTAACTGAAGGAACCTTTCTGGGGCATAACTGTCCTTACAAGCCAATGGGGGGTGGGATGGGGGAACAAGACAGGAAAAAATGGAATTCCAGTGTTCCAAATCAACTAGTTACAACATCAGTATAAGCCCACAGTGCCCTGGTGAACAGCATGGGTTCGTTTTCTGGACCGCCCTCAGAGCTCTAATCTTGATTCACTTCAGCAGAGACGACAGCAACGGGAAAAGTGTGTGGCGTTAAAAATGCTTGTGTCAACTTCTGGTGAATAGTGGTCTCTCTTCTGGGCAGCTTCAAGGTCAAAGCCTCTTAACTTACATGGGGGCCAAGAATTGAACAAGAACTTAAAAGATAACCTCTGTGTACGGCCAGGGCTGGGAGAGGATTTAAAGGAACCAGACAGCTGTCAGCCGGACTTACACCCCTTTAAAAAAAATTTGTCCCCTTAAAAATGTCTCTAAATGAAGTTATCTTGGCTGTCAATGAATATCGCTAGTACACTGTGGACACCTTTTGAAAAGTAAATCCATGCCCTTTTTTTACATGGTGAACCTCAACCTGGCAATTATGGCGACAAATGTAGCCTAAAGCTCAAACAGGTTTTAGCAATTGTGAAATGGAATCTGAGTACAAACCCAATCAAATGTACATTATAACAAACGGTTCCATGTAGGACTGCTGGGACACTTGGGCCTTTCTCATGGACCTCAGTGCCTTTTCCGGCAGGTGTTTCTCTAGGTCAACAGGTTGTCTTCAGCTTCATTCTCATTTTTGGGCTCTGTCTCTGCTTGAGGCTCTTCCTGGGCTGACGTGGTGGTGGATGCCACGGCGGCAGCAGCGGCAGCTGCCGCCTTCTCCTTCTTATGTTTTTTGTGCTGCTTGTCCTTTTTGTGTTTCTTGTCCTCCTTCTTCTTTTTCTTCCCACCACCCTCCTGGTCTGAATTCCTGGCAGGGGATTGGCCCGGCACGGGGCTTTTAGCCTTCTTGCCAGGTGCTGCTGGAGACCAGTTTGTGGATGGGGACTGAGACTGGGTGGGGGATGGAGGTGCTTGGTGTTTCTTAGCTGCTGGCTGAGGAGATCTGGAGGCAGATCAGGAAGATGAGACCCTTCTTACAGACTGGGGACTTGGTGAGGCAGCCTCTTTTGCTTTTCTGGGTTGCAGGGTTCTGGAGACTCTCCTGATAGGCCTAGTGCTTGGTGATGGGGACTGCCTTCTTTGGGGTGAAGATGAAGCTCCTCTTCGGAGTGGGCGAGGACCTGCAGAGGTATGAGGAAGTCGAGGCCGTGGTGAAGGTGAGTGCCGTTTGTTTGGTAGAGGAGACTAGGATTCTCGGGTAGATAGGTTAGGGCGGGACCCTTTCCTATGCTTAGATGATAAGGAAGGGGAGGGGAATGTCTCTTTGTAACAGGGGAACTTCTTGGCCTCGGAGGTGTCGAATGGGAGACCCGTGGCTTTGGGGGAGGCGACCGCGATGCTCTTCGCTTGGGAGGTGTTGGTGGGGAAGCTGTTCCTCTCTGAGGAGGCGGGGAAGGAGAGTATCTTCTCTGGATTGGAGGAGAGTATCTCCTTGGAAAAGGTGAGCATCGACGTGTGGGAGGAGAAGGAGTCCTGCGCGGTGGTGGTGGCGGCTGCTGCAGCGACGATGTGGGAGACCTCCGCCGCTGGGGTGGAGGGGCAAGAGAAGGGGAGCGCCGTCGTCTGGCGGGTGGTGGAGATGGACTTCCTCTCCGTGTACTACGAGGAGAGGACTCTCTGGCGTTTCCGTGGCGATAGGGATGCACTCTGGGACGCTGAATGTCTTCCACGCCTTCCCACTTCTCCATTTTTCACGTTTGATCTCTTTGGTCGCTCATCTTCTGAGGAGGAGGACTAACCAGAGTCAGAAAAAGACTGCTAATTTTGTCTCCGGTAATGCCGCCTGTGTTGCACAGACTCAGCTGCTGCCATTTTGCCACCTTTGTCTTTCGATTCAAATGACTCTACTTTTCGAGATTTTGGTGCTGGTGAAGGTGACTCCCTTTTCTCGGTACCTTTATGTTCTGTCGCTTTACCTGAGGTTCTCCCTGGAGAAACAGAGCCACGACTTTTTCTTGTACTATTTGACCGCCGGGTTGTTGGTGACCCACGGGTTTTTGGCGGTGGGCTTGCTGGCCAGAGAAAGATGCTGACGAGCGCCGCCTTCGTCTCACAGAAGATCGACTTCTTCTATGGCTTGGTGGAGGAGGCATTCGTCTTGGAAGCTTCGAGGAGATGGCCGCCTTTTTTTGGACTTGGTCGCCTTCTTGATTGTGTTCTATGACGCCGCCTAGGTCGAATATGAGAAGGGGACCGTAAACGTGTTCGTGACCTCGATTTGGATCGTGAGCGAGACCTGGGGAGGGTTTTTTCCTTTTTTGAATTTTTTTCTGGTTCTGGTGTAGGTTCAGGTTTGGGAGCTTTGAGAATGTCACTAGTAGAGATTGCCTCTTGTATGGAAGGTTCCTTGGCCTTCACTGAAGGTTCCGGAAGTTGTGGAATCTGTTCTTTTTTTGCTGGAGCAGGGGAGGGGCTTCGGCTCTTGGTTCTATGAAGGCGAGATCGAGAATGCCTTCGCCTTCTCTCTCCTCTGACTGGGGGGCACGTCTTGTAGGGGAAGGAGATGCGGACTTGCACCTTCTCGGGCTTCTGGATCGCTGCCTTTTGTCTCTGCTGCTGTCCTTAGCTTCTTTGTCCCTCTTATCTTGGTCTTCATCTTGTTTCTTCATAGATGCCAGTTTTTCTTGTTCAAGCTGTCTTTGTTTTATTTCCTCCTTCTTCAGTTCCAAGAAAGCAGAAGGGATCCCAGCAATGTTTTCCTGTGCACTCAACTCCAATAAATTCTCTAGCAATTTTTCCGTTGAAGAACCCAGTCAGGTTAATCTGCATCGTTTTGGAATCTGGATTCTTCACTTCCAGAGGGTTGAATATGAATTCCATTACTACATCATCCTCAAATCCAAGAATTTCTGTTACTTGTTTTGTAATCCAAGCCTTAATCACCTCCAAATTTACTTTGCCCACCTCTACCTTTTTTTCTAGACATTCTGCAAACTTCAACTGCTTCAGTAGCTTCTTCTGTTTATTGCTGAAATGATTGTTTTGTTCTGAACTTGTTCCTCAGAAGAATCCTGAGTCCATCTTGCTGCCTGGCACAGCGATGGCTCCCTCTTGAACTGCTTTTCTAAGGAAAGCAGCTTAAAGGTGTTTACGAACTCACTTTAATCAGACATACATATATCATTCACTTAGTTCAGGAGGAAAAGTCAGCACCCTGAACTTCAAAGCAAATGCAAACAGAAATTACAAACAGAGAAAATACAAGCAGAGGAGATAACACAAATCAACACACAGGCTTCTAGCTGTCTGACCAAAGCTATACATACAGAGTTGTCAGAGAGAGAAGCGCCAACATCTGGGTTTTGAAAGGAGGGGTGCTCCTTAAGGGCTACTCAGTCTCCACACCAACACTCTTCCAATGAGAGAGCCCTGAACAAAATGCTAATCTCAGAGTATATATACACTTCTTCAGGGTCAGATCGCACACCTCTCCAGCACACCTCTCCAGGGCTTCTCACCTCTCCTGACCTAATTAGCAAAAGGGTGTGGGCTTTCCTACAAACAAAGGCAAGACTCAGTTAAAAGCATTCTACTGCCTCAGTGCTGAGAAGCACTCCAAAACAAAAGACAACAAAAAGTCCCACTTTGCTTGCCCTCACAGGGGTAAAGCCCTAGATTTGGAATCAGAAGAAATGGGTTCAAATCCTAACTCTTCCACTTGCTACCTCTGTGACTTTAGGCAAATTTCTTTGCCACTCTGGGTCTTAATTTCCTCATCTGTAAAATGAAAGAGACTAAATGGCCTTGAAGGCCTCTTCTAGTCTGAAAATCAGACTCCATATTTTGTAATGACAGAAAGTTTGGGGAAAAAAGCAGCACAAGAGGGAAAGAGTTTGTCAGTATTTCTATAGTGGCTGTCTCAAGGAGCTGGTAGTCTAATGAGCAGTATGATCTGATCTAGAAAGATCTGACCACCTCCTGAGGTAGCCCATGCTACTTGGTAATAGTTCTCATAAGTTATGACTCTGGAAATGGGCAATTAGTGATGTGGATTGAAGCCAACTGAACCAGGAGAGCAACTGATACCATAACAATGTTATAAAAGGGACAAACATGAAAGACTTAAGACCTTTGATCACCACGTTGCTGCATTGGTAACTAAGGTGGGGCTCCTGGTGCGGCCAATGAAGGGAGGTCTGATTATTGCTTCACTCCCAAGTAGGCCCAAAACCCCCAGCTACTAGATGCTAAGCCTCCCTTCCCCTTCCCTGCCCTGAAGATTACCCTCTTCAGACAGAGTTGTCCAGTATGTCTACTTGTGCATTGTTAGGCATCCTCAACTCCTCACTCTTCTTCACCCCTCTCCCTCATATCCATTATTCTTATGTGTCTCCTTTTGCCCATCCACAGATACCATCCTACTTTAGGCCCCTATACCCTCTTACCTGGACCATTTCCACAACCTCCTAACTGGTCTTCTTGTCTCAAGTCTCTCTCCTCCATCCAGTCCATCTCTCCTTAGGTCATTTTTTTTTCAGCTGTGTCTGACTCCTCATGACCTCACTTGAGGTTCTCTTGGCGATGACACTGGAGTGCTTTGCCATTTTCTTTTTTTTCTCTCCTTCTCTACCTCATTTACAGATGAGGAAACTGAGGCAAACAGGGTTAAGTGACTTGCTCAGGGTCACACAGCTGGTGTCTGAGGTCAGATTTGAACTCATGAAGATGAGTCTTCCTGACTTCAGGCTCAGTAGTCTATCCACCTAACAACCCAGTCCATCCTTCACACAGCTGCAAAAAAATCTCACAAGAAAAGTAAACAAGATAGAAATTAAAGACCAAATCATATCGTCAAAGTATATATGACCATGTTAGATCCAGGAGATCCAATGGCTCCCTCTTGCCTCCAGGATCAAATCCATACATATTCCTCAATTATTTGCAGCACTTCACTCCCCAGCTGTACCCTACGTTTTCCAACTCATTAGACATCACTCCCTTTCATGCCCTCTGTATACTCTGGTCCAGGGGTGAGGGGACTGAGTATGGCCAAAGTGTACTACCGGTTCCTCTTAGGTAACATTGTCTCCGGGCTTTTGCACTGGTTGTCCCCCATTTCTGTGATGCACTCCTTTCTCACCTTTATCTCTGAGAATCTAAAGCTGCCTTCAAGGCTTAATTCAAGTGTTCCTACTACAGGAGGACTTCTCTGATCCCACAAGATGCCAGTCCCTCTCCCTCATTCCCGTCTACTTTATTTTTTTTTGTTTGTTTTTTGCCGGGCAATTGGGGTTAAGTGACTTGCCCAAGGTCACACAGCTAGTACATGTGTCAAGTGTTTGAAGCCAGATTTGAACTCAGGTCCTCATGACCCCAGGGCTGGTGTTCTACTCATTGCACCACCTAGCTGCCCCTACTTTATATGTATTTTATATTTGCACACCTACATATGACTTAAGCTCCTTGAGGATAGATAAAGACTGGTTTATTTTTGTCATTTTTTTCCCTAGTGTGGTATTAGGCTCCTGGGAGGCACTGAGCACAAAGTACACTTGTTGATGGACTCGTTATTCATTTTCCAGAGAGACAGCTCTATATGGGAACATAATCCTGAGGAAAGGTGTGATTGCCCCACAGGAGCAGCACTAGGACCTGAGGATGCAGAAGACCCAATGATAGCTACCGGAAGACACATCCATTCCTCCGTTCTGGAATCATTGCTTACAGTAATGCGTGCACACATTGGCTCATGTGAAAGTGGAGTGGAAACCAGACTTTGGCTCTAATGCTAATGGAATAAATACATTTTCTACTTCTTTTCTGTTTCCTTCTTTGGTTTTTTACTTCTCTAGTAAGTCGCCCTTTTAGTGCAGGTATTTCTGAAGGCCCTCTCCTTGGCTCGTTTCTCTCATTTCTCTTGATACCCTTCCTTGGCAATCTCAAACACCTCATCTTTTTAATTATCACACCTACATAGAAGACTCCCAGGCCTTTTAGTTATGACTTCTTGTAAACCTCAGCCCTCCATCTCTGCTTTGATGTTCCACAGGCACCTCAAACTAAACATAACCTGCCCTCCCTCAAACCTGCTCCTCTTGAAGTCTTCATTTTTGGCTGTGGTACCACCATTGACTCTGGCTTCTATGTTATAACCTTGGGATTGTCTTTGTCTCTCCCTCACTTCTCATATCCAGTCACTTACCGAGTCTTGTTAGCTCCATCCCCTTGGCATCTCACATCCATTACCTTCTTTCTACTTCTGCTGCCACCACCCTAATACAGATTCTCTTCCCTGCCCACTTGGACTATAACAACAGTCTCTTAACCATTCTTCCTGCCTCTACTCTCCAGTCTCCAATTTAATTTCTTTCTGCCAGAATATTCTTTCTTATACATTGATCTGATCAAGCAACTGTTTATCCAAGAATCAGTCACACAGTTAATAAATGTTGGAGCTGGGATGCAAACCCAGGCCTTTTCACTCCAACTTTACCATTCTTTTTGCCACACCATGCTGGTATAAACAGAACCTGCTAGTTCTTGGGCCATCATAGCTTTTATGTCAGTTGATATTACACAGAAAGACACCAGGCTGTGATTTGTTTCTGAGAGAAAGTTGTAAAGTTCACCAGCCATCTCAGTCTTCTCCAACCTTCCTATCCCTTGTGATCTGCATAGAACAGAGGATCATGATAAAGAACTGTTTTCTTCACCATAATTTTATCCAGCAGGCAGTTAAATGGTGCAACGGATAGAATGCTAGGCCTGGAGTCAGCAAGACCTGAGTTCAATCTCTGGCCTCAGGCACTTACTAGCTGTGTGACCTTGAGCAAGTCACTTAACCCTATTTACCTCAGTTTCCTCATCAGTAAAATGAGCTGGAGAAAGAAATGGCAAACTGCTCCAGTATCTCTACCGAGAAAATCCTGAATAGGATCACGCAGAATTGGATATGACTGAACAACGACTATTTGAAGAAGTAAAGCTCTTGGACTCTGATGCAAACTGAGAACTGAAATGGGTTTCTGATCATAAGTAAGATGAAATTTAAGCTGAGGAATGCAAAGGAGACGATAGAGGATATGGAGTTCATAGTAGAATTCAAAGAGCATATGTGAGCTTTGCTTGGGCATTAGTTGTCTTCTGTTAGCAGCCGGGATTGAGAGAAAAGGTTGATAGCCATTGGCTGATCAGGCTGACTGAGTGAACTCTAGAGCTTTCTCCTACAAGGAAGTGGTTACCACTCATTACACCTGCCTACCATCCATCCCATGGATACAAAACAGTAACAGGTGATCCCAAAGGTAGGCCCTCAGTCAACCACTATGGCTGAGGCATAGTGGGAGGCTAAAAAATCTCCAGACATATCCCATAGGTTAAATGCTTAATAACCATAGCATTCATAGTGAGTGCTAGATGCAGTATTAGATGGCACTGACAGAAACTACAAGGCTGAGGATCAGCTTCAATGGAGATGTTATGATCGGTGGAAAACCACTGAGATAGCTAGCATACCTCTTGGGGAGTATTGGAAGGTAGCATCTGTTGGAAAGAAAGCCAGGCAGAGAGCTGTGTGATAACATCACTAGAAGATGCTGGCCTCTTTGCATCATTGCCAGTGCAGGTATAAGATGCCCCTCCAGTCCTGCACCCTAGTCACAAGTATTCTCCATGTGCAGTTGTAGTTTATCATTGCATTATCACTTTCTCCATTTGAAGGTGTGTGTATATATGTATATACATGTGTATATGTGAGAGTAGAATGAGCTGAAGGATTATGGGGAAATGCCTCATTGTTATTTTAGTACTATTTTTTTTCATTAAATATCTTTATTTTAAATTAAATGTGACCTATAATTGATTTGAAGAAGTAATCACATCAGTGGGCACTTGTGAACTTTTGTTTGAAGAGGATTCTGACCTACTGTGTGACCTTGAGCAAGTCACTTAACCCTATTTAACTCAGTTTCCTCATCTGTAAAACGAGCTGGAGAAGGAATGGCAAACTGCTCCAGTATCTGTACCGAGAAAATCCTGAATAGGATCACGCAGAATTGAACATGACTGAACAACGACTATTTGAAGTAGTAAAGCTCTTGGGCTCTGATACAAACTGAGAACTGAAATGGGTTTCTAGTACCTAGAACATTGGGTATCTTTCTGGAGGGGCATATGGGTGAGAAGAAACGGTTGTTTATATACAGAACAATTGTTTCTTACTAATAAAAATTCATCCTATTAGACTTTTCTACCACATCCCTACACTGTTTCCATGACTCCCATTAGTTCTCTGCTTGTGCTCTTTCCCGGCAGAATTCTGCTGGAACGTTATTAATTTTGGACTTAAAGACCAAGGTCTTCATAATCTCACTACTAACCCAAGTTTGTGGTCTAAGTAAAAATAACAAACTTTCTTTCATTTTTGCATTCATGTAAGTCAATCAAAATTTAGAGCTAAAGGAGAACCTTAGAGATTTCTCCCTCACAGGAACATTTGCATTTTAAAAAGACCACTGACTGAGAGGAAGCCAAAAGAATGACTTATTTTCAAATAGAATTTCAGAAACTGTCACATCTTGGTGACACTTGGCTTAGGGTCCTTCCCCGGGCCTTGAAAATCTCCATGTGTATGGAAAACCAAACTGGAATCCTCAATTCAATTACATTCAATATACCATTTATTAGATATCTACTGTGTGCTAGGTACTGGGGTTCTGAAGACAAGAGTGCAAAAATCTTACACTCTACCCAGGGGAAACAGTGTGGATCAAAGCCAGAATCAGTTGAACATGGGTGACTGGTCTTCCTTGTTGGTTTATTTTCTTTCTTCAATTGTACCTAAATGCCAAAATCTTGCCCTAATGTCCTAACCAGGTAAACACTGAGCCTTGTCCCCCAAACTCATTGTCACCATTGAGATACCGACAACTCTCAGCGTCTCCTTTCCTCTCTCCCACTTGATAGCATCATAGATTTGGAAGTGAAAGAGAGCTCAGAGGTCCAAACCCTAGACAAATCATGACCCTTTTCTGCAACATGCCCCCAGAATGATCACCTAGCCTCCTCCTAAACACTTCTGGTGATGGGGAATTCACTCCCCATTCCATTTTTGTACAGATTTAGATTATTGGGAAGATTTGCCTGAAGATGTGAGTTGAGTATGACTTCTACCAATGACTTTCACCCACTTTTCTTACTTCTTCTTTTTGGGACAAAGTGGAACAAATTTAATTGTTCTATCTGATAACTCTCCACATATCTGAAGGTAGTTAATATGCCACCACTACCCTTGTCCCTATTCTCTTCTCCAGTTGCTTTGGCCTGACCTCATATAACATAATATGAAGGCTTTGGGTTTTTTTTTGGGGGGGGTCATCTCTGGTTATCAGTTGCTTAGGTTATAGGCCCCAAATAAAGGGCATGTCAAAAATTTCCCTCCATGAAATTGACTTTAAAAAGAATCAATATGGGATGAATGAAATTAACAAAGTACAGAAGTAATGTCACATTCCTCCTCCCCCCCCCACCCAAGGGATCATAGAATCACACATTTCGAGCAGGAAAGGACCCTACAGGTCATACAGTCCAACTCCCCTGTACTTCACAAATGAGGAAACAGGCCCAGAGTGGTTCAGCAACTTACCCAAAGTTACACAGGTTACAAGTGACAGAGCTGGACCCCAAAGATCTTTCTGTACTTTTTTTATTTGTTAAATTAATGACTGAATTTAGTTCTTTATTTACCTTAGGCATCTTTTCCTTTAAAAGGTAAAACAAGGCACAGGAACAAGGAAAAGAAACCAAGGCAAAAGCACAAGTGGTATTAGATCTCACAAGAATCCCAAAGCTAACCATTGTTTCAGATAAGACCAGAATCTGTGCTATATCCCAAATGCTCTTCTCACCAGGAGTCCCTCTGGCTGCATGTGGGAGAAATACAGGTGATATAGTGAAGGTCCTAGTTGAAGTCTTCACCTAAAGGCAGGGGTTGCTCAAGAGTCCAGGTATATGGGAAAATATTAACTTTTCTTATCCAAACATGTCAAATCACTCCTTGATCCATGGCTGATGATTGTGGCAGAGTAAAAAGCAGTTGTGCTAAGTTTGGGAAGACAGGAAGTCTTGCCCCTTCATCCTGGCTGGCTGGTAAGATCAGAACTTACTGCAATAAAGGGTTAAAATCCACTTGGGCACACGGAGGAAGCTGGGCATGTACGGGGCCAGCCAGGCCAGTCTGGGAACCTCAGAAAAGGCTGATGGCAGGGACAGGTAGTCAAAGACAGGGCGGCCATCCACATCCTCAAAGCCATATTTTTGAGCCAGATCACAGGACATCAGAACCCGACCACTCAGTTGCAGAACATCAGGATCTGTTGCCAGGGCCACCACACATTTGCCACTCAGCTCTGGGGTCTCCCCATCCAGAAAGAGTTTTTCCAGCTGAGGGGGCAAGGGGTCCTCTTTATTGTTCCTCTGTTCCGACAGTACCTCTGTCCTCACGAACCCTGGCCAAAGAGACACATAGGCAATACCGTGGCGGCGTAGCTCCACGGCACAATCTGCAGCCAACCTATCACACCCGGCTTTGCCCACGCCGTAGGGTACGTTGAATAAATACCGCAGGCCACCAATCGAGGAGATGACCACGATGAGCCCTCGACCAGCAGGCACCATTAGCCTGGCTCCATAAACCGAGCACAGATAGTGGCCTCGGAGTCCTACGTTATTGATGTCATCCCATAGCGAGGTTGGGCATTCCCAGAATGGCTTCTCCATAAGAGAAATGATGCCCTGGACCCCAGCATACGCGTTGTTGACTAGTATATCCAATCTTCCATCTTGTTCTCTACCAACCCTTTCAAACAGGTTCCGCACCTCATCTTCCTGGGTTGAGTCACAAACCACCGGCACACATCGACCCCCTCGGTATTGCGCCTCCTTAGCAGCGGCTTGCAGAGTGTCCTGTTTTCGGCCTGTGATGTAGACAGTGGCTCCTGCCTCGCAGAGCTTCAAGGCAATGCCCAGGCCAATGCCCCTGGAAGCTCCTGTCACCACACATACTCGGCCCTTCAGGGAGCCTAACATCGTGGCAGGGGATGGGTTACCCAGCACTCGCAGCTTCAGCCTCAGGCTCTGCTCCCGGAGGGTCCTCGAGCCCAAGTAGACAAGCGCGCACCTCGGCACCTTTAGCTACGCGGGAGAACACCGTGGACCCTGACCCGAGAAATGCGTGGGCGGGGCTCAGCAGAGGAAGCAGCCTGTCAGTCCCATGAGCACACAGCCTCAGGTCCCCGGTGTGGAGGAGGTAAAGAGGCGGGGAAGGCGGGGTTCCCCAAGCCCAAGCAGACCAGCGAACGCCTCTGAACCTTTAGCTACGTGGCAGAAAGCCTTGGACTCTGATCCGATAAGTGCGTGGGCGGGGCTCAGCAGGGGAAGCTCTTTCTATACTTTTCAGAGTTTGGTGCAGTAAAATAATCGATCTAGATAATGTGGTTGTATAAGAGGCTTTGTCAAAAAGGTGGGTATTATGAAAGAGGAAAACCACTGGATTTGGAACCAGGAGGCTTTGACTTTAATTCATGTTCTTCTACTTACAGCCTGTGTGACCTCGAGCAGGTCATAGTGATCAGAGTGCTAGATTTGGAGTCACGGAGAGCTGGGTTCAAATGCTACCTTAACACCACCTACCTCCCTGGGTTGTTGTGAAGATCAAATGAGATGTTATTTATGAACTGCTTAGCACAGCACCTGGCACATAGTGTTATGTAAATGTTACTTATTATTACTGCCTTTGACACTTAGGAGCTGTGTGATCCTAAATGACTCACTTAATTGCTCTGAGACTTAGTTTCCTTCTCTGCCAATTGGAGGAGTTGGGCTGAATGATTTCTAGATCCCTTCTAGCTCAAAATCCATGATCCTATATATAATCCCATCTAAAGACTGAGCACATGACCAGCAAGATGGCATTATTTGCTTCACACTTTCCCAATCCTAAGACCTTCAAAGAAAGGAATTATGTGCCAAGAGGCACAGTGGATAGAGCACTGGGCTTGGAACCAGAAAGACTCATCTTCATGAGTCCAAATCCTGCCTTAGACCCTCAGTAGGTGGGTGACCCTGGACACCTCAGTGTTCTCATCTGTAAGATGAGCTGGAGAAAGAAATGGAAAACCACTTCATTACTTTGCCAAGAAAACCCTAAATGGGGTCACAGAGAGTCAGACAGGACTGATGTAGCCATAATGGCTTTTGTTTTCTTTGAATGGCTCAGCTTGCCTCATTGAGCCTCTGGACACTGTGGCTTGCTCTTCCGGGGCAGGAGGCCCGGGGAGCATGCCGGGAAGCAGACAGCTTCCTGTGTGAGGAGTCATGGGGCTGGCTGAGGGGAGGTGTTAGCTCCAGAACCTGGTCTACCCTAGGGGGAGGAGCCAACTCAAGAACCAATCGGCCCTGGTCATTTGGGCGGAGCTTGATGATGTCAAAAACCCTATAAGAGGGGAGAGGACAGCTTGAAGAGCTTCTCTTTCCTTTTCCGGTTGGAGCCAGCGACAGTTACGACAGTTACGTCAGTTACAGCGACCGTTACATCGTCAGTTTCAGTTGCAGCTTCAGTTACAGACAGACACAGCTGAGGCAGGAGCTGCCAGCAGCAGAGCTGACCTACGGGAGGAAGCTGAACAAAGACTTCAGTCCAGTGGGTAATCTTATTACCATAAAAGGGGGAAACATGATTTTGCTTTACGCAATCATGTTTCTCTGTAGCCTCCTGGTTACTCTTTCAAGGCGTACTTATTGGGCCTGGAAGATTATGATCAACATATCAAAATGGGGCTTCTGGTTCATGGGTTGGTTACTGTGGAGCCTAAATAAATGTTTTGATTCTTCTGCCTTCTACTTTGAGAGTTTCTTATATCCGGCGGTTCCGAACCTTTCAGACATGTTTATGATCCTCTTTGAGATTATAAACTCTGCCCTCCTGATACAACTGAAAAAATGGCTTAACATGAATAGAGTAATTACAGCTGAATCCACAGCATAAGACAGAATCCACCCATCCCACCCCCTCCCCCACCAGAAGGCAAAAAGCACAGGAATTAATACTTATAGTTAACATTTATATTATACTCTGGGCTTTGCAGAATGGTTTGCATCTGTCATCTTATTTGATCCTTACAACAACCCTGTGAGGTATTTCACAGATGAGAAAACAGGCTGGAAGAGGTTCAGTGACTTTCCCAGCATCTCAAAGCCAGTAATTATCTGAGGCAAGATTCAAATTCATTCATGTCCTCTTAATTCCAAGTCTAACACTCTATCCATTGTATCACCCAGTGGCCACATTGGAGAACCTCAATACTTAGAGATCTCATTGTGTTCCCATTCTGTCCACCTCAGTGAACACAAGGAACCCCATATCTGTGATTTGGGGTCTGGCTGTAGTGATTCATTCTGAAACCTAGCCCCACCTCTGGACCCCTCTAGAGGCAGCAGATAGCGATTCTGCCCATCTTCATGGAGGTGGGATGGGAGAGGCCATGGAGTTGGAAGACTCTGGCAGGACAGAATCTGCATCTGGTGCTTAGGGCCACAGGGAAAATGAGTGTCAGGCCTTAGGAAAGGTACATGAAACTTGGAGTCTGGACAGCAGTGGAAGGGAAAAGGGCCAAAGAGTGGGGAGGAATCCCAAAGTGAATGATGGGGGAATACAAGAAAGAAGCTGAAAGACTAAAAGATCAAGAGACAAAATCTGAGTAAAACCTCACCCTACAAGCAGATAATCCAACAGAGAAATTCATGGACAAAAGGAAAAATGAGCAGAATCTCAAAGTGAAGCTAAAGCAATTTGAACAAGCGTTGCAATATGAAGGAATATGAGATAGAGAATCCTACAGATTCCCCAGAAATCCTGGAGTAAGATCAAGAAACTCTAGAATAGCTCAAAAGAAAAATCATACTCACAAAAGAAGATACTAGGAGTGAATTCTCAAGTCAGAAGCCAGTCACTTAATCTCTCTGGACCTTGGTTTCTCCTATTAAAAAAATGAGTGGTTGATAAGAACAGGGAGTGCCTGAATAAAGGCCTGAACAAGCCTGAAGGGGAATTTATCAGATGAAATTAATCCTATTCCAGAGTTCTTCTCTGATACTTCACTGTCTCGTGGAAACAACTTTGGGTTCTCAGAAGCCATGCCACGGGAACTATCAATCTAAAAAGGCTACAGTTACTGGTGTGTTGATATATATTTATCTATATCTTGTCCAAGGACCAGCTTACTTGAGATTGGAGAGTCATGTCACCAAATTGGAAACAGAAGGATGAACTTTTTAGCCACAAAAATTCTTGAAGACTAAGACTGATCATATTGATGGGGTAGTGGGACTTGGACCCCCAAAAGCCCTAAGGCCATGTCTCTGAAAGTAGGACCCTCACACTCCCCTCTGCCCTGTGAGAAAATTTTCCCTTGTTCTGTGCCTGACTCTGTAATTCCCTTATTAGGACAGAGACAGGGATACTGTCCCAAGGACTCTCTTTTTGGCACCAGATCCCCAAGGTCCATGCCTCTGACAACTCCCTCAATGTCTGGTATACTCCCTACACTTTTCCATCCATAGCTCCAAGAGACACCTGGACTCCTAGATTAGCTAATTAGCATCCCTGGCATTCCCTTCTCATGGCCCTTTTCAATATATGCTCTAGATTCACCCCCACTGGGGGCAAGTTCTCCAAAGGGATTTTGTCCACTTCTATTGGCATTAAAATAAAGTGTCTCTGGACTGAAAGATGGCTTGAGTGTGTGAATTCATTCCAGGCAAATCTGCCTCGACATTCTTGAGGTCCCAGCAGCCCCAAACATGACCAGAGAGATGGTGGAGTAGTGGTTTTCCCCACAATCCCTAAAAGAAGGAAAATCTCTCTCTCTCTCTCTCTCTCTCTCTCTCTCTCTCTCTCTCTCTCTCTCTCTCTCTCTCTCTCTCTCTCCCTCTCTCCTCTCTCTCTCTCTCTCTCTCTCTCTCTCTCTCTCTTTCTCTCCATAGATACACACACTATATATTATATATGCAAAATAAAGAATAATAATAGATAAGGTGGCATGATAAGAAGACAGAATCCATCCTTCCTGCTCCCCAAGACACACAAGGCAAGAATCTCATGAATTAATAATAACAGCTAGCATTTATCTAGTGCCTTAAGATGCTAAGTTACAGAAATGTCATGATTTGTCTTGGTGGAAGGAGTACTCATGACAATGATGAAATTACAGATTTACAAATGTACTTTAACGCAATGTAAGCAGCAATCTTGCTATTTACAACATATTTGTCATAGGAAAGTATCCTGGTACAAGGGGGTATACCATGGCCAATAACACCAGCACACAGGAGGGCTGCTAGCACAGGTCCTTTGATCTGCTTTTCTTTTGTTTTTTGCTTTTAAATTTAGAAATCTATTCTGTTTAATCCACAAGCTTTATATAGCTTTATTTTAAAAAACCAACAAAAAAGAAAAAAAAACCAACAAAAAACAAAACAAAATAAAATGGTGAAAACATGACAATATCCAGAATTGAGATCCTTCCACTTTTCCAAAGCAAAGAGCTCTGCAAGTTCAGTCTACCAACTGGAAGAACCCTAAGAAGACAAGAATTATGAATGAGGCAATGATGTCATTTCACAACCAGAATTTTATGTAACTGAAGGAACCTTTCTGGGGCATAACTGTCCTTACAAGCCAATGGAGGGTGGGATGGGGGAACAAGACAGGAAAAAATGGAATTCCAGTGTTCCAAATCAACTAGTTACAACATCAGTATAAGCCCACAGTGCCCTGGTGAACAGCATGGGTTCGTTTTCTGGACCGCCCTCAGAGCTCTAATCTTGATTCACTTCAGCAGAGACGACAGCAACGGGAAAAGTGTGTGGCGTTAAAAATGCTTGTGTCGACTTCTGGTGAACAGTGGTCTCTCTTCTGGGCAGCTTCACAGTCAAAGCCTCATAACTTACATGGGGGCCAAGAATTGAACGAGAACTTTTAAGTTCTTAAAGATAACCTTTGAGTACCGCCAGGGCTGGGAAAGGATTTAAAGGAACCAGATGGCTGTCAGCCATACTTAAACCCCTTTAAAAAAATTTGTTACCCTTAAAAATGTCTTTAAATGAAGTTATGTTGTCTGTAAATGAATGTCACTAGTACACTGTGGACACCTTTTGAAAAGTAAATCCATGCCCTTCTTTTACATGGTGAACTTCAACCTAGCAATTATGACAACAAATGTTATAGCCTAAAGCTCAAACAGATTTTAGCAATTGTGAAATTGAATCTGAGTACAAACCCAATCAAATGTACATTATAACAAACGGTTCCATGTAGGACTGCTGGGACGCTTGGGCCTTTCTCATGGACCTCAGTGTCTTTTTCCGAAGGTGTTTCTCTAGGTCATCAGGTTGTCTTCAGCTTCACTCTCAGTGTCCTTTTTGGGCTCTGTCTCTGTTTTAGGCTTTTCCTGGGCTGACGTGGTGGGAGCAGCAGCAGCAGCTGCCACCTTCTCCTTCTTATGTTTTTTGTACTTCTTGTCCTTTTTGTGTTTCTTGTCCTTCTTCTTTTTCTTCCCACCACCCTCCTGGTCTGAATTCCTGGCAGGGGATGGGCTCGGCGTGGGGCTTTTAGCCTTCTTGACAGGTGCCGCTGGCGACCAGTTTGTGTTTAGGGACTGAGACTGGGTGGGGGATGGAGGTGCTTGGTGTTTCTTAGCTGCTGGCTCAAGAGATCTGGAGGCAGATCTGGAAGATAAGACCCTTCTTACAGACTGGGGACTTGGTGAGGCAGCCTCTTTTGCTTTTCTGGGTTGCAGGATTCTGGAACTCTCCTGATAGGCCTAGTGCTAGGTGATGGGGACTGCCTTCTTTGGGGTGAAGATGAAGCTCCTCTTCGGAGTGGGCGAGGACTTGCAGAGGTATGAGGAAGTCGAGGCCGTGGTGAAGGTGAGTGCCGTTTGTTTGGTAGAGGAGACTAGGATTCTCGGGTAGATAGGCTAGGGCGGGACCCTTTCCTATGCTTAGATGATAAGGAAGGGGAGGGGAATGTCTCTTTGTAACAGGGGAACTTCTTGGCTTCGGAGGTGTCGAATGGGAGACCCGTGGCTTTGGGGGAGGCGACCGCGATGCTCTTCGCTTGGGAGGTGGTGGTGGGGAAACTGTTCTTGTCTTAGGAGGCGGAGCAGGAGAGTATCTTCTCTGGATCGGAGGAGAGTATCTTCTTGGCGAAGGTGAGCGTCGACGTGTGGGAAGAGGAGTCCTGTGCCGTGGTGGTGGCGGCTGCTGCAGCGACGATGTGGGAGACCTCCGCCGCTGGGGTGAAGGGGCAAGAGAAGGGGAGCGCCGTCGTCTGGCGGGTGGTGGAGATGGACTTCTTCTCCGTGTACTAGGAGGAGAGGACTCTCTGGCGTTTCCGTGGCGATAGGGATGCACTCTGGGAGGCTGAATGTCCTCGAGGCCTTCCCACTTCTCCATTTTTCACGTTTGATCTCTTTGGTCGCTCATCTTCTGAGGAGGAGGAATAACCAGTCAGAAGACTGCTGGTTTTCTCTCCGGTAATGCCGCCTGTGTTGCACAGACTCAGCTGCTGCCATTTTGCCACCTTTGTCTTTCGATTCAAATGACTCTACTTTTCGAGATTTTGGTGCTGGTGAAGGTGACTCCCTTTTCTCGGTACCTTTATGTTCTGTTGCTTTACCTGAGGTTCTCCCTGGAGAAACAGAGCCACGACTTTTTCTTGTACGATTTGACCGCCGGGGTGTTGGTGACCCACGGGTTTTTGGCGGTGGGCTTGCTGGCGGAGACGGCCGATACCTTCGCCGGGGAGGGCTTGCAGATGGAGAGAGTCTACGCGTTTCTCTAGGAGGGCTGGAGATTCTTTTGGGTGGCTTCTTTGGAGGTGATCGGAAACGGGACGAAGATGACAACGAGCCGCTGCCAGAGAAAGATGCTGACGAGCGCCGCCTTCGTCTCACAGGAGATCCACTTCTTCTATGCCTTGGTGGAGGAGGCAATTGTCTTGGATGGTTTCTTCTTGGAGGAGATGGCCGCCTTCTTGGACTTGGTCATCTTCTTGATCGTGTTCTATGATGCCGCCTAGGTCGAGTATGAGAAGGGAATTGTAAACATGTTCGTGACCTCGATTTGGATCGTGAGCGAGACCTGGGGCCGGTTTTTTCCTTTTTTTGAATTTTTTCTGGTGAAGGTTCTTCGGTTCTGGTGTAGGTTCAGGTTTGGGAGCTTTCAGAATGTCACTAGTAGAGGTTGCCTCTTGTATGGAAGGTTCCTTGGCCTTTACTGAAGGTTCCGGATGTTGTGGGATCTGTTCTTTCTTTGCTGGAGCAGGGAAGGAGCTTCGGCTCTTGGTTCTATGAAGGCGAGATCGAGAATGCCTTCGCCTTCTCTCTCCTCTGACGGGTAAGGCACGTCTTCTAGGGGAAGGAGATGCAGACTTGCATCTTCTCGGGCTTCTGGATCGCTGCCTTTTCTCTCTGCTGCTCTCCTTTTCTTCTTTGTCCCTCTTATCGTGGTCTTCATCTTGTTTCTTCATAGATGCCAGTTTTTCTTGTTCAAGCTGTCTTTGTTTTATTTCCTCCTTCTTCAGTTCCAAGAAAGCAGAAGGGATTCCAGCAATGTTTTCTTGTGCACTCAACAAAAGGGGCCACAGCTCTCCCATAAATTCTCTAGCAATTTTTCCATTGAAGAACCCAGTCAGGTTAATCTGCATCGTTTTGGAATCTGGATTCTTCACTTCCAGGGGGTTGAATATGAATTCCATTACTACATCATCCTCAAATCCAAGAATTTCTGTTACTTGTTTTGTAATCCAAGCCTTAATCACCTCCAAATTTACTTTGCCCATGTCTACTTTTTTTATAGACATTCTGCAAACTTCAACTGCTTCAGTAGCTTCTTCTGTTTATTGCTGAAATGATTGTTTTGTTCTGAACTTGTTCCTCAGAAGAATCCTGAGTCCATCTTGCTGCCTGGCACAGCAATGGCTCCCTCTTGAACTGCTTTTCTAAGGAAAGCAGCTTAAAGGTGTTTACGAACTCACTTTAATCAAACATACATATATCATTCACTTAGTTCAGGAGGAAAAGTCAGCACCCTGAACTTCAAAGCAAATGCAAACAGAATTTACAAACAGAGAAAATATAAGCAGAGGAGATAACACAAATCAACACACAGGCTTCTAGCTGTCTGACCAAAGCTATACATACAGAGTTGTCAGAGAGAGAAGCACCAACATCTGGGTTTTGAAAGGAGGGGTGCTCCTTAAGGGCTACTCAGTCTCCACACCAACACTCTTCCAAGGAGAAAGCCCAAAACAAAATGCTAATCTCTGAGTTAATATATACTTCTTCAGGGTCAGAGCACACACCTCTCCAGGGCTTTTCACCTCTCCTGACCTAATTAGCCAAAGGGTGTGGGCTTTCCTACAAACAAAGGCAAGACTCAGTTAAAAGCATTCTACTGCCTCAGTGCTGAGAAGCACTCCAAAACAAAAGACAACAAAAAGTCCCACTTTGCTTGCCCTCACAGGGGTAAAGCCCTAGTTTTGGAATCAGAAGATGTGGGTTCAAATCTTAACTCTTGCACTTGCTACCTTTGTGACTTTAGGCAAATTTCTTTGCCACTCTGGGTCTCAGTTCCCTCATCTGTAAAATGAAAGAGTTAGACTAAATAGCCTTGAAGGTCTCTTCTAGCCTGAAAATCAGACTCCATATTTTGTAATGACGGAAAGTCTGGGGAAAAAGCAAAGGAAGAGGAAAGAATTTGTCAGTGTTTCTATCATGACTTTCTCAAGGAGCTGGTAGTCTAATGAGCAGTATGATCTGATCTAGAAAGATCTGACCACCTCCTGAGGTAGCCCATGCTACTTGGCAATAGTTCTCATAAGTTATGGCTCTGGAAATGGGCAATTAGTGATGTGGATTGAAGCCAACTGAACCAGGAGAACAACTGATACCATAACAATGTTGTAAATAGACCTCTGGTCATCATATTGCCCAACCACAAATCCAAAGGGCTTATGATAAAGAGTGATATTTACTGCCAGACAGAGAGGTGGAGTATATAGAATGAAACATACATTTTGGACATTGCCAACATGGGAATTTGTTTTGCTTGACTATGCATATGTTTTATGAAGGTTTTGTTTTTCTTTCTCAGTGGGTAAGAGGTGAGCTGAAAGGGAGATAAAACATATGCTTGCTAATTGAAAAAAATATGATTTAATTAAAAAACAAATTGGCAGTTGACAGTATAAATAAACAAATCTCTTATGACTTTGGTGAGCATGAATCAGGTCCTCTGAGCTTAATAGCTGATGAGCATAGAACACTGAGAACTAAGCCTCTATTCATGGTGGCTCCACCAAAGTAGTGCCATCTTAGAAGACCCAAACTCAGCAGCTATATGGTCTCTCTATAAAAGCATCTTTTTGGCTACAGAGCTGGGAGTGTGTGTGTGTGTGTGTGTGTGTGTGTGTGTGTGTGTGTGCAGCCATATGTATGTGTCTACATACATGTTAAATGAACATTTTGCTCATCATGAAGTAGGAACAAATTAAGATAACCCAGGAGGGGCCTAAGACTCTGTGTCTCTCTGTGCCTCTCTGTAAAAATGATTTTGGGGTTTAGGGAGAAGAGTAATTCAATTATAACTCTGTGTTCTAATTACCAGAGAACAAAATAATTCTCTTTTGGGTACCTGTTATTGTGGAAATCCTTCCTGCTGCTTTGAAAATCCCTAATTACTTAACATACTTCCTTAGAAACAAGGTCATCAAATAACACAGGTCTACACTCAGTCAGGGAGTATGGAATGGCCTGGGCCCACAGGACCTTGTCATCATGAAGGTCCAATTTTAGAAGGCTGCTTGGGGCTTCCAAGATAATCCCTCTCAGTTTGCTATGAATGAGTTCTTTGTGAGCTTGGTAATGAAATGTTCTACTATGACTTGTAGTTAGAGCCTAGAGGATTTGTTTGCTTGCTTAATTATGGATGAAGGTATTTCTTGTTGACTTCCTTGGCAGATAGCAGGACTACTGAGAGGGAGGGGAAGGCATATGCAGTAAAAGAATCTAGGTCCACTCCATGTCATCATAGTCCATGTGGCAAAAATGTTGATGGGGAGGGAGGAATGAAAGGCCAGGGTTGGAGGGGAGTGGATCTCAGGGGACTGGGGTACATCCAGAAAGCAAGGTTCAGTTCTGGATTTTCATTTAAAGAACATTGACAGAAGAAAGTGAGAAGGGTGGTAAGGCCACTGGAAGACCTGCCATAGGGAACAGATTGAAGGACTTAGTGGTGTTCAGCCTGGAGAAGAGAAGATTTAGAATAGTAAAGCATCATGGTGATGGTGATGATGATGATGAAGATGATGGTGGTGGTGATTATGATGATGTAAGAGGCTTTGTTTTGTGCATGTCCAGATCACCTAACACAGAGGCATTCATGTTGAGGACCCTAAAGATTTGCTTCCGAGAAAGGATGTTCTAGGTTCCCACATCATGGAGGTGAGTATAATAGCCTTTTTCCATTGACTAGGTAGTCAGAACAGATTGTGTTTTTACAACTATGAGATTGACACAGTTTCCTCTCTCTTTTTTTTCAGCTGCATCCAAAACTGGTGAAGGTATTGTTCCCTCCACAACTTGGGCACTGTGAGTTAAGCTGGGTGAGAGGAAAGATGAATTTCTTCTCTCCCTTTCTTTTAGGCCTCATGTCCCTGAAGATCAGGCTTGGGGTTTTGTTCCAGTCAGTTTTGCTTGTCCTTTTGGTCCTGGGTGGTGGAATCGTTACTAGACCCAGATTCCAGCTGTGGTGATGGAGGCAGGATTGTTGGTAAATCTTGGATTTGCCCCAGCAAGGGATCCATAAAAAGCCAGAGTACCAGGGACTTGAACCTGAGCTGGGATTTTGGACTCTAACCTGGAAGGACTGGGCGATATAGAAATAGTGGTTTTCAGTAAAGTCCACCCTAAAATAGAAAATATTCCAAGGGGTCAGGGCTAAGCTACCACTCCCAGGTTAGTGGGGCCACCCTTATGGGAATGGTGGCTTAACACTGACCCCTTGGGATATTCTCTATTTTCAGGTGGACTTTACTGAAAACTGCTGGCTAAACTTCCTAAACTCATAACAAAACCATTAGGGTCAAGTGAAAATATCCCTTTAGAGTTCCTGGAATGGATACTGGCTTCCTCACTGATATGTCTCTTTGCTTCTTTCTCTTCAGAAGCAGCTGCAAGAACAGGAAGAGGAGGGGTGTTATATAGGTGTGTTAAAGGCTCTTACATGTAGTCTTCAGTTGAACATCTTTGAGCCTGCATTTAGGAAATTAGCTACTGAAATGAGAGGCCTAAAGGCAGCACCTAGAAGGAAAGGAACTGAGTGGTTGAGATAATGGGAATGGTAGAAAGTTAGAGCTCTAATGATCTTAGGACAAAGGGGGCTTTGCCACAGGTACTGGCTTGGAGGGGACAGTGGGAGATAGATTCTCCATTTTGCATGTATCCTCCCTGCAGAGATTACAATCCCTGATCCTTGCCTTATGGTTCTTTAATGTTCTATTGCCCTGCACAGTACAGCTACCACTGAATGTAATATCAATTAAGTTAGGTGTCTTTAGTTGAGTCTTATTAGGTGCTAAGTCCCAGGCCCAAACCCCTATCTATTAGGTGCTAAGCCTATGTGGGTGTGAAGCCCCCAGGGTCCTAAAGGGAGTTGCTAAGACCAGAGCCAATAGTAAGAGCTTAAGCTCTGGTCTGTCAGATGATGTTTGGTGATGGCTAAAGAGTGCATAAAAAGAGAAGGCAGAGCTATTTGCTTAGGGCTTTCGCTCTTGAAGGTATGTTGATGTGGAGACTCTGGGCAACTGTAGTTAAGAGTCCTCCAGCTTGTAAACCCGGATGTTGGGACTTTGTTAAACTCTGGTAACTGTGCCTAAAGATTTGAATCAGACAAGGTCTGCCTGTTGATGTTTGTAATTTGTTTGTATTTGCTCTGAAGTTCAGGGTGCTGGCTTTTTCCCCTGAACTAAGTGAATGATATTTGTATGCGGGATTAAAGTAAGATTGTTAACCCCTTAATGTTGCTTTCCTTAGTAAAGCAGATCAAAAGTACTTGGGCTTGCAGCATTCCTGTTGTTAGACTTGTGTTCATTTTTCACCCCCACAGCAGCTGCTAGCCGAATTGTTGCAACACTGGGCCACTGCCTTACCTGGTCTTCACAAGGACCTGCTACCTTCCTGTTCCCTCCTAATTCCCACAGGGCCAAAGGTCAAGTTGCCTTATGAATTGATGAACTCTAATGTCAGGTGCTCTAACATTTCTTTTTTTATTTGCTCTAACATTTCTAATTGGCAGAGCTTCTTTTTTTAAATAATATTTTATTTTTCTTCCCAATTACATGTCAAGACAATTTTTTTAGCATTCATTTTTACAAGATTTTGAGTTCTAATTTTTTCTCCCTCTCTCCCCTCTCTTCTAAAAATGGTAGGTAATTTGATGTAGGTTATACATGTGCTATCATGTAAAACATATTTTCATATTAGTCATATTTGTGAAAAAAGAAAGAGATAAAAAGCGTAAAAACCACAAAAAAGAATAAAGTAAGTGAAAAACATATGCTTCCATCTGCATTCAGAGTCCATCAGTTCTTTATCTGGATGTAGATAGCATTTTCCTTCAGGAGTCCTTTGTAATTGTCTTCAATAATTGTGTTGCTGAGAAGAGCTGAGTCATTCATAGCTGATCATCACACAATGTTGCTGACACCATGTACAATGTTTTTCTGGTTCTTCTTATTTCACCTTGCATCACTTTGTACAAGTCTTTCCAAGTTTTTCTGAAATCTTCCTGTTCATCCTTTCTTATTGCACAATAGTATTTCATTACATTCATATACCTCAGCTTGTTCAGCCATTCCTCAATTGTCAGGCATCCCTTCAATTTCCAATATTTTATCAGGCTGAGCTTCTGGTGATGCTTCAGCCAGAGAGCAACCCACACCCTTGTATTTTTTTTGTACTTGGGCAAGAAGGATTTGGTGGCCTGCTGCTTTGCTCAAAGCCTGAGAATTTTGATAGTGAGCACATTTCTACCTGAAAGGCAAGCATTTAGAACAATACAGTCTAGTTGAGGTTGATGTCTCCTAATGTTATCCATTTAATGTGTAAGGCTAAACCCAAAGGACCTTGGGGGATTATTGGAGGCACCTCATACCCAACTAGCTTTTTGAAGTTTGTTGGAAGGCAGTACTTGAAATTGTTTTAGGGAATGCAGGCTGGCCATCTGGTTCACACGGGGGCAACATCAAAGAAGAAATGTCTTTGTTCTTTCATCAGTTAATTAGTAATGAGACTTTCCAAACATGGTCTTGGGACAGTTATGTACATCTTGCTAGAAGAAAGTAGTAGGTTCATAGACTAACTATCAGTAGGCTTTGAAAAGTTGATTGGCTATATGGTCTTCCAAAAGAACTTGGTCCTTGGAGGCTAACTCTGGGAGCTGACAGACTTCTCTCAACTAACAGAGAAAATTACTTTTCTCTAGCCTTATGACCAGATGGAGTCCTTTTTAAAATAGCTAAAATTTAGCCCCTGGCTCTGAACTGAAGGACAGGTTGCAGAGCCTACCCCTCCACTCATAGGGAAGAGGCAGCATCTCAAATGAGGATTCCCCCTGAAGGAAGCCCATGACAATGTAGCTCCATGGAGCACAGTACAATAATATCACCAAAAGACATTGGCGACGCTATAGCATTAGACAATGAGTTGCTCCATATTTGTGTGCTCAGGCCATACGAGTTCCTTCACATGTTTTTGTTCCCTTGTGGGTATCCATTCTGATGGATATATATGTATATGTGTGTGTACATATATATATATATAATATATGTATGTATATGTATATATAAAGAGACAGAGAGAGAGAGAGAGAGAGAGAGAGAGAGAGAGAGAGAGAGAACGAGAGACTGAGAGAGTTCATGAGAATAAATCCCAGGGAGAATATTCTGTTGCTACTTTTCTCACCAAGTTATTTCGTTAAATACCTTTGCTTTGAACCAGTGGTGTCTGTTGGCTGATTAATAAAAGTAAGTTCATCATTTCGGGGAGGGGGTCAGCGTTGCAAACCATGATTTTGAGGAAATGCAACTGCAGAAAGTACCTTGAACCTGGGGTAGCATTTCTGGGAGTTCCACTTGTAACCCAGGAGCTGTCTCAGGTGCTAGACATGGCACTTGGTAATAGAAGCCTAGAGGGGCTGATGTCACTACACTATTCTTTATTCAAAATCCCAATTAAATCAGAGAAATAGAGCTCGAAGAGAAGGATATTGATGAGTTAGGACTAGGTGGTCAGGAGCAGGTGACCAGGACAGTGAAGAGACTAGAGATAATAGTGTCCTTTGAAGATCAGGTAAAGGGAGTAGAGATGATTAGTCTGGAGAAGAAACATCTTAGGGAGATCATGGTAACCAGCTTCAGTCAATTAACAGTGAGTATTTATTAAGCACCTACTATATGCCAGGCACTGTGCTAGGCACTAAACATATGAAGGTAACAACAACAAAAAGTAGCCCCTGCCTTTGAGGAGCCTGTTCTTTCATGTCAAACCATTTTGCAGTTACTCCAAGTTGCTGGGGATGTCGGCAGATGCAGGCTTAGTTGGTCCTGGGGAAAAATGACTGCAAATGGGCACAGAGCAGCTCCTGTAGTACTTTTTAGAATATTCAGAGAAATTTCAATTCCAATTCCATTCAATTCGATTCAGGAAGCAGCTTTTGAGCTTCTTGTAACACTCTGCCCCTTTCTCTGTCTTCCCATATGTGCCCTCCCCATTCCTCAAGAAAAAGAGCCTGGAAACTGTCCTTATGGGTTCAGGTCCACTAGCTACACAAGATTACTGGGAAGTTTGAATTTCATAAGAATCTGCCTACCTGCAATGAGACCCCCTGGGGCAGGCATACTGGGCTCAGTTGGGTGATTCCATTTGGTTTGCACTGGGGAAGCCTCAGGAAGAAACATCTTTGTTCTTTTATCAGTCACTTAATAACCAGTTTTCAGTGCCTAACACCTCTCCTCAAACACAGGCACCCACGGGGATCTCTGCCTCCTTCCTTGGCCCTTCTCATCTGGGCCATCATGTTAGTTGGAAGTGTCTTCTTTTCCTCCGAAACCAGGCCACACTGCTCAGCAGGTGTGCTAATGGCAAGCCAAGGGGGTGGGAAAGTGGGAATCGTCTTCTTACCATGGTATCAGGGAAAATCAATAGAAAACTTTTTTGTTCCCTAGCTCCCTGAGAGAAAATTCTCATTTTTAGCTATTAGGGGGTCTAAGTTAAGGGGATTTGGGGAGTGTGTTAAGAGTTCCCCATACTATCTTTCCTATTACTGTTGAGGACAACATCATCCCCCCAGACCCTCAGTCTCACAAACTAGGAGTCATCTTGGATTCCCCACTGTCTCCCATTCCCCATATTCAAGCTGTTATTTGTTGATTTTATTTCACTCTAGTGCAAGCCCTCATCATTTCATGTCTTGATTACTGAAATAGTCTGTTTGTCTGCCTGCCCCAAGTCTCTCCCCACCCCAATTCATTCTCCATTCTTCCACTAAAGTGATTTCCTAAAACACCAGTCCAATCATGTCATTTCCCTATTCAATAACTCCAATGGCTTTCTATTGCCTCCAGGAACTAATACAAAATGCTGTTTAGCATTCAAAACCCTTCATAACTTAGCTTCAACCTACCTTGATTTCCCTGGCTTCCTTTAAGTCTCAACTAAAATCCCAACTTCTATATGAAGCCTTCCCTAATACCTCCTAACTCTAGGGCCTTCTCTATTTTAATTATTTCCTACTTGTCCTGTATATAGCTTGCTTTGCATATATTTACTTACACGTTGTCTCTCCCAGCAGATTGGAAGCCCCTTGAGGGAATGTAATATCAATTAAGTTGGGACTTTCTTACTGTTTTAAAATGATTAATTAAGTGTCTTTGATTGAGTCTTACTAGGTGCTAAGCTCCAGGCCCAAACACCTGTCTATTAGGTGCTAAGCCTATGTGGGTGAGAATTGGTAACTAAGGTGGGGCTCCAGGTGGGGCCAATGAAGGGAGGTCTGATTATAGCTTTGCCTCCCAAGTAGGCCCCAAATGTGGGCATGAAGCCCTCAAGGTCCTGGGGGAGTTGCTAAGACCAGAACCAATAGTAAGAGCTTAAGTTCTGGTTGCTCAGATGATGTTTGGTGATGGCTAAAGAGTGCATAAAAAGGGAAGACAGAGCTATTTGCTTAGGGCTGTCATTCTTGGTGGTGTGCTGATATGGAGACTCCAGGCAGCTGTAGTTAAGAGCCCTCCAGCTTGTAAACCTGGCTAATGTTCGGACTTGGTTAAACTCTGGTAACTATGCCTTAAGATTTGAATCAGACAAGGTCTGTCCGTCGATGTTTGTAATTTGTATTTGCTCTGAAGTTCAGGGTGCTGGTTTTCCCCCTGAACTAAGTGAATGATATTTGTGTGCTGGATTAAAGTAAGATTGTTAACCCCTTAATGTTGCTTTCCTTAGTAAAGCAGATCAAAGAACTTGAGCTTGCAGCATTCTGTGAGCTGGTTGTTGTTGGTTTTTCATCCGCCCCCAGTCCCCCCCCCCCCCCCCCGCCCCCATCAGCAGCTGCTAGCTAGATTGTTGAAACAGGGAAGGAACTGTCTTTTGTCTTTTTTTGTATCCCCAGAGCTTAACACAGTGCCTTTCACATCAGAGGCACTAAATAAATGAATTGTGTAATTGTGTGACCCTGGACAAATCACTTCCTCTGGGCCTCATTTTCCCCTCCTCTAAAAGAGAGGATCACACTAGATGGCCTCTAGCATCCCTTCCTAATCCAGATCTAAGATCCTATATCCTAGCAGTATGGGAGAGTACAAGACACCCTGGCTCTGCAGTCAGAACTGGATTCAATCCTACATTTATGTTTACTGCCTATAGGCAAAATGAAAGGTTAAAAGGGTTCCTGAGCTCTCATCTAGCTCTCCTATGAGATCCTCCCTTCTTCTTCCTCTGTCCCTTCCACACACTTAGATGTCAGGATCCAAAAAAATTTCCATAACCTAGAACACTGGGCTGAATCTAATAAGATGAAATTCAATAAGGATAAATGTAGTGTTCCTCTTGGGTGCAAAAGATCATTTCATAGTTCCAAGACATAATTATTAGGTAGAGCCCTGGGCTTGGGATCAGGAAGACCTGACACCAAATTTTGCCTCAGACACTTATTAACTGTATGACCTCCTTTCTTCACTCCCATAGCTACCACCTTAGTTCAAGGCCCTAGTTACCTCTATCAGGTCTAGAAAATTGCAACAGCCTCTTAATTGGTCTCCCTGCCTCAAGTCTTTCCCCATTCCAACCCATCCAATATACTCCTGCCAAATTAATTTTCCTTAAATGCAGATCTGTCCATGTAACTCTTGTATTCAATCAACTCCAGTGGCTTCTTATTGCTTCTTGGATAATATAAACTCTTCCGTTTAGTTTTTAAAGCCCTAGACAACCTAGCCCCAAACTATCTTTTTTGCCTTCTTGGACTTTGGACGTCCTTTCCTAAACCTGCTGGCCTAGATGAACTGGCCTCTCTGTTCCTCACACAGGATACTCCCACTTTCTATCTCCTTGACTTTGCACTGGCCATACCTCATGCCTGAACTGCACTAATTCTTTACTTCTGCCTCATACAGTCACTCTTTAAGATAAAGTTCAAGCATCATTTTCTTCATGAAATCTTGGCTGATCCCCCAACTGATCATGCTTTCCCTTCCAAACACACACACACACACACACACACACACACACACACACACACACACAACAGAGAGAGAGAGAGAGACAGAGAGAGAGAGACAGAGAGAGAGGGAGAGGGAGAGAGAGAGAGAGAGAGAGAGAGAGAGAGAGAGAGAGGTAGAGAGGGAGAGGGAGAGAGAGAGGGAGAGAGAGAGAGGAAGAGAGAGAGAGAGAGAGAGAGAGAGAGAGAGAGAGAGAGAGAGAGAGAGAGAGAGAGAGAGATGTAATTTTGGGCTGCATTTAGAAAGACAACTTTTAGGAATAGAAGGGTTCCACTGTTATCTGACCTCAATTGAACTGAAGAATTGTGTTCAAGCTGGGTGACACAGGATAAGACCATTGATAGCTGAAGAATGTCCGGGGGGGGGCAATTGGAATAATGAATCGCCTTGAGTCCATGTCAAAGGAACTGAGATGTTTTGCTTGGAAAAGAGAAGACTCAGAGGGACATGAAAATTTTCTTCATTTATTTGAAGGGCTACCATGTGGAAGAGAGATTGTATTTGTAAACTTCTGGAGAGCAGGGACTGGTTTTTTTTGCCTTTTTTCTGTCCCCAGTGGATAGCCTGGTGCCTGGCACATAGTAGGTATTTAGTAAATACTAGTTGTTTGACTGACTGCTTGACCCCAAAGGGAAGAACTAGGAACAATAGGTACAGGTTTCAAAGAAACAATTTTAGGTTCAATATATGCAAAAAGTGCTGATAATTAAAGCTATCCAGATTATACATTGCCTCAAGAGGTGGTGGGTTCCCAGTCACGAGAAGTCTTCAAGCAGAGCCTGGATGGTCATCTGTCAAACATGTTATTATCAGATCTCTTTTGGGTATGATTTGAACTCTGAGGTCCCTTCCAAATCTTACTATATAATTTTTTTTTGCATAATCCAATTTGTGAAATCTCAGAATGGTATTGCAGAGATAGTGCTGGACCTGAAGTCTGGGGACATGTGTTCCAGTTCAGATGTACCACTAATTCATCTTGTCACCCTGTGCAAGTCACTTCAGCACTCTAGGTGTGTTTCCTTAATTATATAATGAGAAGTTTGGGCATCCCCCATGTGTCCTGCTTAGCCCCAGGGCTTGGCATCACTGAGCTTTTTAGTGAAACAAATGTTAATATAATTAGCTAACTCATGTTAGCTAGTAGGGAGCAGTCACCTGAAGTTTTCATCTATATGAACAAAGCCCGGTCAGTATTTGGGTCCACCTGGCTTTGTGGGAGCCACGGTGCAGCACAGAAAGTCAGGCAGTTTTGGTGCTGGTTGCTAATAAAGCCAGGAATGGGAGCCTGAGGCTGAAATGACCTTGCCTACTTTGTTTATGGTACCTTTTGTTCTAGCTCAAATTCCTTTGCATGCTAGTTGAATAAGAACTTAGAAGAGAATTGAGCTTTATGGACCCCAGCCTCAACATCTCTCCTATGGGTTTTTCCTTGGCATGTTTTTCAAATGGGTTTTTAGGGCACAGGATGCTCATAAAGGATTAATTAGGAGTAATAGAAAATTCTAACTCTAAGTCAGATATTGTTGTCATCTGGGATAACAGACTGAATTAGTACTAGACAGAAGCAATCCAAAAAATAAACTTAATCTTAGTTTGATGGTATGCTGCCCTTAGTTGGGTAGAGAGGGCTTGGCTACCTATCATCTAAAGAGCTGTCAGCCTACTCTTTGACAGGGAGAGGCTTTCTAGTTATTACATTGTAGCAAACAGAATCTGAGATGGCTAGCAATTTCCCCCAAAGCCCAAAAGATAGTAACAGAGAGAGGGTTGATGTACATAAGATCAATAGAGCAATGGCAAGCAGACACTATGCACCTGATGGAAAGCAGATATTAACAATGCAGATTAAACTTACAAAATGGATCATGCATACATTTTTTTTGAAAGCTAGTTGTTAAACATTTAGTAGCATACCACTAACTAAGTGATATGTGTATAGAGGGAGAGGCATCATGGTATAATGTATAGAGTGCAGGACCTGGAGTCAGGAAGACCTGCCTTTGACTATTATTAGCTATGTAACTATAGATAAGTTCTGGATTTCTCTTCTATTGACCTCAGTTTCTTCATCCGTAAAATGGTGATAATACCTATCTCAGAGGGAAGGCCAAGTGAAATAATCTATGTAAAGCTCATTGCCAATCTCAAAATCTACTTAAATGTTAGTTATTATGATGAGAATATTATTAAATCTACCTGACATTTATATAACACTTTTAAGTTTGTGAAAGGCTTGATTTACTTTATTATTATCTCATACTTCTCTTTCATGAAACTGATTTAAAATTCCACATAAATTTGAAATCGGAATCAAAATGTCTCCTGACTGTATGCTTGAGAGCAGGGACTACCTTTGGTCTTTCTTTCTTTGTATCCCCCAGCTTAGCACAATACTTAGCACATAGTAGGTGCTTAATAAATGTTTACTGATCATTGATTGATTGAATACTTCCAGCCATGGCATAGGAGGGTAGCACTGGACTAGAGTCTGGAGCACCAAGGTTCTTTCCCTTTCTACCTTTTTGATCTAGGGCCATTCACTTGGACAAGTCTGACCTGGGGCCACACCTCTCCCTTGGTCTCAAATTCCTTATCTGTATAGTAATGGAATTAGAGTGGGTATCTTTTGAGCTCTGTTCCAACTAGGACACGGAGAATATAATTACAGATTGTTGCAACAATTTGGCTATCAGCTGCTGTGGGGGTGAAAAACCAATACAAGCCCAACAACAAGAACGCTGCAAGCCCAAGTTCTTTTGATCTGCTTTACTAAGGAAAGCAACGTTAAGGGGTTAACAATCTTACTTTAATCCAACATACAAATATCATTCACTTAGTTCAGGGGGAAAAGCCAGCACCCTGAACTTCAGAGCAAATGCAAACAAATTATAAACATATATTTACAAACAGACCAAATACAATTCATAATTACCAACATCTGAGTTCAGCTGGGAGGCCCTTAGAGTGGCTGCCCAGAGTCCCGCAGCTGCAGAAGTGAGAGCCTCTCAGAGAATGCCAACCTGTGCGTTTATATGTCTTGTTCAGGGTCAAAGGTGAGTCACACATACAACTCACCCATGTGACCTAAAAGTGTCACAAAAATGCGACTTAAACCCACGTGGTCTAAAAGCCTCTGATGTCACAAACATGTCACTCAAACCCATGTAAACTAGGCTTTCCCTTGAGGCAAGGAGATCATCAAGGACTCCTAGTTTAATCAAGGAAATAAAGGCCAAACTCTTCAAGGGCACTTGATTGAATAAATGCTAAGAGCCCATCTTGATCGCCAGTACACAGATGAAAAAGACACCTGGACTAGATTAAAGGGGGAAAAATCTGTCCTGGAGATGGAAAATTTTGAAAAGGTTGAGAGGGATTTTTACAGATGAAGAAACAGGCCCAAAGAGGTTAAGAGACAACTAAGTGGTCAATGGAGATCATATAAATAGCAGAGTTAGGGTTCAATGGTAGACTATCAGGCAAAGAGCAGGGGAGATATTCATCCCAAAGGAATCATTTTTATAGATGCGGAGACTGAGATTCAATGACATCATCTAGGCAGTTACGTAGGTAGCAAGTGGCACTTAGTGCCACTAGGTGGCACTGTGATCCTCTTTGTTTATTATAAGAAACTACCCCAGGGTTAGAGAAAGGATGGGCACTAAAGCACAGTGGACAGGGACCAGTTTCTGTCTTGGGTCATGGTGCAGATTCAGATTTCTTAAAAATCTAAAAAATATCTTTGATTTTGTCAATGTGGGAATTCCCTTGACCAATGCAAGATGCACCCCATTCCTCTTCTTCATATTGATAGCCAGTCCTGAGTTGCTGTGGACCTCCTAGAAAATTTTGCGGTTCGTAGGGAGCATGCTGGTGGGGAACCTCTCCGCACTTAGTGGGGTTTGTGTGTGTGCATGTATGTGTGTGTATCAAAGTATGAGGAGATCCTCTGATGACATATCTCATCACGTTCTAAGCTTCTTCAGCTGGGTGGGACCTTTCAGAACCTGTGCTTTTTGGGCACAGAACGTGAGCACCAAAAGTCACTTGTCCACCTTAGCAAAGCATTAGAGGAAGACTTGACTGCATGTGGATCTAAGCTGCTGTATTTTTTCTCCCTGAAAATTCCGAGGAAGGTATTTTAGTGCTGTTCTGTGTTTCAATTTACATAAATTTGCCAGTCACAGTCAGAAAGCCTTAACTCTTGATATGTAAAATACTCTAAATGAATCAGTCTTACAGATAATGAATTAGTCAAGGCTGCTTGCAAAAGGCTGTGGTGGGAGAGCAGCTTCCTTTGCCTTTGTACAGGAATTGGGAGATCAGCTTTGGGGTATACAGGACCAAACTAGGTACTGGCCTCAGAAAATAGGAATGCTTTCAGCATCCTTTGGATCTGATGGGTCTATTCAGTCATCCATGGGATGATCAAAAAGCCTTCCCAGAAACCAGATAGGGCAATTCCATTTTAAAAAGTCATTTTAGTTTTAGAAATTCAATTGTTTTGGGACAAGTTCTACATATTATTTTCTTCTCTAGGACATTTAAAATAGAGACAGAAGATGAAATAAGGTGATTATAGCTTGTGCCTCAGCTACTGGAGTAATTTCAACCAGGTTGTTATTGAAATGTCTGTGATTAATTTAGTTTGATAGTTTTTATTATATTGGTATGACCCAACCATGAACAATTAATCTCTCTAAATACTTGTTTTCCTTTTTTTCTGTAAAGAGTGTTTTGTAATTGAATTTATATAAGTCCAGAATGTGTCATGGTAGGTGTACTTATAAGTATTTTATGCATTTTGAAGTTATTTTTAATGGAATTAATTTTTCTATCCCATACTACTAGGTTTTATTAACAATATACAAAAAGGCAGATGATTTTTATGTGTTTATTTCATATCCTATTACTTTATTATAGTTATTAATTGTTTCAATTAATTTTTGTTGAATCTATTTCTCTAAGTACATCATCATATCATGTGAAAATAAAGGTAATTCAGAATCCCCTTTTGTCTATGATAATTTCTTTTAGAGCTCTTACAGTAGGTAGGTGTATGATCCATTGCCTCTCAGGTCCACATGGGAACAGCTTTAGTAATCCCTACTGCTCTCGGATTCAAAGACAGTCTAGTGGGTATGCTCTGAAATAATCTTAGATATTACCATAATTATAGAAACTGTCTCTTTAATCAGCTTGATCCCTCCCTCAGAGTAAAACTGGGGATATCTCTTCTCTTGTAGTCTAGCTTTCCCTCCCTCATTCTAAAAGCATGAACTTTTAGTCTTATACAGAGTCAACATTAATGGCAATGTCATTTAATAGCTATAGCAAGTATATAAAAATGCAAATATGCATTCAAACATCACCTCAATTGATATGGAGATTGAGAAGATTCTAAGGGAAAAGGTTGAGATTTAACCTCTGATCAAAGCAAGAGGAAGAAAGGAGTTGTTGCTTAAGCTTCATAATCACCACATGCTGCAATTGCTGGTTTGGCCCAGTCTCATCTTTAGTCCACAGCTGCCTCATTCTGATCTTCTCTTTACTAGATCTTCAATCCATACACTCATCTACTAACATCTTGTTCATTTCCTGTCTGATGTCATCAAACTTATGTGGGAACCCTCTCCTTTCAGCTACTGGAACCCTCAAACAAATTGAGCTTCCTCAAATGCCTATGAAAGATTTAGCCTCAGGATTCTCTACCATTCTGTCAATTTCTATCAAATTCTATCAATTTCTGTGATCTGTATATAAGCATCCAGGGATATCACCATTCTTTTTCCTATGGCTAACATGTCTAGAGCTATGTATCAAATAATGGTGGTGACAATGTGCTGCAACTTTGCTTTACCCCTGATCTTATTGGAAAGGCATCTACTGTTGCTCAATTACAAATAATGCTAATTCTCTGGCTCACTTTTGCTCTCAATTCATTTTCTGTAAGAAGAAAGTCATTGGAAGACCTGAGAAACCAGTCATAGACATCATTACTTGAGACAAAGTGTCCAGAGCAAAGGAGATTACAATCTAGGTGTTTTCTGCCCTAATCAGGTGATATGTAGAATACTATGTTTATAAATGCTGCATTAGAGGATAGATATTGATAAGCTGAAACCACTCTGTAGCAATTATTAACCTATTATGGGATGAATAATTACTTACTTTTATGTAAGATTCTCTCACTTTCAGAATGCTATTTTCATAAAAAGCCCATGAAAGAGCTTATAGATAGTAAGGTAAAAAACATGAAACAGCATGGTATAATAATGAAAACTGACCTTTATATAGTGTTTTAAGGCTTGTGGAACACGTTACCTACATTATTTTATTTGAGTCTATTTAATAAGCCTGGGGAAGTATGCAGGTATTATTATTCTCATTTTATGGAGGAGGAAATTGAGACTCAGAGAAATTAAGAGACTTGTCCAAGGTCACTAAGTGCCCAAAGCAATATTCAACCCCATTTCTTTCTGACTCCAAGTCCATTGCTTTATCCACTGTGTCATACTGCCTCTTTGAATATATAGAGCACTGAATTTGGAGTCAAGAAGACATGTATTCAAATCCTACCACACATGTTTACTAGCTGTGTGACCCTAGGCAATCATTTCACTTCTGTTTACCTTAGTTTTCTCAACTGTAAAATGGGGATAATAGTATCTACCTCACAGGGTTACTGTAAAGATCACAAAAATAAACAGATGTAAGCTGCTTTACATACTTTAAAAGCTCTATGTAGATGCAAGTAAGTATCAGTATCCTTCTTTTATGAATGAGGAAACTCAGACTCTGAAAACTTAAATAACTTTCCCATGATCACCTAGCTAGCTAGAGGGGAGAGTCAGGTTTTGCACCCCATGATCTGATTTCAAATCCAATGCCCTTTCCTACAGACCATGGATCTAATTTGATTTAAACTTACTCAAGCTAATTTGAGATAATAAGCAAGAAGACAAGAGTCCAATCCACCTTCCCCTTCACTCCCCTGGTTAACAGATCCAGCCCAATTCAAACCCTTGACTTCTTTGTATATGTTTACTTTCATGAATCAATATATCATAAAATCATAGGAGGGGTCTGGGAACACTAAGAAAACATGATTCTTACTCTGTATTAGGCTTTGAGAAATGAGATAGCCAAGCCAGGGGAGGAATAACCTGATATGGGAACTTCTTACACCAATGAAGACAGATCACAACCTCAGCATGACTCTTTTTGTCCCTCAAAATTAAAGATACATGAATTTTATATGGTACATTCTTTGGGATCGTTAGCATATTATGTTGTGATTTGGATGGCTATTCTTTCATTAGCCTTAATAATCAAAAGATCTTCAATAAAGCCTGAAAAAGACCAAACATGGACGTTTTAGGAGGAGAGGGAATTAGGGTCCCATGATCATTCCTATCATTGGTGTAGAAATAGTAAAGAGCCATAGTAAATGCCATTAGGAAAGAAAAAAAAAGAAAACATGGAGAATAAAATGGCATGGTGTGTCTTTTGGCTGAGTCTTTGGTTTCTTGATTAGCATAATTTGATCTATTAATCTTCAGCATGGTAGATATGGTCCATGTCCTTTTCTGGGCCCTGTAGCACTTCATAATGAGGCATCCTCAACATTCTGGGTTCTCCAATGACATCCTCTGTGGAACTTGAGTGGTGGAGGAAATCTCTGTCTTCCTCAGGAAATTGAATCGGATTTCGAAAACGTCTCAAGATATCTGTGTCTAGGGGTAGAGAAAGTCCTCATTTACTTCTCTCAGAACTGAAAAGAAGAATTCTCCTTGGGACTTGTGGTGGCCTCTTTTCCTCTTAGATAATTTAAAATTTTACAGGTCCCCAATATATAGTGCTAAAAGTTAGATCTTGTTAAAAGTGATATAAGAGAAAGAAGAGCATGGTTGTTATTTTTCAACCCTTTGAAACCTGACTTCAGACCTCAACCCTTAACTGAAACTGTTCTCTGTCAATCAGTGAACAAGTATTTAATAAGCATCTTGTGTGCCAGAGGCTATGCTAATCACTGGGGATATAAATAAAGGCAAAAATATGGACCCTGCCCTCAAGGAACTCACATTCTGATGGGGGAGACATTATGTAAATAACTATAAACATGGTTTATAGGAGCATAAATGCAAGGTAGTCTCAGAGAGAAGATACTAGCAGTGGGAGAAAGGAAGTTGGGAAGGGCCTCCTGGAAAAGGAGGAATTTGAGCTGAGTTTTGAAGAAAATCAGAGAAGCCAAGAAGTGGAGGTGAGGAAGGAGGGCATCCTAGGCATGAGGGACAGCCAGGGAAAACACCGGGAGTTGGGAGATGAAGTGTCCTGTGTGAAGAACGACACAAGAAGGATAGAGCTGGGTCATAGAGTGAGTGGAAGGGAGTAAAATGTAAAAAGATTGAAAAGATAGGAAGGAGCCATGTCATGAAAGGCTTTAAATACCAAATGAAAGCAAAATGCCATATTTGATCCTGGAGGCATAGGGAACCATTGAAGTGTATTCAGTAAGAAGGTCAGACCTATGCTAAGCTACCAGTGATCTCTTAATGGCAAAATATGAAGGTATTTTGACATTTCTTGTCCTTCTTGACTTCTCTGTGGTATTCAATGTTGTTGCCCAGCCTCTCTTCCTGTATACCATCTCTTCCCTGGGTTCTCTTGGCACTGCTCTCTCTTGTTTTTCCTCCAACCGCTCTGACTGCTTCTTCTCAGTCTCCTTTCTAGTTTATCATTTGTACTGTGCTCCCTATTTGTGGGAGTCCCCCAGTGCTGCATTCTGGGCCCTCTTCTCTTCCCTAGCCACACAAATTCTCATTTTGCTGACCTCATCAGTTCTCATTGTTTGATGATCATCTATGTGCAGATGACTCTGAGCCAGCATAGCACAGGGGAGTGAGCCATGTATTCAGAGTCAGATGATGGTGGTGGTGGTGGGGGGTAGGGTTTGTCAAATCTTTCCTCTACTTTTTACCTCCTGTGTAACTTTAGGCAAATTACTATATCTCACAGGGCCTCATTTCCCCATCCGTAAAATGAGGAAGTTGGATTAGATGGTGCTATGGTCCTTTCTGGCTCTAAATCCATAATTCTGTGATTCCCAGATCCATAGATCCCACCCTGGTCTCTCTAGGAGCTCCACTCCTCCACCACCAACTACCTGCTAAACTTTTCATATTGGATATCTAATAGGCATCACACACTCAACCTCCCCAGATAGATTCAGCATCTTTCTTTCAAAATCCCCCCATTTTTAAAAATAAATCCTTTCTTGTTGTTATGAACTTTGCAAATATCAATAAACCTATTTCCCAAGACAAAAAAACAGATTAAGAAGACTGATTGTGAAACTGAATTTTTCACAATATAGGCTTTTTAAAAAATGATTACTAGTCTATATCCCCTTCTAAACATCCTTCTGTCCTCTTTTGTTCATTTTAAAGATTTAAACTATTTTCTTTCTTTCTCTTTTTTCAGTAGCATTATGAGTACCTCCTTGCCTTCCCTTTCCCCAATAAACACTATCTTCTTTCAAGTAACGAATGAATAAGCAGAGTCAAACAAAAGCAAATCTACCCATTGGCTATGTCTGAATATGCATGCCCCATTCCGGACCTCTAGTCCATCGCCTCTCTGCCAGGAGCCATGAAAGCAAGCTTCATCGTCAGGCTTCTGGAGGCTGGATTTGGTCATTGCAAAATCTCACCCCTTTCCCAAACTTCTTTATTTATGTCAAGGGCACCTCCATCTGCCCAGTCTCCTAGGATTGCAAACTTGGCATTATCTTCATAACTTAGACTATCAGTTGATGAATCTTGCCATTTAAACTGCCCTAACATCTTTGAAATTGAGCATTTTTTTTCTCTAGCCACACATTCCCCACTCTAGTTCAGCCCCGCATCACCTCTCACCTGGACTGTTGGTAAAGCCTCGTAATTGGTCTCCCTGCTTCGGTCTCTCCCCACTGTCCCAAACCATGCTTCATGCAGTAATTTTCCTGAAGCATTTGTCTGACCACAACATTCCCCTACTCAGTCAACTTCAGTGGCTCTGAATTGCCTCCAAACTTCTCGGTTTGGCATTCAAATGCCTTTACAACCCACTGTCAACCAACTTTCACAGGCTTTCTATAGATTACTTCCTAGAAAACATTCTACAATTCAGGCAAACTGGCTTTCTTGCTGTTGCTCACATATGGTGGCCAGCCTTCTTTGTCTGTGGGCAGGCTGTCCAACACACCTGGAATATGCTTTTCCTCCCCTTTGCCTCTTAGAATCCCTTCTTTCTTTCAAGACTCAGCTCAAGCAGGACCTTCTACAAGAAGTGTTGTCTGATCCTCACCCCCACCCTCAGTTCTTAGTGCTGACTGTGCCAAAATTACCTTGTGTTTCTTTTGTATAGAAGTTGTATGTACAGGGCGTTCCTGAAATCTTATGCTCAAAGCTACACTAAGACTTTTGGGACAGCTTGCACCTCTTTCTCTGTCTCTCTGTCTGTCTCTCTGTCTCTGTCTCTGTTGTCTCCCCTAATCAATGGTAAGCTTTTTAAGGGAAGGAACCTTTTCATTTTTGACTTAGTATCCCCTGTACTTGATGCATACTAGGAATTTAATTAAGGCTTGTTGATTGGCGGGCTGGATGATTGATTGGTAGTACTAGGTTTAAAGAATTCTCATGGTCTAGCGCAGAGCAGACTCAGTTGTTTTTGCTTGTATAGGCTTTATTTAAAGCCAAGCAGAGATAGAAATTAACCCTAAGCAACATCAGCAACTCTCCTCCATGGTTTCCCTAGCCCTGGTTGATCCTGAAAGCTGGGTGGGCAAGAGTCAGCATTGTGAATTTGCCACAATGCTATTAGATTTGAAGTACCTGTCCTTTTGGGGGTACAAGTGGATGCCAGGGGGGTGATAACAGCTTCAATAGGGATTTTAGACTAAGGAGGAGCTCTACTTGAGATCAATTCATTCTAGATTCTGTTGATGGTAAAGAGTATTTCTCTAACCTAAATTCAAATTTTGGGGCCTGTTCCCAAGCTTTTGGAAGTATCGTGCCATAGGCCAGGGGAACCTCCCAGTCTGAATGTGCCTCCACAATATCTACTACTAGTTATATATTTGGGAGAATGCTTAGATGTTAGATAGTAATAATAATAATGGTGATGATGATAAAACTATATTTATACACTTTTATATATAATAATATATAAACTATTTGTGTAGTTAATATAAAATAATAGTAAAACTAAATATAGCCCTTTAAAGTTTATAGAGCACTTCACATACCTCATCTCATTTGAATCTTATAACAACTCTGTGAGGTAGGCACCATGATTTACAGATGAGTAAAACTGAGTCTTAAAGAGCCCAGAGTCACACAGCTAATAGCTGAGGCAGTACTTAAACTCAGGCCTTCCTGACTCCAGGTCTAGCACTTTGTCTGTTGTACCACTGAGCTGCCTCAGATGCAGTATTAAGAAGCTTACATATGAGAAGAATATATGTGTATGTGTGTTTGTGTGCGTGTGTGTTTATGTATATAGATACACACATACATGTAAGAATATATATGAATATATACGTATGTAGTTTTATACATACACATATGTATGTATGTGCATACACATACATATTAAGATTACATAGCTAGAGTCTATTCTGCTAAAATCTTTCTGTGATACCCTCAGTGATATGAAGTTAAGCCTGTGTTCTGAGAGTGCCAGTGCCAGCTTTGGCAGGTTCTAATAACCTGAAGACACTTTGGGTACAAGCCTTGCAATGGACTAGGGGTCTGTCGCCTACAAAGGCTCAACTCCAAGAAGTTGGATATACCAGCTGATGGATTCCTTTGGCTGTAGAAACACAGGCATCCATTTACACAAGGGTGAAAGAGTTGGGCTTTATATTGGTGGAGGGAGCACCCACATGAGTGAAATCATGAATTTTTTGAAGGAATGAAGGATGCCACACACACACACACACACAATCAGGATTATTGTGACTTGTAAGTTGTACTGCTCTGGATTCAGCTGCCTTTGATGAAGACATCAGGGAACCTGGAGTGGGCTTGTAGTTTCTGTGATCATATCTACCTTGATTCCAATCTGTGAAAAGCTCCCGTCTGGGCTCAGTGAGAAGGCTGTCTTTTTCTGATTGTTCAATAGCCTTTGGGCCCAAATTCCTGTGAAAATGAATGATATGCTCAGGAAGTTAAAGCTAAAAGTGAGGTCAGCTAATAATATTAATAATAGCTAACATTTATATAATGCTTACTATGTACCCGTCACTGTGCTAAGTTCTTTACAAATATTAATCTCATTTGATCCAATGGTATGTTTTCTAACAGGGTAAATACAAGCAGAGATAGTTGTTCCATTAAATAGTTACAAGTTAATTTTTATAAATGACTTTTACCCTGATCTAAATCCCACTCTTTTGACTCTGGGCAGGAGTTCTCTTGCTTCTAAGCCTGACACAAGGAAATAGGACACATTTGCATTTTAAGTTGTTGTTGTTCAGTTGTGTCTGACTCTTGGTGATCCCCTTTGGCATTTTCTTGGCAAAGATACTGGGGTGCTTTGCCATTTCTTTTTCCAGCTCATTTTACAGATGAGGAAACTGAGGCAAACAGGGTTAAGTGACTTGCCCAGGGTCACATAGCTAGTCAGCATCTGAGGCCAGATTTGAACTAAGGAAGATGAGTCTTCCTGATTCCAAGCCCAGTGCTCTGTCCACTGTGACACCTAGCTGCTCAGTCTATTAAGTAGGCATAAGATATAGAGCTAAGTCTAAGATTTTCCCCAATAGAAGGTGGGGCGAGGGTTGGGTGAAAAGTTAGTGGAGGAAGTGCCCACATGAGTGGCCATATATTTAGAGTTTGAAGGGACCTCTGGACTTTTCTTATTCAAGCCCCTCATTTTACAGATGAAGAAACTGAGTCCTGGCAAAGTGAAGTGATTTTCCTAAGATTATACAGGTAGTACCAGACTCTAAATCTACAGTTCTACCAAGGTAGTTACTGAAGCACTTCTTCAATGGTTTCCTTGGGAAAATGAGTGGAAGAAACATTCGTAGATCTGGTAATAAATATCCCGCTTCAGAATAAATAAATCAGTTTGATAAAGGGAGGGTAGGGTGTGTCTAAAAGGGCAAATTTTCTGATTCAGCAGGATTGAAGGCCACAGAATTCAGAGGTCAATTGTTCCTGGCTTAAGAGGAGGTAATCAGGAGGCAGGGATGACTGGCAAGCTCTGTATTTCAAATATAGACTTAGCCATAGCTTAGAGCAAATCAAAAGAGAATGTGCTGATTCAGCCCAGCAGGGTTAGAGTGCAACCAGCTATTAGCCAGGTTGTCCTTCTAATAGCAAAAGCAGTAGTAATTATCAGCTTCATTTGGGTAATTTGGAAAGGAAAAAAGAAGAACATTAGGATTGATTATTTTTCTGAGATAATTTGGGCATTAATCTCCTCCCCCCCACCCCCACTCCTGCCCCCCGCTAAACCTTGAACTTGTCTTTATGGTTTAATGAGTATCTCCCATCAACTAACTGTCTATTAAAGTAATTGATTTGAAAGACAGAGAGAGAGAGAGAGAGAGAGAGAGAGAGAGAGAGAGAGAGAAGGCGGAAGGTTGTTTTACCCCCCAGATTATTTTTGTAACTGGAAAATTAAATGTACTTTGTTTGAGAGAGTTTTAGGTTTTAGTGAATTTATTACCACTTAATCAGCCAAAGTATATTAGATTTCAAGAAAGGTTGGAAATCAACAAAAAGCTGCATATTCTAAATGAAGCTGATTTTATTGAGTCAGGAGGAGAAAAAACATAGAGAAAGGCTTTAAATGTGGCTAATATCATTCTTACAATTGTTCATTAGTGTTCTCTTCAGAGAAGCTGTCCTTTCTTTTGGCATCCATTAAGACCTGGAAACCAAGAGAAAAATCAATGAGAAACTAATAGGTTGAGGAAGCTTTCAGGTAACTCCCTTAGGAGGCTGCTTTGGTGGAGCCTTTATGGTCCTTGCAAACTGGGACGACTTTATGGTTCTTCCATGAATAGCTTTATCTAGGCAAGGTTGCCTGTGACATCCTTGGGCTTGGCATCATGTTATTAAGTTAGGTGGTCCTTGAAGAGGTCATCCAGTTTAACCTTCGTCTTCAGGTTCCATCCAATGGTTCAATGAGAAAGATACATGGTTTAGCAGTGGAATCAACATTGGAGAAGATGCATTACTATTTGCTTTGCCTATGTACCCTACGGACTCTGGGACCTTTCTACCTGACCGGTAGCTTCAACTTCCTATATGTATTGTCAATCCTATTAGAATATTACCTCCTTTAAAACAGACAATGTCATGCTTTTCTATTTATACCCCAGTGCTTAGAGAAGTACTTAGCACATGGTAAGCACAATGTTTTTTATTCATCTATCCACCTATCTACCCATTCATTTGTTTGTTCATTTATTCGGTTCATTCGTCCATTCATTCATTCATTTATTTGTTTATTCATTCATTCATTCATTATTTCAATCTAACTCTGAAAGAATGTCTTCTCTCAGGTTTCCTTGGCAGGATCTCACAAGTATATACTACGATTCTAAAGCTGAAGAAATTTGCATATTAAGGTAAGTTTTAATTATTGTGCTCCCTTCAGTCTTGTTCCCAATCCTTCATTTGCACCTGTACACCTGTGTTACTATCCACAGGAGTCCTCTGGCCTTCACACTAACATGTGTGACTAAATATTACAAAATACGTAAATATAGGTCATGAAAACTAGAATTTTCTGGCATAAAATAATTTGTTGTTCACTCGTTTCAGTCGTGTCCAATTTTTCATGATCCCATTTGGGGTTTTCTTGGCAAAGCTACTGGAATGGTTTAGCATTTCCTTCTCCAGCTCATTTTACAGATGAGGAAACTGAGGCAAACAGGTTTAAGTGACTTGCCCAAGGTCACCCAACTAGAAAGTTTCTGAAGTCAGATTTGAACTCAGGAAGATGAGTCAGGAAGAGTGACCTTGAGTAAGACATTACCTCCTACTCCCCCTACCCCAGCCCTCAGTTACTTCATCTGTAAAACAAGGTTGAGGTGGAGAGCAGATTGAAAGGCAGTGTTACATAATGAATAGAGAATTATGACCTTGACATATACTACCTGGGGCAAGTTACTTACCTTCTCAGTGCCCCAGATACCATTGAGAATGAAATGAATTAATGAGTGAAAAACCATGTATTCCATGCTTTCTGTGATCCCAGCACTTAAGTTTTCAAACCATGGAAATTTTGAGAATATAGATTTAGAGCTGTAAGAGACCATAGAGGCCATCAAGTCTGGATTCTTCACAGAGGAGTCAGTAAACGGAGTCAGAAAAAGACTAAGTGACTGGTCCAGGGTCACATGGGCAGTAAGTAGCACAACCAGAATTTTACTTACTTCATCTTACTCCAAAGCCAGCATTCTTTCCACTGGGCCACACTGCCCCCTAGGTTCACCCTACCAACCCACAAAAGCAAAAACAAAGGGGTTAGTTTATCTGATCTTTAAGGTCTCATTCATCAGATGGGGGAGCTTGGATGTGCAGAAATATATTCTTCCCACTATAGGGCTATGCTTTTGAAAAGAGATTAAAAATCCTTATACCTCAGTACTTTTATGTCCTTCAAAAGGACACTGGGATTTCTTGTTGTTTGGTGAAAAGAATAGTGTTTTTGGAGACAGAAGACTTCTGTTTGAATCCTGGTTCTTCCAAACATGACCTAAATGACCTTGTGTAAGACACAATCTTTCTGGTTCTCATTTTCCTCATCTCCAAAATACTGGGCCTTGACCAGATAACCACTGAGGTCTCTCCCAGCTTGAAATCTTTACCCCACCTGGTTGCTTGGAGCACTGAAAAGTTCAGTTAAGCAGGTGAGAAGAGGCCCCAGCAGATAAAGGAGGTGTTGGACACTCAAGTGATCAAGACTGGGACTGCATTGAAAAGTCACATACCTGGTATTTGGGGGCTCCATGAACCTCTTGTAACAGCAGAACTGCTAAGCTGGCTAGTAGGATCAGCCTGGGAGAGACAGAGAGAGACAGAGACAGAGAGAGAGTGACAGAGAGGAGAGACAGAGACAGAGACAGAGAGAGAGACAGAAACAAAGACAGAGAGAGACAGAGAGAGAGAGACAGAGGTGGGGGCAAAGACAGAGAGATAAAGAAAGATAAAGACAGAGAGACAGAGACAGAGACAGAGAGAGGGAGAGAGAGAGACAAAGAGACAGAGGGAGAGAGAGAGAGAGAGACGGAGAGAGACGGAGAGAGAGGGGAGAGAGAGAGAGAGAGAGAGAGAGAGAGAGAGAGAGAGAGAGAGAGAGAGAGAGAGAGAGAGAGAGAGAAGAGACAGAGGCAGGGATTTGATTTGTATGAGATATTTCTGGGCAACCATTCACACACTGACTTTCCTGAATTCCCTCCACCTCTTCCAATCCCTAGCTTCTTTTAAGGCTCAGTTCTCATCTAACAACAGTTTTCTCTCAAGCAAATTATCTTGTATCAACTTATCTGTTTACACATTATGTTCCCTTATTCTTCTTGAGGGCCGACTCATTTCTTTTTTGTCTTCGTATCCATTTCTATCCTGGCTAGATGGTTCTTAGCACTTAATGCACTGCCTTGCACACAGTAGGCACTTAATAAATGTTTGTTGGATTGGATTGCTTTGCTGTCCCTTTCAGCTCTAGGCCTCCCTTCCCAAAGCCAGAGATGCAGTAAGAAAAGCTGCCTTTTCCCCTATGTTGCATCAACAGATTCTCTAGGTGTGGCCTGATTACACTTTGCTGTGCCATCGGGATTTTCTTGTTATTCAGACCTTCGATGCCTGGTTTGGAGTGTTGTCAATCATAATTGCACATTGCTTACGGCCTATGCCAATCATGACAACGCCTTCTATATTGAGTCCTCTGGAGATATCTCATAATACTCCTGTAGGAATTAAATGCAAATGCACAACTCCTTTGTTGTCCTTAATCTTGTGATTACTCCTATAGGATAGGTTGGTCTTGAGGCTCATCAAGTGACAATCAGCATCAGAGGATCATAGAGGTATGTCAAATAGGATTTGGATACCAACTTAGTTCACCATTTCTGTCCCATGTCCTTCATTTATGAATATTGGAAGGAGATACTGGTTGAATCATTAAAATTTGTAGCATGTCAGAGCTGGGAGGGCCCTTAAAACAAGAATATTAACTTCAGAAAGGACTATAGGATTGCAGATTGAGAGCTAGAAGAGACTTTAATAGTTAACTTGTCCAATGACCTCATAGTACATATGAAGAAACTGAGGCCCAGAGAGGCGCTATCTCAGGTCACACAGAGAGTGGTTAAGAAAGCAGTTAGACCCAAGTCCAATCCTGTTTCCACTGTACTGTGCTGCCTCCCTCAGAACAGAGAGTATTAGATCTGGAAGAATCTATATCAAATACAACTAGAGCCGGAAGAACCTGAGCGATCACTTTTAATTTATCTGGGTTTTTTTTTGTTTTTGTTTTTGTTTTTTTACAGAAAGAGCACTGGATTTACAGTCAAAGAATCAGGCCTTATACCATGTCTTTGCTACTTTCCTAGAAGGTCATCATTTATCTACTTTGCACCTCAGTTTCTTCCCCTGAAAAATAAAGGTATTGAACTAACAGGCATCAAACTCATAGCCAGCTGGTGGCAAGTGGCCTGTAAAACTCTCCAGTGTGGCTCAAACCAGATGGAAGTGTTTAACAAAATAAATAAAAATACAACACAACATGGATAATGTGGTGTTTTTCTAAGTCAATAATATGTGGTCTGTAGGAATCGTTTCTATTTGAATTTGAAGCCACTGATCTAAAGGACCTCTAGTCTCTTCCATCTCTAAATCCTATGCCCTCCCTTCTTACCTTTATGTGTTTATATCTGTGTCACTTATATGTCCTTGTTATCTCCTCCCCCACCATTGGCATGTAAGCTCATTGTGATTAGAGAATCGTTGCTTTCTTTGTACTTGTGTCCCCAGTATTTAGCCCAGTGCCTGGCACATGATAGATGCTTATTAAATGTTGATTGATTGACTGATTCCTATAGAGGGATGATCTCATATATTTATTAATTTCAGAGCTGGAATTAAAACCCTGGATTGTGGACTCTATGTTTAGTATTGAGCTCAGTCCTTACTTTTGTCATAATTTAAAGCCAGAAAATGCTTACTGACTCCATTTGGTGAAAGGTAATCCACCACATGGGCCCAGGGAGATGTCTTAGAAGTTGTGATTTCAACAAATACTAGTAGACTTAAAAAGCAACATTTATATTCCGTTATTTTTCTCCCTTACTAATATTAGTCCTCCCAAGTCAGAAGATGAAAAGGAATAATTTGATGTTGGACAACCAAGTTTTTGGAAAACATTTGCCACAATAATCACCCTAATTATGAACTAGTATTTATAAAACCCTTTAAAGTTTTGCAAAATGCTTTACAAATATCTCATTTTATCCTCAAAACAACCTTGGGACTAGAGGATATCATGATCTTTATTTTAGAGTCTAAGACATTAAGGACAATTGTCTAAGGCTAGATTTGAACTATGGTCTTTCTGATTCTGAGTCCAGTGTTCTATTCATTGGGCTACCAAATTTTCCTGGGTGCCCCCAATTCTTGTAGATATTAGTGGATGATAAATGGAAAATTTCTATTTAACAATCTAGATTTTCTTTTGCTCCTGATGCATTAAATGACTGTTCTGTTTCTCATGTTTAGCTTTCTGTTTTCATTATTTCAATGATTATCAAAAATAGCAGTAGAGTATTGAAAGTTATGCTGACTCAGTGACCCATTGTTCTCAGACCTGCCTGTCAATCAGCATTAGGGGAGGCACCAGAGTGCAGCTTTGGATTACCTGCTATTTACCTGTTTTCGTTGGTGGTGGTGATACTTAGTCATTTCAGTTGTGTCTGACTCTTCAGGACCCCATTTTGGGGTTTTCTTGGCAAAGATACTGGAGTGGCCAGGAATTTTCTTTTTAGGGTTAAGTGACTTGCTCAAGGGTCACAAAGCTAGTAAATGTCTGAGGCCCAATTTTAACTCAGGTCTTCCTGACTCCAGGCCCAGCGCTCTATCCACTGTGCCAGCTAGCTGCACACCAAGCTGTTTGCACCTGGCAAATTATCATATACTTGCTACCTTGAGTAGAAACTGAGATTCAATGACCCATTCCATTTTGCTGACATGGACCTATCTGAATTGTCTTTATCTCATTACAAAAGTTACCAATAAAAGCTGACCCCATCTTGAAACCCTTGCTGATCTCCAGTAATCAGCCTGTCAATGTGTTGCAACCTTGACATACTCTTAATAAACTCCTTTTAAATCTCTTTGTCCTGAGTTTTGCCTCATTGATCAGGATGAAAGCCCCGAACAAAGAATTTTCCTTTTAACAGGGGCATAGGGGAGAGAGAACTAGATCCAGCGTTGACTATGTGCCAATCACTGTGCTAGACCCAGATTAATTAATTGATTCATTGAGTGGAGTCCAAGGACCTGGCTTTGGTCTTATCTCTGCTATTTATTAGCTATATGATTTTGGGAAAGTCTTAGTTTAGGCAGCTCTCTAAGAGAAATAGTGCAAAAAATTCTGGGCTCAGAGTCAAGAAGACTCTAGTTCAAATTCTTCCTCAGACACCTATCACCTGTATGACCCTGGGTCATATATAAGCCACTTAATCATTGTCTGCCTCAGTTTTCCTATCTGTAAAATGAAGGGGTTAGACTTTATGGTCCCTTCCCACTCTAAATCTATGATCTGTCTCCTCTTTTGTAAAATAAGGGTTGGGCTAAATATTTCTTCCCACTACTTACTCTGAGATTCTGTGAATATGACATATACCTATAATCAAAGCCTAAAGTGGGGGCAGCCTGGCCACATTAGACCCCACTGATGAAGACTCACCAAAGTGGTAGGCTTTGAGGACCAGGCATGGCTCTGCCAGAGTTGCACCTTGTGACAATAAAATTGTATAAATATATTTGACGACTCAGGGCTAAGGTTAATGGGCTATTAGCCCCATGTGTGACTCGACTGCCAAATGAACTCATCTAGGGGACTTTCTGCAAGAGTCACAAGCCCCTTAGGTGTTATCCACATCAATGGAGAAGGGAACAAGACAAAGACATGGCAGCTGTCCTAAACCTTTAGCAAACTTGTCTGATTAATCTTTATGAAATTACAGGGCTTAGCTGTTTAAAGAGAGGGTCTCAAAACTGACACGGTCTGAATACAAACTGAAGCATACAATTTTTTCCTTCCTCCCTCCCTCCCTTCCTTCCTTCCTTCCTTCCTTCCTTCCTTCCTTCCTTCCTTCCTTCCTTCCTCCCTCCCTCCCTCCCGCTCTCTCTCTTTCTTTCTTTTTCTTCCTTCTTTTCTCTCTTTCTTCCTTCTTTTCTTTCTTTCTTCCTTTCTTTCTCTCTGTTGTCTTCTTGCACAAAGTGACTAATATGGAAATGTTTTACATGATTGCACATGTATAGCCTATATTGGATTGCTTACCATCTCAAGGAGAGGGTAGGAGAGGGAGAGGGGGATAGAATTTGGAACTCAAAACTAAAAAATATGCTAAAATTGTTTTAACATGTAATTGGGGAAAAAATAAAACATTTACACACACACACACACACACATACACATACACACACATGGTCTCGATTTCCAAGAAGGGGAATGTGACTTTTACTAATTACATTAAGCTTTAACTACCCAATATATAAACCTAGCAGCCTTTCTGAAAGTTATCAGAGATCCTTAGGACTTCATAAAGGTTCCATTTGCTCACAATGGGCCATGTCTCCCCTTGGTAATAATAGTAATAGCTGGCATTTATATAGCTGCTTTTTAAGTTTGCAAAACACTTTATGGAATTATGTCCTAACAACCCTGTGCAGCTTTATTACTCCCATTTTTACAGAGGGCCTGAGGGTCAGAGAGATGAAGCCCTTGGCTTATAATTATATCACTAGTAAGTACTGAGGCAGATTTTGCACCCAGCTCATCTTGACTTCAAGTGAAGTACCCTACTTCCTACCTCTTCATTACAGGAGGGTGGGGTTTATTTTCCTCTGTGCTTGAAGATCTAGACTTTAACCTCATGCTTCCAGGCTAACAATTTTTATTTGGGTGTTATTTAATGTTATGTAACTGCTAACTCTCCTTATCACATTTTCCCTCAATGGGAACATTTAAAGAGAGTTTCTAGATTCTTACCTTTTAGCTCTCAGATGCATTTCTGGGAAAAGCTCTTTAGCCAGACTAGTGTACAGCCACAGTTCTTTAACAAAATGGGCCCTAGATGGTAAGTAGGTACATGACCTTGGAAAAGCTTTCCATCCTGTAAGCCTCAGTTTGCTCTGAGGGTCAAACTAGACAATCTTTCAGGTTCCTTTAAACCCCAAGTTTCTATGAGAAAATTGGGAACACGGCCCTGAGCCAGGAAATCTATTTACCTAGGAACCACCCACTAAAACTCATTTTTCAGCTAATCATTATTCCTCAACAATTCAATTCAATAAATATTTATTAAGCACATTACGTGCTGGGGAAATGAAGACAAACATGAGTAAGCCCTGCCTTCAGTGAGCTTCCTTTCCAGCGGGGTAGGGGTTGTAATGTACCCAAAGAAGTAAGTACAAACTACAAAAAGCAATGAAAATTAATTAAGATTGAGAGAGTCTCAACTCCTGGGGAATCAGGAAAGGTTGTGTAGGAGGGGGCACCTGAGCTGTGCTTTGCAGGGAGCTAGGGATTCTGGGAGGTAGAGGAAAGACATGGGGAAGAGCCCATATAAACCTTTGAGGTTTTTTGAGAACAATGTCTTTTGAGAACACTGAGTGGGCCTGATAGATGAGAATAGAGGTTATGAAATGCATTTGGTAAAAAGCACACATCACTCAGGAAACTTTTATAATCCCCCCCAATGCCTCTGAGACAAAATGTGAAGCCTTTCATGCCCTGGCCTTGGACTACTTTCCAAAGTTATGTAATATTCCTCCATCTTGCATACTCTATTCTGGTCTAAATGGATTGCCTGGTATTTCCTATAAATGTGTTAGATTTCCCACCTCCATATCTTTGCACGGGCTGTTCTCTATAACCAGAATGCTCTTTCCTTATCTCCACATCTTAAACTCCCCTCAAGATTCATCCAGGTGTGACCTTCCCTACAAGTCCTATTTTGATTCCCTCCCCAGTTGTTAGACTCCTCCCTTCCTTGAAATTTCTTTATCTAACATTTCTTCTTCTAAGACCTGTGAATTCATTGGTGTAGAGCATGCCTGGTAAGACCCCATCTCTACCTTGGCAGATAAACACCTTTTCCACTAGAGTACTTACAGTCTTAGAGCAAGACCATTTTGTGTGTCATGAACACCTTTAGCAGTCCAGGGAATCTCATGAATCTCAGAATTATGCTTGTATTTGTATAGAATAAAACTCATAGGATTACAAACCAGTTACATGAAAACATAACAATCCCCCTGCCACCCCACAAAGGCCACAGACCCTAGAGTAAGAATTCATGTCACAGAGGGGCTTGGTCACTTGCCCAAAATCACATAGCTGGTATATGTACCCAGGACTTCCTGACTCTGAGGCTTGCTCTCTACTCTCTGCACTACATTGCCTTTTAAACTTTGCTTTTATATTGTATTTATATGCCTCCCCATACATTTTACCCTCCTCCCACTCTCTCCCAAGAATACAAGTTCCTTGGGGGAGCGAGGAGAGGATTTTTTCATTTTTGTCTTTAACTCAGTTTCTTCATCTGAAGCTACTCCCTCTACCATCTTTTGTAATGGCCAGAAGGGATATTAGACGTCTTGCTCAAAGCCACTGTTGTTCTCCTGATCCAGAACAGTAATTTAAAGTTTCAAGAATTGTTTTGATAATAATAATACTAATTCTTATGCTTATGATCATTAGCTAGCTACTTTGATGCATTATCTCATTTGATCTTCATGAGAAACTAATGACATAAACAGGTTAAAATTATTTCCATTTCACAGGTTAGGATTTGCCAAGGATCACTTAGCTACTGAGTGTCAGAGGTGAGTGTTGAACTCAGATCTTCCTGATTCTGGTACATTACACAATATTTAATGCTGCTTCTCAATTAAGTCCCAAAGGCTCTCCCCTGAAGAGTAGAGAAAGGCCTGATAGACAGGGGATCATACGGGTCATTGGAAAAGTGGTGGCCCCAGTCTGACTAAAGGACCCAGATATGACAAATAGACTTGATGGAAGCATTAATTGCCACCCAAGTTCAGAGGAATCTGCAAGGAGTTGTAGGAATAATTTGGAACAAGGGATGTGAGAAAAGAGAGAATTTGGTGGCCATCTCTGGAAAAAAAATTTAGAGCCTATTAGAAAATGAATGATTTATGAGCATTTACTTAGAAAGAGAAGCAGTGACCACAAGGAGACATCAAGGATTCACCAAAGGGAAGTAATTCACTCTTTTGGCAGTATCATTGGACTAGTAGATCAAGAAAGTGCAGTATAAGTGGTATAGATGAGTTAACAATAAGCTGACTCAGAAAATCCATATGGACAGTTATACAAATGTTGACTGGATAATACCAAGAATAATCATTAATGAGTAAATTTCAACCTAGAGGGAAGATTCAAGTGTGGTGGCTGAGGTCTCTTCCCTGAGTCCTATTTTTTAAAACACTTTTACTAGTGACTGATCAGTAGTTCCCAAAATCTTTTAGGTCCTGTAATCTCTGGGTTTCAGTAAATTTTTCTGTCTTCCCTATTCAACTTGAAAGAAAATAAATTCTTGAGTTTACCATGTATACAAAAACAAAATAAAGATATTGATTAATTTTTCATAAAGAAAACTATTTGCCTATACGGTTTTTAGCATCATAAAGTCATTTTGTCTTCAATCTTTACCTCCCCCCCCCCCGCATTAACTCTATTACATCTGAGGGGTTTCAATAGGGTAATATAGCTATTCCTCCTTCAACAACCTTCTCGTAGTCCCTAGTGATATATCATTACCAGGCTGGGATCCCTTCACTTAGACTAAGTTATGGATGGTTTTCTTATCAAATTTGCAGAAGACATAAAACTAGGAGAAAAAGTTATGTTGGAGGACTAAATCAGAATCTGAAAGGAAGAATTAACAATGAATTAAGTGGATCAAGATGAAATTCAGGAAAAATAAATAAAAACTCTTCTTATCAGTCAGTCAAAGGTTTATTAAGCACTGGGTATTGTACTAAACTCTTAGGTTAAAAAAACTGAGCTAAGCAAAATATGGTTTACTGGGAGTTTACGTGATGAAGACTTAAGTATTTCATTTAGGTGCAAGGTCAGTGAGTGAACAGCATGAGGTGATGGCCAAAAGGTCCAATGTAATCTTAGATTTCATTAACTGAAGAATTGGCATGCCTGCATAGCATTTTTCCATTCAACATTATTGCACAATGTTACTGTAAATACCTTATAATCAAACCATATTGTAATGTAATGAAAATGTGGGTGTTGTATCCTTTGGGCCATCACCTGAGATTTCAAAAGTAGCTGGATCTCAAAACAGTGTTTCACTTGCTTGGTGACAGTTCCAAAGTAACTGGCCCCCATAACAATGTTTCAAGTATGATCATAATAAAAGCATGGAGCAAGGGGGAAGGATGTTGCTGTAATCGTAGAGAGATAATAGTCTTCAGGGTGGGGAATCAACTGGAGGCCCACCCCTGGTTTACTCTGATCACTTAATCAAACATTCAATTAATTGGCAAGAATAATAGTCAATCAATAAGCATTTATTAAACTCCTAAACATCTAAATTCCTAAACACCACTAAAGAATAATACTAGATTTCTGTCACTTTGAAAGTTAGATCCTAGGGAGGCAGAGTGTCTGCAATCAGGTACGATTCTTAGGTTCACTCCATTTTAGTGATGCTTGTTGAGGGTGTGTTGGCAACCAAAAATGGGCTCCTCAGCACTTAGTCAACAAGTGCCCTTGACTAGTTTGGCTTTTTCCCCTGAACTGAATGCTGTTTGTATGTTGGACTGGAGTAAGCTTGTCGGCCCCTTCACCTTGCTTGCCTTGCTTAAGCTGATGGAAAGAACCTGTGCTTTCCCGGTCAACCCCTTCACCTTGCTTAAGCTGATGGAAAGAACCTGTGCTTTCCTGGTCAACCACTTCACTTTGCTTAAGCAGATTGAAAGAACCTGTGCTTTCCCTGGCATACCTTACACCCCCGCAGAAGCCGGATGGTTAAAAGCAGCTCCCGTTGGAGCCAGAGGCTGCTATAGCCACAGCCACAGCTGAAGCAGGAGCTGCCAGTGGCAGAGCTGACCTACGGGAGGAAGCTGAACAAGGACTTCAGGCCAGTGGGTAATCTTTTTACCATAGAGGGGGAAGCATGATTTTGCTTTATGCAATCATGCTTCTCTGTAGCCTCCTGGTTACTCTTTCAAGGTGTACTTATTGGGCCTGGAAGCTTTTGATCAATATATCAAAATGGGGTTGCTGGTTCATGGGTTGGTTACTGTGGAGCCTAAATATATGTTTTGATTCTTCTGCCTTCTACTTTGAGAGTTTCTTATATCCGGCGGTTCCGAACCTTTCAGACATGTATATGATCCTCTTTGAGATTATAAACTCTGCCCTCCTAATACAGAGGGCTACTTAGATTCAGTTTAAAAACATTTTTAAAACCTCTAAAAAAACAGAAAATGCTTTAAATATGCTTATATAGTTTTCTCCAAAGGAAGGTTCCTTCTTATAGGGTTCCAGACAGTTCTGGATGGGAACCGAGAAGTGAGTTGCAATAAAAGACACATATCACAAAATTTCCAGGTCAGCGAATGGGAAAGACTGATGGCTTCAGGAGTCTGAGATGTCATTTTGGGGATTGTAAGGTGAGATGTGGGTTAGATGATAGTACAATCCAGCGGTTTTGAAGCTGGTTGAATGACCAGATCCAAACAGTAGTCAGTTTTTAATGGGTCTGAATTCTGGGTCTGCCTCTTGCTAGCTGTGTGACCCTTAGACAAATCACTTTACTTTTTTAGTCCTCTTCTAAATCAAGGAGCTGCATTGAATTATTTGTGACTCCCTTTTAACTCTAAAATTCTAGTATTCACCATCATCAAACAATTAAATTCACCAAGCATTTCTTAAGACCTACTACATGCCAGGCACTGTGCTTAGGTGCTGGTGTTAGAAAGGCAAAAGAAAATAGTCCTTGACCTTGCCGAGTTTACAATCTAAGGAACACCTGTAGCATATAGGCAACATTTTGTCAAGTCAGTAACAAGGCCGGTTCTACCGAGAGTGGGTTACAAAGCAGTCATCCTCCAAATACTGACTGTTATATGTCTGTTTGGAGGTCAGGAAAGCTCAAGTTATTCCCAGAGGCATGAAGAGACAGGATAATTGCATCAAGAATTAATCAAGTATTAAGGACTTCTGAAGTGCTGAATTTTACCTTTAATCCAGAGGACCTGCCCTAACCTGGAGAACACTTCATTATCCTTCAGCTGCTGGGGGAATGTGGAGTGAGGAACCCAATAGAATGGCCTCATACAGTCTAACCCACTAGTCTGCATTCAAGTCTAGTTCATGCCTACAAATACTACAAACTTATTCTTTATAGAGGGGGAATTTGTATTTTATCCTAGAGATAATATTGAGCCACAATGGTTTCTTGAGGAGGGAATGACTGGTCAAACTTGTGTTTTCCAATCTTGTTTCCTTAGAGAAGGGTTAGCACTCCAGAACTTTTGGCTGTACTTGAAAATTTACCAACCTCTGCCTAAAGGATGGACCCCAATACCCCTTAATGCCCCCTTCAGGCTTTTGCTTGAAGACCTCCAGTGAGGGAGATCCTATTCCCCACTGAGGAAGATTGTCCCACTTTAAACAGTTGGGGCAGGAAATTCTTCCTGACATCAAACCCAAATTTTCTTCTTTGCCCTCAATTCAGCCCTCTGGGGACAACAGAACAAGACCAATCCTCCCCCCACAGGTCAGTTTTTTAAATACTTGAAGATAACTATGGTTTTCCATCTAAATCTATTCTCTGTGCTACATGTTCCTGATTCTTTTAACAGATTCTCACATGGCATGATCTCAAAGGATCTTTACCTCTCTGATTATCTTCCCTTATCCTATACTATCTAGTTTTGAGGGCAACTAGGTAGTAAGAAGACCTCAAGTGAAAAAGACTTGAGTTCAAATCTGGCCTCAGATACTCACTAGTGGTGTGACCCTGGGTAAGTCACTTAATGCTCTTTGTCTCAGTTTCCTCATATGTAAAATGAGCTGGAGAAGGAAATGGCACCCCATTCCAGTATCTTTACCAAGAAAATCTCAAATGGGGTCATTCATGAGTTGGACACAACTGAAATGACTGAACAACAACAATCTAGTTTATCAATGTCCTTTCTAGAATGTGGCCCAACCACATGTGAACCAAACACAATATCCCAGCTGTGCTCTCAAGCAGATTAGAGAATGCTCTAATTTTGGACCCTGTACTTCTCTTGAAATTGCCCAAGATTGGAGTCCTTTTTATTTTTTATTTTTTTGGTGTTGCCAAATCAAAACAGTGTTGATTCAAATTGAGTTTATGGATTGCTTTCTAGACATGCCTCCTCTAATTACAAATCCTTCTGTAGTTGATTTTTTGAACCTAAGTTTGTAAAATTTGGCATTTATCCCTTTAAAATTTCACCTTGGATTGAGTTTTAACCCATAAAGGTATTTTTGAATGTCTTCTGACTTTGTGTCATCTGAAAACTTGATAAATATGCCATCCGTGGCAAGTCTCTGATGAAGAAGTCTCTGATAAAATTCTTAAATAAGGTCAAATCCCCAGGGCACTGTTCTACAGACATCGTCCTTCCAAGCTGACATCAAACCCTGGATAACTAGCTATTCTTTGAATCTGGACATTTTCAAATCCATCTAGCTAAACTGTCATGTAACTCATGTCTCCCTAGCTTATTCACAAGAATAGAGAGTGGGCTAAAATCTAGGTAAACTATACAAAGCATTGCCCTAATCTATCATGCCCTAATAACTCTTTCCAAAAAGGATTTGAGGTTAGCATGCAATGACCTCCTTCCACCAAAGCCATGGTGACTCTGTGATCATCAGTCCCACTTTTAGATGTTCATTAACCATCTCCTTAAGAGAGAATGTACCACAATGAATTGGATTCACATGTGAGAAGAATTGGGTTCAAATCCCAATTCACCATTGGCTACTTGTGTGAACTTAAGCAAGTCACAATCTCTCTGAACCTCAGTTTTTTGTTTGAATAATTTCCTTCTCTTTATCACTGTTGTTTCCTAATGACACTGTGCCCCTCCTCCAACACACAAATACATACCCCAACCCTTGAAGCCTCCCTTTTAACAAATAAATATAGTTAAGCAAAACAAATAAACACTTTGGCCATGTCTGGAAATGTATACCTCATTCTTGATCTATATGTGACCATCTCTCTCCTGAGAAGCGGGAACAGACCTCAGTTTCCTCACCTTTCAGAAAAAAGAAGGGGATCCAATTAGATCAGGGCTCTTAACTTTTTTAGTTTCATGGACTCCCCTGCCAGGCTCATGAAGCTCATGAAACCTTTCTCAGAATAATGTTTTTAAATACATAAGATAAAACACAGGAACAGAAAAGAAAGCAATTATATTGATAATCTAGTTTTTTCAAATATTAAAATAAAACCAAATTTATAAATGCCTAAACCCTTGAACTAGATGTTCTCTAAGGTCCCTCCAGCTGTAGACCCATGAACCTCCTAATGCCCTCTAGGAATCAAAACCGAGCCCCCTGGCCTATATTTTACAGGCATGGCTCTTCTTTCCTTTTGTCAAAGCTTGGGTCAGTGTCTATTCTTCTCTAGTCCTGCGGTACCTCCTCTGTTCCTACAATATTTCAGAGCTCACTGACAGTGGCTCAATCATCATATCCACCTATTCCTTCCTTATGTTGATGATCCACTGGGAAAAGAGGCAAAGAAAGTTAAGGAAATAGACCCATATTTAGCCCAAAGCAGAGGTGTAATGGGGCACTCTCCTCTCAACAAAGTCTTCTGTGGGTATTATAAACTTTCAGAGGAGGTGAAATGACACCAGATGATCTTGGAAAATTCTAAGGTGGTGTCTGGAGAGGGGAGCACCACTTCTTTCCTCATCAATAGCCATATATACAAAAGAAAAAACCAACAACTGTTGGGCCCATACCAGTGACTTGTCTTGCCCAATATTATCCAGCCAGTTGGGGCACTGGATTTGTCCTGGAGGCACTTGGGTTGGCTCAGACACTCTCAATGATTATAATCCCAGATTAATATTTTTCTGAGGCAACTGTCTCTGGCTGCTTCGTCCTTAGGCTGTCTTTGTTCCTGAATTGTAAGCAGGAGTAGAAGCTTGCTTCTGTGGTAGAAGCTCAATAAATATTTGTTTGATAAATGAAAATGGGTACAAGATCAAACGTTATGCACATAGTTATTTCTTACAATATATCTAAAGGACCCAAAAGGAACAATCTTACTGTGCTATTACCAGGAAAGAAATTGAGGTTGACAGAGAAGTTACTAGTCCTAATTTCCTGTTGAGAAAGACTATAGAATGGAACTGGGGACTCCTGACTGTATTTCTTCTGTAAATTATTAGAAAATACTCTCATGGAGAGGTGGGGAGGGTACATTCTCCTACTGGGTTTAGACTCGGCTACAGTCTTAGATCTAATCCTGTATTTCCTTTCTGATTGTTTCTATTTGCATAAAATTGTATTTATTAAGGTATTAGGATATGCGAATTGAAAATCATATTTCTGTCACTTAATGATTAGACATGATGATGGGTTTCCTCTAGTGTGGTGGGTGATTAGGGGAATCCCTGGTTTCCTGTCCCTGGACAGTTGCTGACCGAGCACTGTAGCTCCTTGCTGGTACCTTGCTAGGATGACCCAGGGAACTCCTGATTGCTCCCCAATGAGCAGGGTGGCATAAATGCTGATTGGCATAGGGATTTCTTCTCCCTCCTCCTCCCCACAAAGCTGAAAAGTCAGCTCACAGACTAAGGGACAGGGACAGAATCATACAGCCAGTAGGCATCAAAAGTGGTACTTGAACTCATATCTTTCTGGTTCTGGGACCAGATATCCATTATGCCACACTGTCTCTGTGAAAGACAGAACTCTGAAAATCCTAGAACCTCTACTGCTATAGAGGCTCTCTAAAATCCATGAAGCCAATCTCCCTACCTTGAGGTAGAACTCAATCTGAAATGTCCTATTCTGCAAGAAATCCCTCATGTTCAAAGACCTCTAGGGAAAGAGATCCCACAGTTCCCCTTAGCAACCTCATTCTATTGCTACATAATTAGCCACAGCTCAAGGCAGTGGGTGATGGCATTGTGAGAGTGTTGGAAAGGGAAGGAGGTGATTTTGTGTCTGTTAGTAGTCAGAAGCATAAGAATGAAGGGAGAAGAATGGTGTAAAACTGAGGGGGAAAGGTTGCTCCATCCTATAAATGGCAACATCCTTTTGGCTATTATCTCTGAATCTCCAGGATACTCCTCCAGAGTTTCCAGTCTTCTCTGCCTTGAACACCTTGGCCTTCTAGCCCCTTCACCTCCTCAATTATCCACGACCTTTGTCTCCAGTCTACCACAACCACTCACAAAGTGGTTATACCTTCCATTTTCCCTCTCTTTCCTATTAACTGAATTTTCCCCCAGTGGCAGGATTCTTAGTTCTGGCTCTCTGTGCCAGCTGAAGCCTTCTCCTACTTTCCAGGCACCAGATGGGGGTAACCTTCATTTATACCACATCACAGATGTTAATTCTAACTATAGAGACCCAGAATAGAAAAAATGCTCCCAAGGTACGGAGAACGAAAAGGCAACAAACCCTAGAGACGATCTATAGTCATCCTGGACAAATGGGAAGAACTCTGTTCTAAGGAGCCAGGCAGAGTTCCAGTGTTGGACATGCCAATAAGTGTTTCATCTTAGGAAAGTCCCTTCCTGTTCCAACCTGAAGGGTTTTTATGTGGGAAGAGGACAAACCTGGCCCTTATTCAGTTTTGGGTTGGCCCACAGCAAGGACTAGCTCTCATATTCTCTAATGCTAAGCAAGGCTGTTGTAATGGCTGGAGTGCTGATACAGGCACCCAGAAGACCTGAGTTTGAGTCCCACCTCAGACACTTACTAGCTGTGTGACCTTGAGCAAGTCACTAATAATAATGATAATAAAATCATAGCTAGCATTTCTGTAGCACTTCAAAGTTTGCCAAGTACTTTACATGTATTCCCTCATTCCATTCTCCCAACAGCTCCAGGAAGTAGGTCCTATTATTTCCCTCATTTTTCAGACAATGAATTTGAGTCCTAGAAAAGTTAAGTCAGGGGGCACAGTGGCTAGAGCGCTGGACTTGGAGTAGAGAAGACGAGTTCAAATTTGGCATTCTATACTCACTAGTTGTGTGACGTTGGGCAAGTCATTTAACCTGTCTGCCTGTTTCATCATCGGTAAGATGGGGAACATAATAACAGCTTCTTCATGGGTTTGTTGTGAGGCTCCAATGGGGTGACGTCTGCACGATGCTTTATAAATGTCAGTTATCAGTATTTTCATTTCAATCATAGTAGAGGTCGAGCTCTTGCCCCACAGGGAACAGGACTGAATGAGTGTTTTCAATTTTTAGGCTGAGATGGCAAATGAGATATAGCTACAGAAGAATGAAAAGAGGAACTTATTCTTCACTCTGGAGTCAAACGCTTCCGTATTATTCCACACTCTTCTTTGATGGATAAATTATGTTACCGTGGTTTTGTTCCCCCTATCTCTTTCTGGATTGCTCAGAATCCCCCCCAAAAATATCAGCTTCTGCTCTGTGTGTCAGTAAACCATGATGAGCCCCATGATTCCTCTATTTACTGAATGGAGAATCTTGTGGGCCCTCAGGAGTGAAGGCACCATAATGGGCTACAATCTACAAAATTGGAGAGAGAATGCACCTCCCTGAGATCACAGATCTATACAAATCTCAAACTGACTAAACCCCAAAGTGGGGAATAGGTACAGGGATGGAAAGGGGGCCTTCTTCAGTCGCTCCCCTCCCAGAATTTGTCCTAGTACTAAACTTTTGATCTGAGGTCTATACTTCCTTATTTGGAGGAAATGGATCATCACTCAGTCTCAGCTCAACTCACTATATAGGGGAGCCACCAGCTGGCCTCCAACTATTTTGAATTTTACCAGCTTCAAAAGCAAGCCCCTTCATCTGCAAGCTGACACTTGTCTGCACATTGCTTTTATATCATAATAATTAGCAGTCTATCCCTTCCTTCTTTACAGCCATGCCACCTCACGAGTCTTCCCTCATAATAACAACAATAAGCAGAATCATCTGACGCAATGATCATGTCTAACAACTCGTGCAACATTCTACAGTTGTCCACTTCTTCAATGACAGGAAGGAGGCTGTGCACCTTTCCAAGACATGACATTGTCTCTAGGGCTCAATGGCTAAGCTCGTACATATGCCCTCATGCCTTGGGTCTCTCAGAGAATCTCAAGGCGGGGGGAGGTGGAGGGAAGTTTATGGCTTGCTCAGAGGGAGCAGATATGGAGCAGTGAATAGATTCCCCATGGGAGAAATGAGGATCCATCTTTGCCTCCCCAATACCACACTCATGTAAACCCTTACAGGCCATTTCTGTGATGGTTTACAATCATCTCAAATCTGGGGGGCAGAGAGCTGGATAGTCTAAAAGCTAATATTTTGAGAGGGATAAAATCGATGTACCCTGTAAAAAAAACAACAAACACCCATCAGAGAAATTCTAAGGGGGCTTCCTCCCTTGGCTCACTTCCGCTGTACTGGGAAGAAAGCCTTCTTCTAGTTCTTTCCTTGAGAGAAATGTAAACTTTGGAATTCAAATGAAAACACAAACATAGACTAAAGTTTTATTGCCAGAGATAAGAGCAAACAGGCTCTGAGACTAAGGGAAACTCCCTAAGGAGGCCCTATATTCCAGCTTCCTGTTTCCATCATTATTTTTGCCATCGTTCAGGAAGTAGCAAAAACTAAAAAAGTGCCCGGTTCAGCAGCCTTGTGGATGACAAGGAAGCAGCAGCCATTTTTATAGCGCACTACAGTTTACGAAGAGTAGTCTAAAAAGGATCAGAGATTTTGCGCTGGAAAGGACCTTAGAGACCATCTCGTGCAGTCCCCTCATCTTTCAGGCCCATTGAGTTGACATGACTTACCCAAGGTCACCCAGGGAATAGAAGCAGTGGTGAGCAGTGTTTTCACTGTACCATGAGCATTGTTTCATTAGATTCTCCCAACAAAACCCTCTGAGGGGCACTGAGGCAGGCATCATTGTCCCTATTTTATACATGAAGAAACTGACAGAGACATTACAGGACTTTTCCAAGGTCTCATAGCTAAAAAGTGAAAGAGACTGGAAGCTAAGCCTAGTGCTCTCTCTGTGGGGACCCTTTTACAGCTCTATGGTTAGGCCCCCTCCCCTTGCAACACTTATTTAAGAGCTAGAGTGTTCAATGGCCAAACCCATGTGTATTAGTCAAACGTGACTATCCTTCCTTCTAGAAACAATATTTAACTGGCTGACGTAGAAACCATGAAGTTTTCACCCTTATGCGACACATCTACTGCTATTAATGTTGTTGGTATTGTTATACCAAAAAAATTGTAATAGTATTCTTGTTGCTATTAAATCATTAGTATGATTCTCCTCTCCACCTGCTGGAAGGTGCCAAAGGCAGCTTTTCCTTCCACTTCCGAATACTCCTCTTGAGACAGGCTCTTATTTCTTTTTAGGAGACAATGGGCGCCTGAATCTGGTGGCCTTCAGTTGCATCTGGTTAGTTTGCTCCTAGGACAGGCTAGGAAAGTAGATGCCTTTGCATCCCCCTGCAGTGGGTGTTCCTTCCTAGGCTTAGGATAGCACCCATGTCCATGATGGTGGGGCTGGGGGTGGTGAGGAGGAAAAAGGTAGAGGGGAGCCTGAACCCCACCCCCCTTCTGTAGACACTCAGCTGAATGAATAAGTGGGAAATCATTACCTCTTCATTTCTAGATTCCAGTTCTCGTCTCCCTCTGGCCTTCAGGTTGAGAAGTTAAGGTGACTACAGCAAGGACTGAGGGCCACTTGTCTGTGAGCCAGCCTTAATAAGAGTTTTTATCAAATGAGGGTGTATCTTGGGGCCAGAGTTTAAGGACTGATTAACCATGAGGCCTACTGTACTTAAGACTTAGCTCCAGGAAGAAGTAAAAACTGGGTGTTTGGAGTCCATGGAGCATAGGCCTAGCTTTTTGTTTTTTGTTTTGCTTGTTTTCCCCATACAAGATACTGGCCATTGCCAGGCACTTTCTCCTCCGATGAGATAAAGTCCATTGTCACCACCTCTGGCTTGGTGAGCTCAACTTAACTAGTAAATGAAAAACAACAAGCCATGCTTTGCATCGTTTATACCCACTTCTCATTCTGCAGTTCAACCTGACAGGAGGGTAGGAGTTTGCAAGGGGAAAAGGTTATAGAAAATAGCAATATATCATACATAAACAGATTCTTCCAGCTGTAAAAGGCTTTAAAGGTCAATTAATTTGATCATTCATTTAGGGATTTCAGGATTAAGGTAAGAGGTTTGCTATAACAATTATTTTAATTAGGAGGAATTAGAAAAACCAAACACTAAGACTATTCACCATCATTGCACCATTTGAGATGGCTTGGTAGGTGGTGTAGTAAATTGAGTATTGGACTTGAAATCAGGAAAGACCTGAGTTCACATCCTACCTGAGCCACTTATTGGCTTTGTGAGCCCAGGTAAATGCCCTAACCTCTCTAAGCCTCAGTTTCTACATCTGTAAGATGGGATCAATAATAGCTCCTACCTTACAGGGCTGTCATCAAGATCCAATGAAATAATACCTGTAAAGCACCCTGAAAATCTCCAAGTGTTATTTGATGTTATTTATTATGATTATTAGCTATCAGGATCCCCATTCTTCCTAATGCTTAGGAGAGACCAGGTTGCTGTGATGTAAACTGGGTGATAGAGTTTGAGAATGCTGAAAAAGGGGCAACAGATGTGTGTCTGAGCCTTTGGGGGAGGGGCGGGAGAGAGGCTGACTGCTGGTCACAGCTGTTAGCTATGTCCTAAGCTTATTTAAGATGTATGTCTGAATGCACTCCAGATGCTAGTATAAGAGGCATGGTGGAACAAACTAGTCATGTGAAGGGAAGTTTAAGAAGGGATGATCAGGCCAAAAGACAACTTTCTTTTATATATCATTGGTTCATATCCATCTGTCTATCTATCTATCTATCTGTCTGTCTGTCTATCTGTCTATCTATCTATCATCTATCCATATTTTCGTGACTAGGGTGGTGTAGGAGAGCTTGTCTAGTAACTTTCTTTATGTAAGTCAGCAGGCTGCTTTATGTACGTGGACATGGAGGTAGAGAATGGAAATTGACCCCCAAGAGTTGGCAACATTCTTTAAGTCCAGAGTCCAGTCCCTTTATTTTGTAGATAAGGAAGCTAATTCCCAGAGAAATGAAGATACCTGGCCAAAGCCACACAGCAAGTAGTGGGATAGCCAGGTCTTCTGACTCCCAATCTCATGTGATACCATCTATGGGGAAAAAAGTGAGAAAAGGACCAGAGCAAGCATAGAGTTATCAGGGAATTGGCTATCATCATGACCCTGGCCCCCTCTTTAAACATCTCATTCTCAGAGAGTTACATGTCATCTGATTATAAGGCAGTAAAACCCACTGCCCCCTTCCTTGCCCCTTGTGCCCCTGGATAAATTCCCACAGGCTATTGTAGACACAGTCATCCTGTAGATGAATTCATCAGCCATTTGTAGGGCGCTGTTGGACAATCATCCTTACTTATGAAATCAGAGGCAGGTACCAGGTTTATTAGCCACTGGTTAGACCTCTGCTTATAATGCTTAAGGCAAAGAGAAAACTAGGCTTCCCATCACCATAAAAACAACTACAACCATTACGGAGCAATGAGCTACCCTGACATGGAGGATGTGGGATCCAGGTAGAACTGTTAACTAAGAATTCTTGTAGAATGAGGAGGGCGAGGAGCAAGGCAGAGGAGGACATGCTCCCATGGGGTATATGTGTTTGGTGGCAGGGGGAAACACAGTGTCAGGATGCCTCCAAGTTGATGCTGAAGGACTGGCCATTGATGAAAAAAGGAATGGAACAGAGCAGAAATTGTGGTATGGTGGCTTGTGGAGGAAACAGAGTCCATGTTGGGATGGCAGCATCTGTACCTTCTGTGTTTTGGTAACCTGGTGCAAAAGCCCAGTTGCCTTAGCTTAGTTGTGGTTGCAGATTCACCCACTGAACTAGAAGGAGAGACAGTAATCCAAATGTGCCAAGTCTGATGGCAGCCTCTTTCAGGATCACCACTGACCCCTCTTCCTCCTTCCTTCACACCTTGCCTCTCTGATAACCTACATATGTTGCATCTTTTGTCCTCAGTTCCTCTCCTTTTGTTCTTATTCCATCATTCCCTGGCCTCTGGGTGCCTCATCAGGCCTTCTGCTTTTTCTTGTGTGAATTAACATTTACCATAATAAATGAGTTATTGTTTTATGAATTATTGGTGTTTCTAATTATTTGTGAAAACTTTTTAAGCCTTGAGATTGATGAAGCAGATTGGTGGGGGGCTCAATAAGGTGAACGTGGGATGATCAAATGGGAAAGAAGTAAGAGCTAGGCATCTTGAAGATGTAGAGGAGACAAGGAGGTACAATGGAAAGAGCAGTGGCTTTGGAGTCAGAGGACATGGGTTTAATCCAACCTCCAAAACTACCTATATGACCTTAGGTAAGTCAATTAACTTCCCTGGGCCTGTTTTCTGTATTGGAAACTGAGGAGGGTGAGGTAGATGGCGGCAGGTGTGGGGGGTGGGTGGGTGTCAAACTCAAATAGAAAGGAAGCCACTAAACTATATGAGCATTTCTGTGGTTTGTATATTGACTTAGAAAATCGCATATTAACATCATCTATGTTCTATTACATTTTCATCTATTTTATTGAATTTTCCAAATTACATTTTAATCTGGGTCCAGGCTGCACAGGGGAGGGGCCATAGCTTAGATGACCTCTAAGGTTCCTTTTCACTCTTTACCAATGAACCCAAGTCTTCTGTTGTTCAATCTTTATAGTTCATTGCTCAGCCTGGAGCTGGTAGCTCACAAGGGAAGGACTTGGCATTTGGTGTAGTCCATCTGGCCTACTTCTGGAACAGGTCTTTGTACAAGGAAATATGGGTTTGAAATTCCCCTCTGCTGCTCCTCGAAGTGGAAGCCTTGAGTGGTTTGTTCAAAGCAATTAGCAAGCTGGAAACCGAGCCTGAGTCATATGGGGAAGCAGCCATCACTGGGAAGCTAAAGACCAGGGAAGCTGTAATTCCTCTCTGTTGTCCTTTCTCCTAAAGAGACGCCCTCTGCACTTGGGAGCTGAGGCAGAACCGCTCAGCTGATTTATCGCCTCTAGGAGTGGGTTGCCTGGCAAGCCCCACTGATAACAAATCTCAAGGCAGTGGAATGAAGCAGGTGACTAGTGCTGTCTACAGAGCCCATAAACAAGAAAGACTCCTCTACTCCTTCAGGGCTGAAAGCAGGGCCACTGGCAACTTGCCCAGGAAGGCCCAATGGGCTCTGCATCCCACCAAGTGCATCTGGAGCTGGAGACCAAGCAGCTGACATTCCATCGCTTTCTCTGTGGGAACTTCCTGAGTGAAGCTGCCAAACAGGAGACTGAAAAGTCTGGCAAATAGCTTTCAAAAACCTTAACTAGCTCATAGGAATTTCTACAGACTCCCTCAGGATATCTATCCTTTCTATATAGATAGATAAAAGAAGGAAGGAAGGAAGGAAGGGATGGAGGCAGGGAGGAAGGAAGGAAGGAGGGAGAGAGGAAAAGAAGGAGGGAAAAAAGAAAGACCATTTTTAAGTGCTTGCTATGTCCCAGGCACTAAGCTAAGCAGTGTGGATATGAATGCTGGTAAGCAAGATAGTCACCACCCACAAGGAGCTTCCCTTTGAATGGGGAAAAGACAATACGTAAAAGTGAACTGGGGAGGTGGAAAGGGAGACTGAGTGAGGAGAAGCTTGCGTGGAATCCTTAAAATGGTCGTTCTAGGCAGGGAGTCACCACTGTGGAGAGGAAGGTTCCAGGGCAGAGGCTGTTCAGGGTGACAACGCAGCATGTGAAGAGAAGCAAATTTTGCAGAGTCTAAGAGTGAGGGAAGTAGAATCCATTTTGTGCCTGGGATACTGTGCACTGGCCCAGCTAGGTGTTCCATATGGTAAGGAAGGGAAGGAAGGCAGGAGATAAGCAAGTGAGGAACCTCATGGGGTGGAGCATGGGCAATGTTGGGGGGTGAAAGTTTTCCTTGCTTTATAATGCCCATTCAATACAATTCAATTCCATAAACATTCATTACGCACTTACTGTGTGCTAGTTACTGTTCCGTAGACTGGCAGCTCTTTGAGGACAGAGACTCATTTTGTTTTCGTTTTTTGTTTTTCTTTGCATTCCCAGCACTAATCGAAGTGCCCAGTACGTAGGAAGTGCTTAATAGATGCTTGTTGACTCAGTGACTGATACATGGAGTGAAAACAGGATGGAGTAGACTGCTAGAGAGGGCAGCTTTGGGTAGCCAGGAGCAGCATGAGGTCCTTGATCCATGTACCTTCCACAGGTGCACTGCAAGAGATCTTCCCCTCATGCTGGAGCCCTACCCTCTCCGGTCCATTTGCTCTTTCTTGGATGCTCATATAAAACCCCTAGCTATTAACACGTAGGTCTGTAGATTTATAGCTGGAAGAGGTCATCCAGCCCAGCCCCCACCTCCTTTTATAGATGTGGAAAGTGAGGCCCAAGAGGTGAAACAATTTACCCGTGACTTGAATCCAGGCTTTCTGACCCCCAAGGCAGCACTTGCCCCACTGCTCTATTCATGGCCAGGTCACCTCATTTTCTGATCCTACATATCATATAAATGACACACATCACTCCTTTTGCTCATGATGCTAGTCAGGTATTGTGACCTGACATATCTACTGCATGCTTCTATGATAGATAGCTTGGGATGGAAGTGGCTAGAACACTGGACCTGGAATCAGAAAGACATGAGTACAAATTCAGCCTCTGGCCTCAGGCACTTACTAGTTGTGTGACCCTGGGCAAGTCACTTAACTTCTGCCTGCCTCAGTTTGCTCATCTGTAAAAAGGGGGTAAAAATAATACCTATTCCCCAGGATTGTTGTAATGATAAAATGAGGTATTTGTAAAGTGATTTACAAAGCTTAAATTGCCATGTAAATGATATTATTGTCATCATCATTGTCATACTCATCCTTTGGGTCTCCCACAGTGATTAGTTATTCTTTGGACCTTCTATCTCAATGCCATTAGCTAATTGGCTCTCCAGTCAAAACTCGCTGTTTGTTTCCCTGGATCTGTCATCTCTTATGATTAAATAGGAAGAATCGTAAGTGAGTATCAATCCTGGGCTGAACACAGCACTAGGTATTGTGGGATAGACAAGGGAGTAATATGATCTATGCCTGTCCATAAGGAGTTGGTTGGAAACTTCACATACAAACTATAAACACACAAATCCAAGCCAGCTTGTGACTTTGCTCTAAATTGTATTTCAGACAATGAATGCCATTTAGAACTTCTGTGGAAGGACAGCAGCCAGTGCTCCAGTGAGTCTTCAAGGAGAAGTAGGAGCTTGAAATGGGCCAAGAAAAATGTATTTCAGCCAGCTAATTTTAGTCTCCTCTGCCTTCCTGGAGGACCACACACTTCCGAATTTTCTCTTCCTTTCACCGCCTTTCTCCCTGTTTCAGGAGGACTATGCAAAGAAATGGACCCAGGCTCTGTGTTCTAGTTTTAAGTGCTCTGCTAAAAAAGCAGAAGGCCTTGCTGTCTTAGGCAAAGGGCTCTCAACCTATTTCTCATTATTACTTTCAGAAAAATGGCTGTCAGAATCAATCCCATCTCTTCCCTTCTCTGGGAAACTGTTCACCCTCAGCTGCATTTTAACTAAGTACAACATCACGTAGACGTCATTACAAAAGTCTCATAACAAAATAATTGCCCCATTTTAACTGAATATAAAATGCCTTTTCTTCATGTTGCCCATTAATTCTGTCTATTAAAATGGTTGGTGTAGGGATATGTGCAGAGAGAGAGCTGACAGAAATTTAGGGATGGAAGGAGTCTTAGAGGTTAACTGCTCCAACCGCTTCATTTTATAGTTGAGGAAATTGAGACCTACAGAAATTATCTGAGATCATGCAGGCAATAAATAAAGGAGGTGGAATTTGAACCTAGGTCTTCTGACTCAAAGCCAGTACTCTTCTATGCTGTCTAACCTTTTGATATATTTCTAATTTTTTGGGTGTGAAATGCACTTTTGTGGTTGCTTACCTTGGGGAATTTCTAAGGGGCCTCAGACCTCTATGCAACAAGCAGGCTGCTTGTTGTTTGTCTAAACATCCACTCTCAGCTTCTGTTGACCACTCTCATCACCCCACCTGGGGGTGAGGTCAGCTTGGCACTGACCTCCAAGTCCTCCATTGCCTACTAACTAGGCAGGTTCCCAAGGCCCTAGGCCATTTTACTGCGAGATATCAGGCCATTGATACTCCCTCCCCATTTTCTTTTTTCCCCTTAAGATAGCAAAGGACACAGGGTCTCATATCTTTGGCAGCCCAGTGGCCATAAAGCAAAGGCCCAATGGCTGCTCGAGGTGTTCTCACTGTGGCCTGAGGGAAACTGTACCAAAGCTTCAGTGCAGCTGAGGAAGCCAAACGAAAGAAAGCAGGGTGGTAGCTTTTATCATTTTCCTCCTGGCTGTGATTCTGTCTTTCCAGGCTTCAGCACCAGGCCTCATCTGCAGTTTCCTCCTGGAACATCCCCATTGGGGAGTTCCTCTTGAGGCCTCCATTTTGAAGAGGAGTCCAGGTCAGCTAACCTTCATTCTCCACCCTTACACTTTGTGCTTCTGACATTCCTGATGTCAACATCACATCCCCTTGATAGATACCTTCACTACCTTCCACCTTTTGTGTTTTGTCTTGCTCCATTAGAATGTAAGCTTCTTGTGGGCAGGAGCTATCTTTCTTTTCACTCATATTTGTATCCCCAGTGCTTAACACAGTGCCTGGTACATAGGAGTGGCTTAAGAAATGATTATTTCTTTGTGTTATTAGTCTGAAATTCAAGGTCTCCTCAATCTGGCCTCTATATCCCTTTCCATCTGGATCCCTCACTATTTCTCTATGAGATGCCTCAGTCAGCTAACTTATTTACACATGGCTTCCGAAACACCCAGTAGAGCAGAAAGCATTAGACTTAGATTGAAAAGACCTGGGTTCTTTGATCTTGGCAAATCTTATAACCTCTTTGGGCCTCAGTTTCCTCGTCTGTCAAATGAAGGGGTTCGACTAAACAACCTCTCAGGTTTCTTCCATTTTGAGATTTATGATTTGATATGGTGATGAAAAAGAAAGTCAATCCAGGCTCAGAGCAGTAGCCCTGACTGGTCCCAAGAAGGTGGGTGGAGCTGGGGCATCCTAGCCCCACTTCCGTGATTTCACTGATGATCCTGACACAGCAAAGTGGTAGAGAGACTAGAAGGCCCCTGCCACAGCAGGAAAAAGCAGAGCCAAAGAAAGCTCTGAACATTACCATAGGTGCTCCTGAGAGAGAGAGCCCAAGTCAGCACTTGGCATAGGCTGGATCTCTCCATCTGCATCTTGACAGGAAGCTCAGGACAGGAGCCGGGGATGAAATATGCTTCCACTTTTGGTGCTATGAATGCAAAGCCCTGGAAGTTATGAGAGAGCTGCCAGCCTGGATAATTAATGAGGGCCTCGTTTGGGTCCCCCTTCATCAAGATAAACATCTATTGTAAATAATATTCCCCAGGGACCACTCCATCTTTTTAGTTACAAGATGCCTCTATAAATATTTGATGAACAGTGCCAACTGAAAGGGATAAATGCATTCTTTGAAAGCTTCAGGACCTGATCAAAGCATATAATATATCTGTGACCATACTTCAAAGGCTGCTTAACTCCAGGGTGGCAATTCATAAATACCCTCTTAGAACTGTAGCTGGCTTTCCTTGGCACCTTGGAACACTTCTGTTTCTCTTCTTGCCATCAGGCCAGTTCATGTTATTCTGTGGTTATACTGCCTACTTTGGAGGCCCTTATTATGGAAAGGAGAGCAGGAATATAGTAAGCCTATTTGGACTTGTCTAAGTGGGCCAGTCCCCTGTTGAGGGGACTTTTCTCCAATGGGGGCAGCCTCTACCCTTGCTAACTACTACAGGGTCAGAGATGCAGGCTTAGAAGGGACTACTTAGAAGTCATCTGGTATAGCACCTTCATGTTACAGATGGAGAAACCGAGGCCACAAAGAGTTAAGTTGTGAACCCAGAGTTATATAGACAATAAATCACTGAGCCAGGATTCAAGCTCTTTCTAAAATTCAACAGTCTTTCCATTGTATCAACGGCACCTTTCTGCCACTGCCAAAAGAAGAGATAGGGAGGTGGTATCTGCACCTCTAGAAAAACCTTTTGCCTCTTCAGCATAATATCTCTCCCCTTTATTTAGAGTTGTCAAAATCCTACCCATCACTTCACCTCCTCCTTGAAGTCTTCCTTGACCACCCCAGCTATCAGTGCTCTCTAAACTTCTGGGATACCTTCTTTTATTTTTAAATAATTGATTTTACTTTTATTATGAACATAATCAGCAACCATTTCTTTTTAATTATGTTCTTCTGAATTTAACAAACAAATAAAATAAGCATTTCTATATACAAAGTAGAACAGAGAAGATTGCATGGAAAATGTGAATATAATATATTAACTCCTTTTCCTTTTATGTATTTATAAATTAAACATGTACCTTTCAAGGCCACTGTTTGTCTATATTTCCTTCTGTTCTTTTATTCTCTTCCATGCATTTAAAACATTCTTTTAAAAATTTCTCTTTTTTCATTTTTCTTTTTTTCTCCATGTCCCTGCCTCTCTCCCTTGCTCCTTTCCTCCTTCTTTCCATCTTTACTTCTTTTCTCCTTCTCTCCTTCCTACCCTTTTCTCTTATTCTTTCTTTTTCTTTCTTTCTTTCTTTCTTTCTTTCTTTCTTTCTTTCTTTCTCTCTCTCTCTCTCTCTCTCTCTTTTGTTCTTTCTTTCTCTCTCTCTTTCTTTCTTCCTTCCATATCATCAATTTCACCATTATAATCCTACTCCTTCTTCTATTGATTGAAAACAAACAAACAAATCCTGTAGCAAATATACATAGTCAAGCAACAAAGTGCTACATTGGCCATGTCCAAAAGTGTATATGTTTCAATCTGGACCTTGAGCCCATCACCTTTCTGTCAGAGGGTAGATAATGTGCTTCAAAATCCATCTTCTGAAATCACAGTTGGTCACTGAATTGATCAAAGTTCTTAAGTCTTTCAAACTCATTTTTCTTCATCACATTTTGTTACAATATAAATTGTTTTCTGCTTATGATCACTTCAGTTTATATGAGTTTTCTCAGGTTTCTTTGAAACCATTCCTTTACAATTTTTATGGCACAAGAGTATTCCATTACATTCCTATGCCATAACTTATTCAGTGAATCCCCAATTTATGGGCACCCCCTTCATTTTCACAAAAAGAGCATATGTACATATATATAATATACATATATATATACATACACTTATATATATATATACATATATACAGAGAGAGAGAGTACATAGGGGTCCTTTTCCTCTTTCTTTGATCTCTGTAGATATAGGCCTAGTAATGGTATCTCTAGGTTCAAAGGTATACGTGACTTGTTGACTTTGGGGAGCATAGTTTCAGTTTGCCTTCCAAAATTGCTGGACCAGTTCACAGCTTCACCATCAGTGCATTAGTGTGTCTGATTTATTACAGCTCCTTCAACAATAATCCATTTCCTTTTTTCATCATCTTTGCCAGTCTGATGGCTGAGGATTGTTTGAGTTTGCATTTCTCTAATTATTAGTAATTTGGGGGCATTTTTCCTATGGTTGCTGATAGTTTGTATTTCTTCATTTGAGAATTACCTGTTCATACCCTTTGACCATTTATTTTCTGGACAATGGCTATTAAATATAAATATTTCAATATGCAAAGAACTAAAAAAGATTGTATAGGAAACTTAGAACTTCTCTTCTATGGTTGATTGCTTTAAATGCTTATTACATTTAGCAAGGTAGCAATATCTTTGCCCTGTTTGCGTTTCCTTTTGAACTTCTTTTCGCTTTTTCTATGTATTTTTAAAATGTATTAATGCTCATTTTTTAAAATATCACTATCAACTAACCCTATCCCTGCCCCCCATGATGAGAAGCCCCTTTGTAAACACCAAGTATAGCCAAACAAAGCAAAACTTTGGCAATATAGGAAAATGTCTTTCTTATGGTGTGCCTCTCTAATCCATCATGTCTCTGCCAAAAGGTGGGGGGACATACAGCCTTTTATTGGATACATGGCATTTTTCACATACCATAATGCAGCATAGCTTTTATTGATGTATGTCTTATGCCCCCTGGTGGATGGTAACTTCCTGGAGGGTGGAGACCATGTTTTAATGACCTTTGTCTCTTCTAGCATCTAGCTGAGTTAGTGACTTATATGGAGTAGAGACTTGATAAATATACATAGAATAAATGAATATGGACTCTGATACAACCATTTCTTTTTGTCTCTCAAAATGCTATTTCCTTTTAGGATCATAGGATTATAATTCCCCTCTGAGCACTACTACTCTTTGCAGGTGAATATGTAATCAAAATAGCTGACGTTTATAAAATATTTAATGATTACAAAGCTCATTATAGTGATTGCTTCATTTGATTCTTTGTGAAGTAGGTAGGACATATATGATTCTTTTCATCTTACAGATGAAGAAACTGAGGTTCAGAGAGATTAAAGGACTTTACCAAGGTTACAGAGTTAGAGAGTATTGGAGTAAGGATTTGAATCCTGGTCTCCAGAACCCAAGTCTGGTACTCTTCTTCAGATAGATTCACTGTAGAGCTGGAGGTGAGTTCTGAAGTTCCTTCCTCTCCCTCCTATTGCTTCCCCCCCTCCCCATTTTAAATTACTTCATGTTTATGTTGTATATACTTTATATTGAAGCCAATATGGAGTAGCCGATAGAGAACTGGGCTCAGAGTCAGGAAGACCTGGGTTGAAGTCCCATCTCTTATACATACTAGCTGTGTGATCTTGGACACAATACTTAACCTCACAATGCCCCCATTAACTCTTTAAGATTAAGTTGCAGAGAATGTGTCTGTCTGCATTGGTAAAAGAAATGCATTACAGGGATTTCCTGAATCAAGTGGCCTCCAAACTTTTCTGATTAAGCATCAGTTAAATAATTCTAGACATGTACCGCCCCCGCCCCGTATATGCATATTTACTTATTAATTAATTATGCCCATGCTGACAATTAAGTACATTGTAAAACATACACAAAATAGAAATTTAAACAGATGAGATAAAGAGGAAATAACATTTGACTTGAGGGAAGGGACTAAGCATTTTTATATAACAACTACTATGTGCCAACCACTGTGGTAAACACTTTTTACAAATATTATCTCATTTGATCCTCACAACAACCTTGCAAAAGAGTTGTTATTATTATCTTCATTTTACACATGAGACAACTGAGGCAAACAGAGAGTACGTGAGTTGCTCAGGGTCACATAGCTAGCAAGTATCTGAGGCCATCTTTGAACTCGTCTTCCTGATTCCAGGCCCAAGACTATTCACAAGAATGGTAGTTCCTTCAGCAGAAAGGAACATTTGGAAGAAGTGTTGAGGTTTTTTTCAGGAGGGGAGATAATGTAAAGATTTGAGCTATAGATCACAAGCCATCCATGCCTACATATCCTGTGAGATTGTCCCACACAAACTCAAAGAGGGTGGAGTGGGATTCTTAGTCATTGGTCACTGAGCACAGAGCTTTTCCTCCAAGTTGATATGAGGAATAGGGGGTTGTGTGCTGGGTCAACAGAGAGGTTCTTAATGGCATCTGCACAGCAGCTTCTGTCAGTACCAGGTAGCAGTTAGCTTAAAACTACCTTGCCAGACCCACTTCCATCCCCACAAGGGGAAAGGATGGGAGCTTCTATGGAAGGAGACAGAATGGAGAGTGTTGGGGAACACTGAGAGTAGTAGTTGTGTTGGAGAAAAGCTCTGTAATTGGCAAATGGTACCTGACCAAGGGGCATCTAGGGGGCACCATAGTGCAGAGAGCTCTTGACTTAGTCAGGAAGAAGCATCTTCTTGTGTTAAAATCTGGCCTCAGACACTTACTAGCTGTATGACCCTGGGCAAATCATTTAACCTTGTTTGCCTCAATTCCTCATCGGTAAAATGACCTGGAGAAAAAAACGGCAAACCATTCCATTATCTTTGCCAAGAAAACCCCAGAACAGGTCATGAAGAGTTGAACACAACTGAAAGACAACTAAACAAAAACAATATCTAACCAAGGAGCCCCTGTCTCCCATTTTGGAGCACACTGACATACAGTGATGAAATCACAAATCTGGTTAAAAAAATTTTATATGTTAATTTAAATGCATGCTCCCCTAAGTAGAATATAATCTCCTTAATCAATATGATAATTTTTTATATTTCTTGCACCTACCACAATCCCTGGCATGCAGTACACATTTAAGAAATGCTAGTTGTATTAAATGGATTCTATACCTGAAGCATGAATCATCCCTATGATATCTATACATTGGTCAGTAGAGCAAGGTCCTCTAAATACTATGATCCTATGAACATACCTGAAAAGCTTCCCCTAGTATACCTGCTTGAGGCAATCTATTCTGTTTTTGGACCACTACAGAATTTTTTCCTTTTTTAGAGACAAAATCTGCCACTCAATCAGCTCATTGGTCCAAGTTCCTCCTGGGTCAAGCAGAATTGGGCCCCGGCTCAGCCACTAACTAGCTGTGTGACTTTGGTAAATCATTTCAAGTCTCTGGGCCTTACTTTTCTTATCTGTAAAAAGGAGCAAGGTGAACTAGATGACCTCTGGGGTCCTTTCCAGCTCTAGATCTATGATCCTGAGGTCTACAAAGTGTTTTTCATAAGAAAATATTTTCCCAATATATTATTTTCATCTTAATTTTATTGATAAAGAATCTAAGGAGCAAAGAGATTAAATAAATTGTCCAAGGCCCCAAAGCAAGAAAAGAGCCAAACTAGGGCTTGAGTCCAGGTCTCCTGAGTCTTACCTTGACCATTTGTTTTGCTTTACTATGTTGCTTCTCCAATTTTTATTCACCAACAAATTCCCAAAGGCATTACTTTTTAAAGTCACTGATAAGTGCTTGACAAAAATCAGATGTGTGTTTCAAATAACCCTGGCAGGCTGGACAGCAGCAATTCCTCCAAGGAAAGGTGACTTCTATGGGAAGAGTGGTAGAGGAAGTCAGCCCCAGGCCAAGTCCAGGCAATTGGAAATTTCACTTCATTTATTTTCTGTAGAGATTCAAAATGGAGTTGCCTGCCTTCTTCCATGATATCCTCCGGCAACAAGCTTCTATTTTTGCATTTCATTCAAAAAACAGATGAGATGTTCAACATAATTTGCAATTAATGGGGGCCTTGGAGGGCTCAGGAAGCTATGATCAATGGGCACTGTTTCTCCAGAGAGGGACTGGTGATTTGATCCTCCTTTTGACTTGGCAACTTGCTTTTAATTCTCCCTTGCTGCCTGTTATAAACACCCTGTGTGCCAATCACTTTCAAACACCACAATGTTAAACAGTACAAGCTGGAAATGGACCACAACATGGATGACTCACATCCCACAGCCAGGGGTGAGGGGGTGGATGTGCTGAAGCTGTGGGGGAAATTGATTCCATGAAAAAGAGGGAAGGTTCAGAAGAAAAGGTGGAGATTGGGGCAGTTGTCAGTGTGTGTGTGTGCATGCGCACGCGCGCGCGCATGTGTTCAGGGAGGCCCTTTGGTTTGGGCCTATATTTAACTTTGTGGGGAGTGTTTAGTATGGAACCTCTCTTCAATGACACAAATTAGCATCTCATCTGCCATTTACAGAGTTAGAGAATTGCTGGGGGCATTGAGAGTTTAAGTAATCTACCCATGGTCACACAGTTAATATGTGTCAGAGGACTTGAAACCATCTCATATAAGACTGCCCTCTGATGAGTGACATGTAGACATATACTGTATCAGAGTCCCTCTTGTGTGGACATGTACATTTTCTTGGACACACAAAAGAGAGATCTTGTAAGAAAACTACATGACTGGAGAATAGATATAGTGACTTTTCATACATGTATTTAAATATTCTAATCCATGATAAAGTAACTAACCCATAATGAGGCCTCACTCTATAAGGCATGTAATTGTGTAGTAGCAATGAGTCTTTGTCTCAGAGTCTCAATTAGTCTCAACGACTTTGAGCAGTCAGAACCTTGGACAGGGATTAGTTGTCAGTCCATCCAGCATCATGCCCAGCTCTTCTATATCGCCTCATCTAGGAGCCTGATTTATTCTATTTTCCCTGCCTCACACACCCACTTGTTAGTATTTCCTCAGAAATTACTTTGCATTTACTTTCAATATATCTTGCATTTAATTATCTATGTATATTTTGTTTCTCTCCAGGAGAACTTTAGTTCCTTGAGGTCAGGACCTAGCAACTTTGTTCTCTACGCCTAGTACACAGCAGGAGCTTAATAAATGCATGCTCAATGTTAATTTGACAGTTTATACCTTATCTTACTAGCTACTCTTCTTATATTCATTCCTAGGTTCTATGTCAATCAAAACTGAGCAAAAATCATTACCTTAGTAAGTACTTTAGTTGAGTTAAATAAATGAGCAATAGATATAGGTCTTTGATGATCATAATGATGATGACAGGTAGCATTTAATCATTTCAGTTTATTTTCACTACAACTCTGAAATTTAGGCACTACTATTCCCATTTTACAGATGAGGAAACATGCAGATTAAAATTAAGTGACTCACCCAGGGTCAGACAACTAGAAATTATCTGAGACCAGGTTTGAACTTAGGGCTTCCTGATTCTAGGTCCAGCCCTTTAGGCACCACTAAGGTGGATTCCTATAGTTAGTATCTTAATAAACATTTATTAAGAGCCTACTGTGTGCCAGGCACTGTGTTATGCAATGAAAATACAAAAAGAGGTCAGGGACCCTTGCCCTCAGGGAGCTCATAATCCAATGATCCCCACAGAGTGGAACATCACTCTTGCTGGAAGAGTGAATAAAACAGAAAATTCAGCTGCTTGATATGAACCTCTTGGCTCACACTGGATGCAGTGAGGAGTAGTTTAGTCATTCACACCAGTCAATATTAGTTAAGAGGTATAAGTCTTCTCCCCAGATCAAACAGCTAACTCCTAGACTGTTGACTCTCAGTGTTACATACTCATTGGCTTAAATGGATAGAACTTGCTCAATGGATAGGAACCAGCACTGTTCACATCAATTAGGGTCTGCCTTCACTCAGCATTGTTGGTTTAGGAGGAGCCATTTGTGGTTTGTTCCAGGTTCCAGGGGAAAAGACCAAGACTTTTCCTCTTCTCCATCATTCTCAGTCTCTGACCTTCACTTTCAAAGTTCCCCCAATGATCCCCTAACCCCTATGTAGATTCCTATAAAATCACTTTAAAGACACATATTCTTTCCCCCAGTGCCTTCCAGGAGATATGGTCCCTGGGGAAAAGCATGCAAATCCCCAGACATGATTCCTTTGCATAAGCAAACTGGGGTGAAGATTGACAGCTTCTTGAATCTTAATTCTTCCTAAGCTGACTCTCCCTTGCCAATTTGTCCTAACAGTCCCTAACATTTGTATCTGACTAGTTCTGTATATATTCTTATGTTGCTGTTTTTGTTCTGTCTGCCCATTTTTGATTGTTAAGCCCTTCAAGGCCCTTACCTTCTTCTTTCCTACTGCATTTAGAGACATGGTCTGTACATAATGGTAGTATCTACAAATATTCATAAGACAATTCCCAGGATTCTGCTTTAATTGCTCCCACAGACTCACTGAGTGACTTCTATATTTCATATCTCTGGCCAATCACTCAGCTTCTCCATCTGCAAAATGGAGTCACCACCATCTATATCCCAGCGTGAGAAGCAGTGGCCCAGTTGTATCAGACTCAAGGGTCCTTCTGTCCAGGGAGATATGCTTCAGAAAGATACAGGCAAGCAGGATTTTGAGTCCTGGGATTTGGAATTCATTAGTGATGACCCAGAAGTGGAATCTATTTGTCAGAACAAGTAACAATTCTTGCTTAAGTTTAAAGTTCTGAGGGTAAAGAAGAAATCTTGGAATGACAGATTTAGAGCTGGAGGGGAACGAGAGGATTGGAGATTTAGAGCTGAAGGGAGACCTTAGAAGATATCTGGTACAAGCTTCTCATTTTACAGACAAGGAGATTGGGGTCCAGTAGGGTTAAAAGACTTCTCCCAAGTCACCAATGTAGTAAATAACAGAGCTGGGATTTGAACTCACATCTTCTGCTTTCAAATCCAATGCTGTTTCCGTTCGACTGTGCTGCCCCTCACTCTTTCCTTTCACCTTCCTAGACAAGGAGAAGAATCTGCAGAGACAACAGCTCATGACCCAAATGAACACAAATGGGTCATGGAAATGTAGTTGCTGCCAGAGGAGAGAAACCCAGAAAGCCATCTGCACAGTCAGATGCAAGGGGCCTGGGCTAGACAAGTATTATGAGTAGAACTCAGAGAGATGAGGGACCAAATCTCTGAGGGAAAGAAAGAGGGGAGCAGGCTGCTATCTGAAAGGCTTCAAGAGGACAAAGGCCAAGTCCCAGGGAGTAGAACTCATGGGGATCAGAGAAAATGTTGAGATGCTGAATGTCTAAGGAGTTGGGGCTGAGGATGAAGCTATTTTTCTGAAGACAGATGAGGGGCCTTATCTGAATCACACTCATAGAAGGTCTTATGAGGAAGAGAGTAACTATAGAACAAGAGTGATAAGGAAGGTCAGGCAACAAAGACACCATGGTCTGACCCTAGAGGGATGCGAGCCAAACTGCTATCACGTCAGTTCTATGAAATTTGCTTAGTCACATTCATTCATTCCTTTATAAAATATTTATTGGTAGCTTTCCACATGTGAAGGTCTATATTAAATATTGTGGGTGATATGAAGATGAATTAGGCACGGTTCCTGTCTTCAAGGAAGCTCTCAGTTTGGTTCCAATTCATCTGCTTAGATGTGCCTTAAAATTCATCATGATCTCCATCCTGTGAGTGAACTTGAGAACTGACTGTCCGTAGTGAGGTGGCCTGTTCTCTTTCCCCCTTTTCAAAACTTATCAGGTAACCTAATGTCTAAGAATTCCCTGTGAGGAGTCAGCCTGGGTTTGGAGAGGAGAAGCTCATAGAATTTTAGGCTGGCAACTATGGCAAACCTCAGACCAAGCCAAGGAGCCCAGAGGGAGTTGCGGCACTTTACCTTTCACTTGAGGTTTCTTCTGCCAGCCGCCATTTGGGAGCCAAATGGAAATCCACAGGCTCTCTGTGGATAAGTGGCACTGAACCACAAGGACGTTGGAATCTCATAAAGCTGGATGCAAAATTGGATGAAATCCAAGCCATTTGTCACCCCCAAAGACTGTGGGTGGATGGAGAAAAAAGAAGTCAGTGACACATGGAAAGACAGAGAAATATAAACAGACATAGACTAGGAGACAGAGACAGAGTACCGTAGAGATAGAAACAAGGTGCCAAAACAGTTTTAGCCTGGGAGCACAATCGAGGTTTGGCTCAGATTGTGACTGGGGTTGAGATGGTAGATAGTAGGGAGCTTTCTCTCAAATTAACTTTTGTTGCTGTTTCATTTTGCTATGGGTGCAGAATTCTTTCAAATTTTCCCAGGGACTTCAGAATTCATCCTTAGCCTGAAATGAGGGTTGGAGAAAAGCCCCAGTAAGGGGTGTTTTCAGCTCCTTTGAAGCTAGAACCTGGGATCAAACTACAGGCAGCATCAGTCTAGCAAGAGGGGTAGTTCCTTCATTGATGAACCAGGTGGGGAAATAAAACAAGCCCATTCTACTAAAAAATGCTTGTTCGTAAAGGCTGCAAATGCTCATGCATTGGATTGGGGAGCTGGCCAGCAGCCAGAGGCTCTGAGGAGCTGATATTTAAAGGGACAGGCCCTCCCTTTCTGTGAAGCTCTCTAATTCTTCACGCAGCGCTGGGAGCCATCACCTAGGTAACCAGTCTCAGCCTGCCCGCTCCTCCTCACATAGACACAGCATCTCCAGCCAGCATCTTTTCGAGAGCTGCCTTGGCGAGAGTGTAAGTGATTTCCACATTTCTCCTTCGCAGGAATGTGGGATAGAGAGTGAATGTGGAAGATGTGTAGAGGGGGCTGGCTGGTTGGGTGAGGCATGAGATTCTCCTCTCCATTATTCTATTTAGAAAATTGAGTAATGGATGCAAAGATGGGGCTTGTTGTAGCCTAGCCTTTTGAGATCTTGGGTTCTCATCTGGTTTCACTGCAAATTCAGTGTCCTCTTTGCTCTCCATTGCGACTTAGTGAGGGACACAGGGAAGGTTAGGGAGGGCTTGGGCTTTGGAGTTTCTCTGGTGTGGTCTTCTTTGCCACTTGGATCAAACTGTACCCTTGCAAGTCGGGTCTAACCAGCCAGTCACGGCTCCAGTGCATTGTCAAGAAAAGGCAATGCTCTTTTAGATTCTACAGCACTTCTCCTTAGTGAGCCAACAAGGAGGTAAAGGCTTGGGCAAAGAGTTTCCAATAATCCCAGGGGAAGATAATGTGCTTTCTGTCCAGCTATCTTTTCTCATAGCAACTTTTAGATATATCGACTTAAGAAGAGAAGTATCTAACTTCACTTGAGCGTGTGTGTGTGTGTGTGTGTGTGTGTGTGTGTGTGTGTGTGCCTGAGCCTCCACCCATGCAGATCTCAGAGACAAAGAGTGGGGAAAATTCCAAGCTGGAAAAATGTTTTTGAATCATGCTTCTCCAAAGTAGTATTTGCTGAAATGTTAGGTATATGGCTATTCTGGTTGGTGGAAATTCATTTGGTTCCTTGATACTATACAAAGGATAAGAGATTTTATTTTTTCTGTTGTAACCATAGACTGGAACACTCTCTTACTCCTTGACCTCTTCATTTAGGGATTCAGAATCTATAAAGGCAATGAGAAGTAGAATGAGGTGTTGACTGTTTTTTCAGCACATCTGGATGGATGAGTGATTTGATTATTCATGCGATATACAGGAATGGCTTAGGCTTGTAATGTTAATGCATTTGTGAGCAATAACTTGCTTTTATTTATTGATTGAAAGAAAATAAGATATATAATGATTATAAAGATTTCAGGTATTTTCAGTTATTAATGTTCTGCCCCTCCCCCATTGCTTGTTCCACTAACCCTCATATATTGTTATATATGTGAGAGGAAGTTCTCCCAAAATGAAAATCTAGCCCCAGGCCTTGAGGATGAGCAGCAGCGGTGAAGGGGGGCAAAGGGAGGAAGGAAATGAGTTTCTGTATAGGCATCTACCTTGGACACTGCTCATGTTGAAAGTTTGCTTAGGTTTCTGAAAAGAAAAGTGGCTTCTTTGGGCAAACAGAAGGAAGTAATCCCTTAAATCTTTGGTTGTTCTTTTCCATCAAAGAGGAGGAAATAAAGGTGATGGCAAGCTCCATCAGAGTCCCTTCTGTAGGCACTCATCCAGTCAAGCACAGAGCAGTGTTTCTGGAATGTGATTTCTGTCCAGTTAAATTTTCAACTCTCAGTGGATTTTTTTTAATGAAAGATGTTTGTTTTTTTTGTCAGTGATTCTTCCTATTGTTAATTTTGTCGATGTGTTAAAGGAAAGAGAGAGGTTTATTTTGTCCTGTTTGCAATAGAAGCCAACACACACACACACACACACACACACACACACACACAAAAGCACTTTTCTGAGGACAATTTTAATTAAGCCAGATCTAAAATGCTTAGTGATATGCTCAATCTGTTTCTCCCATGACTCCATTATATCTTCTGTCCTTGGGATCACAGTGTAATCATCTCTTACTTGGACTTACTTCCCCATAAATTTGATCACAGCCAACTTATGTTTTTACCATTACTTTTCATTACTGATGAATATGTCCAAGCCCAAGGTGCTCTCATTTTAGAGAGTCTTAATTTCAACCTATATTATCTGCCTGGGTCAGTTTTTTAAAATGCGCCAAATAGAATCATTTAAATAGACCTGTTCAAGGGATTTTTAAAAATAAAAATCCTCTTTTTTCTAGACTGAGGAAGCTAAGATTCTATATATTTTTTAGCAATGGGGATGGAGTGAGGGAGCAACCTCAGACTGAGATCAGTGAGTAGGCAGACACTTTAAATCTCGTATCTACTCCCAGTCATTCTTCATGCTTTGCAAACCATCCCAATTCAGTTTCCTCCATCTCACTAATAGAATAGCAGAGATAGAAAGAGCCCCCTAAAATGGGAGGAGTTCATGGCAAAGCTCTGATACTAGCCTTTGAACAGCTTGAGGTTTAAAACAGCTGACCTCTCCAGACATTTTCTACAAGACGAGGGGAAACTGCAAGTCCAGGTTGAGAGGCTATGAATAAAGATACCTATACAGAGCTGAAGTCATCCAAATACAGCCTAATCCAGGATAGACTACTCAATGCTCATGTTGCCATCATTCCCAACGTGGGCTGCTTGGGGTGTGCTCCAAGTGGACAGAAAGTAGATTTTCCATCCCAGGGACAGCTAGTTAATTTCTGATCCAATGCTCTGCAGTAGCACAATAACTAATAAAAAATAAACAGTGTCATGAATTATCATCCCCTCTTTGGCTAGCCATGGGCTTTTGATGATCCTTGATCTCCAATGCAAATTCACTGCCTCAAATCCTCAGTCCCAGTTCCTTCCTTAAAACCCAGCAAGGATGAGGTCTGCCCACTCAGAGGCTTTGCTGGATCTCAGACAATGACCTTTCATGGGTTGATGAAGAGGAAAGGGACTAGGAAAAATATCTCTAATTGCCATAGAAAGAAAAAAAGGGGTTTAAATATATTTGTCTTGTTATAAAAATCCTCACTTTATTAGAAGGTTTTGAAAATTGGATGAAAACATGTCTATGATATTCTCTGAAGCATATGCCTGTCTCAGAAGCCCCAGAGACAGGTTTTGTTCCCCAAGAAGTCAGACCTTATGTTTGCTTTCAAGAATGCTGGATCAGCTCTCAGTTATTTGTCTTTGGTTTTCTATCTTGTAAAACAGAGAGATCCTCTCAGTTACACAATGCAATTATGAGACTTGAGTAATGAAATAAGTTCTGAGATCTTGGGACGAAATTTACAGAGCTTTACAGAGAGCCATACAGTTTGTCAACCTTAATGCTCTGGCAAGCACTTTCCTCACAAAAACCTTGTGAGATTTACAGATGGGTAAACTGAGGCAGGAATTTAGGGTCATTATTGCACATATTGTTGATCTTAATTTTATAGTTGAGGAAGCTGAAGCTCAGAGGGTTGGAGTGGTTTGCCCGTTGGTATTCAGATAGTGACAGAAGAGGATTTGAACCAAGGAATCCTAACTCCAAGGCTATCATTCTTTTCATTATACCTAAATAGTCCAAGTTTACAAAGCTGTGTGGATAAGTATGTATAACAGAAAATACATGTTGGTACATGTATACGTATGTGTGTGTGTGTGTGTGCGCGCGCGCATGTGTTAAGGGTAGAGTGACCTACATTATTCCAAACTCTCAGATATTACCTACACATAGCAGGTATCTTCACTGGACTTTTAGCTATCATTCTATCTTTTGATAAGACCCTGAAGAAATGTCCTGTAATCTAGTACGTTCAAGTTGGAGATTATTTCAGATTAGGTCACTGAAATCTAAGAGGCAAAGTGATTTAAGAAACTCACATAGAATCATAGGCTCATAGATCAGAGCTAGAAGGGGCCTTAGACTTCATTTAATTCAGTTACAGATGAGGAAACTGAGGCCAGAGAAGTTAATTGTGTGTCCAGAATCATGCAGGTAGTACATGACAGAGCCAGAATGTGAACGTGCTCCTGAAACTCCAAATTCATTGCCCTTTGCACTGTAACACTTGACTATTTTTTTTCCATTAGGGTCAAACATAAGATCATACCGTTTGAGCAGGAAATTAACCTCAGAGGTCTTCTCACCCAGCCTTCTCCTTCAAAACCTAGAATGCTCTGGGCCACATGAGCAAGAAGCCTGGACACTATGGAAGAGAGCTTTTAGGACTCAATCTGGAGCCAGCCTTTGCTGCTCAGTTAGGGAAAGAGCCTTTATTCCTTAACAGGAAGAGACTTTACTTCTCAGTGTGAAGAAAATGTTATTGCCTAATTGGACAGCACTTTCACTGCCCTATGAAAGAGAGCCTTTACTGTCCAATGGAGGAGTCAGGAAGGCCTGAGTTCAAATATGAACTCAGACATTTGCTAGTTCTGTGAACCTGGGCAAGTCTCTTAATCTCTGTCTCAGTTTTTTCATCTGTAAAATGGGGCTAATAATAGCACCTACCTCCCAGGGTTGTTGAGAGCATCAAATGAGATAATATTTATAGAATTTAGCACAGTACCTGGCACATAGAAGATGCTTAATAAATACTTCCCTCTTTCTTCCTTCTTTCCTTTCTTTCTTTCTTTTTCTTTCTTTCTTTCTTTCTTTCTTTCTTTCTTTCTTTCTTTCTTCCTTCCTTCCTTCCTTTTCTTTCTTTCTCTCTTTCTTTCTTCCTTCCTTCCTTCCTCCTTCCTTTCTTTCTTTCTTTCTTTCATTCTTTCCTTCCCTCCTTCCTTCCTTCCTTCCTTTCTTTCTTTCTTTCTTTTTTTCTTTCTTTCTTTCTTTCTTTCTTTCTTTCTTTCTTTCTTTCTTTTTTGCTTTCTTTCTTTCTTTCCTTTCTTCCTTCCTTCCTTCCTTCCTATACTCTTTAAGTCTAATGGAAAAGAACATCTACTGCCAGTTGAAGAGATGCTTTATTTCCGTGTGTGTGTGTGTGTGCACAAGTTGTAGAGTCTACATTCATAGAGTCAGGAAACTTCAAATAGTTCCTGATTATACCTCTTCTAACTTTCTATAGTACTTATTATATGATAGCTCAAATTATCTCTGGTTGTTTCTTGTGTTAACATCTTGTTATTTTATACAATCCTTGAGAATAACAATGTGTTTTTTCTATATCCTTATCCCTACTCCCATCCTTTTGATATCCCCAGGATGTTAGGTATTTGATCAGTCCTCAGCCAATACCTATACATTGATTGTATTGTGAGGGTTTCTTCTCTGTGGGACAATCTGGGGCTCTCAGATTCATTCAGAGATGTCACTTTATGCAGAGATGTTACCATGATGTAGAAACAGCCCCTCCCATTGATTGATAATCCCTGTCACTAATAGGGAAATGAGTAGTGATAAAGAGGGCTGGACTCAGTTTATACAGCATCTATAACTGGATTTGTCAATGCTTGCTTTAGGAGCCACTATGAATTCTTCCTCTCCTCTGCTTCTACCCCTCTAGCTAACACCTCCTTACCCTTTGTTCCTTTATATCCAGAGACTGTGAATGTATTTCCTCAGATAACTTACATTTCTACAATGCTTTAAAGTTTACAAAGGGTTTTTATTCACAACCGCATGAGGTTGGCAGAACAAGAATGATGATCTCCATTTTATAGATAAAGAAGCCAATACTCAAAGACATGAATTAGCGTACGTGAGTGCTGCCCCAGATAATTGAATCTTCTCCTTCCTTGGGATACCTAGTACAGAGCAGAACTAGGGGTCCCTGGAGTTGCTGATCAAGTTTTCTTGAGGGTATTATTTCTCATAAAACAAGGTGTTAATTTCTATTCTACTTCCATCTTGGGAAAGGCTGCTCCTAGACCCTGCCTCTTGTTCTCAACAAAACAAATAAAATAATTTTTAAAAATATCCTCCTGATCTTGGCCCTTATCTCTAATTACAGAAGAAGGATGAGAATAATTCTACTTGGTTCCATTAGATAGAACTAGAACCAGTGGGTAAAATTAAAAGAGGGACAGATTTAAGCTTGAACTAATGGGAAGTTCCTAGAAGTTTTTAGTGTCCAAGAGAGGAATGGTTTGTCTTGGGAAATATAAGCTACCCTCCCCCACACCCTGGAGAGCATCTTCTAGCAAAAGCAGAATAACCAATTCTTGAAGATGTTATAAAGATTTTATTCAGGTTTAAGTTGAACTCAGTGGTTTCTTCTGCCCCTTTCAACACTAAGCTTCTATGATTCTGTGACTGGCCTAGGGCCCCAAAGTCAGTAAATGCTAGAGCCAGGATTATAATTCAGGTCTTCTGACCCAATGACCAGTGATCTTTCCACTATACCTTACTGCCTGGCTTTCATTGAATGTTACGGCTGGAGGGAACTTTAGAGATTGCTTAGCCCAGTCCCAGCACTTTATAAAACTGAGGCCAAATAAGTTGTGATTGCTTAAAATCACACAACTATTTCATGGCAGAAGAGAGACTTAGAACATAGGTCTTCTGCCCAGCTGAAGTCTGGTATTCTTTCTAATTCATTGTATTGTCCTTAAAGAATATGTCACAAAATAGGTATGTTTGGAGGGCATAGGAAGAGAAGAGGAAAGGTCCTGGGCACTGGGTATAGATCAAAGAAAGGCACTCAATTTGCTAAAACAGGGCACCTTGGACAGATGAGGCAGTTATCAGGGCTCTGGACAATGGGCTGTGCGAATGTCAAAAGACAAATAGGATAGAGAACTTCCCTGTACCATTACTGCCTGTGCAATGGGATGGAGTCAGAATGGAATCGGTGGAGAGAGAGCTTGCTTTGGAGTCAGAAAGAACTGGCTTCAAATACAGAGTCTAATACCCATTTTCTTAATGACCCTGAGCAAGACATTTAACCTCTTTCATATTCCTAGGCAATTCTCTCTAAGACAATAAGTAACAGAAAAGTGCCAACCTACCTTGGTGCATTTGACACTTAATAAATGTTTATTGACTGATTGGTTGGTAGAGGAAGTTTCCTAACTGGAAGCTCCCTGCAATGAAGAAATTCTAAGTCCAGTTTTTTTTAAGTACCTTGTTGTTGTTTGTCCTTTGCTTACAAAAAGGACCAATTAAGAACTTTGGAATTGACTGTGTGACAAGGAAGACACTGGCACAGGACTGCCCAGCATGGCGTGCCATTGTCAGAGAAGGTGCTTTGCTCTTTGAGTGAAGCATAATTGAAGCAGCTTGAAAGAAACATGAGATGTGCAAATTTTGAGAATCCACCCCAAATGTTCACACGGAGTATTTGTGCCTGACCTGTGGCAGAGCATTCTGAGCACAAGTATTGGTCTGATCAGCAGTCAAACATACTGTAATTTGATTCTAGCAGAGTCATGTCATTCTGGTCCTCTTCAAGAATGAAGGACAACAACCTACCAACCAACCAACCATCCATTACTACTAGACCCTCAATTGTATTGGTCTGTACCAGCCAGTGATCTCATTACCTTTCTTGCTATTCCGAGCAGACTGACCTCCTTGGCTAACTCTGAAATAAATGGCTTGCCTGATGACCTTGAACAGAATCAGCTAATCATACGTCTTTACCTGGAGGTGTGAAATCAGTCTGACACCAATCATGGAACCAGACTCCAGCTTCCATAGTGTCCCAAATTGCTCCCTTTTCCCCAGTGCTATAAAGAAAGGGATAGAAAGTGGGAATACAGTCCTCATTGAATGAGTGAAATGTCAGTCAGTCAGTGAGCATTTATTAAGTGCCTACTGTATGCCAGGCATTGTGCTAAAGCCCTGGGGATACAAAGAAAGGCAAAACACACTCACTGCTCTTCAGAAACTCACAGTCTAATGAGGGAGACAGCATGCAAACAGTTGTGTACAAACAAGCTAAAGACATGATAAATGAGAGGTAATCAACGCAGAGAAGGCACTAGCCTAATCCTTAGGCATCCTGTAGAAGGTGAGTTTCATTATTAAACATATTATTTCCTAGCCTTTAGTGGTTGATGTATAAAACAAATTCCTTTTCAAATATTCACTAGTAAGTGATTTAGAACATGCAACTATCAGTTAGGTATTAATGTTTGGCTATAATGGCATGATACACATGATCTTGAGGGAAGATGCTTGGTTTGGGGACCAGAAGACTTGGGTTGGAATCTTGTTTTGCTATTTCTGATCCAATGCAGTCTAATGCAATCCACTCTAACAGGAATTTTATTAAGCACCTGCTGTGCTGGATGCAGGGAATACAAAGGGCTTCCATTCTACTAGAGAGATAGTACATGAGTAGATACGAGCACACATAAGGAGGAGAAAGCACTGATAAGTAAGGGGAGCAGAAATGCTTCCCATGGAAGGTGGCACATGAGCAGAGGTGTCCAGAGACAGCAAGTGATTTGCCCAAGGTGAAAAGATAAACAATGAAAGCACAATGATACCAGATACTGTGTTCTAGATACTGTGGGTGACTACAACAGAAAATCTTTCTAAGATACTGGCTCTGCCCCAGTAGCATCCCCTCAGGTTGAGAAGACAAGGCTGATACTTATGAAACCATTGGAAATGAAGAGAAGAGGCATAAAATCTAACTGCGCTAGAGTGTATGTTTCAAGATGGAGATAGTATAGGAATTCAGAGAATAGAGAGTTAACATGGACCCTGCAAAGAAACCACCCCCTCAGCCCAGAGCCAAACCAAGGCATATATGTGTGTATGCCTGCTCAAAGAGCACTAGTTCTAGATTAAGAGGTCTTGAGTTCAAATCCCACTTCTGACACCACCCATGGGGATCAGGGCATCATTCACTTCTCTGGACTTTTGTTTCCTCAGCTATAAGAGAAAGAAGTTGGACTAAATGGTTTCTTAGGTCTTTTCTATTTCTAGACCTTGTGTAAATCATTAAACTTCTGTTTGTCTCAGTTTCCTCACCTGTAAAATGAGATAATAATAGCACCTACCTCCCAGGGTTGTTATGAGGACAGAATGAGATATTTGGAAAGTGCTTTGCAAATCTTAATGTATCATATAAATGCTAGCTGCTACTAACTACTACTACTACTTCCACCACTGTCCTATCATCTTACAAAACATGAGCTCCCTGTGTTTCCTTCTGCACAGGGCTGGTGAAAATATAGTCTTCACTGCCACTCAATCAATAAATATTTATTAAGTGCCTACCATGTGCCAAGCACTGTGCTAAGTTCTGGAGATACAAAAAAAGACAGTCCCTGCCTCAAGGAGCTCACAGTTTAATGCAGGAGACAACTTGCAAACAATTATGCATGAACAAGCCATATAACAGATAAATTGGAATTAATCAGCAGAGTAAAGACACTAGAATTAAAAGGATTTAGAGAAGGTTTTCTACAGGTGCTAAGATTGCACTGGAACATGTGACTTGACTTAATACAAAAGAAATACTTCCAAGTCATGGACAGTGGAGTTTTCTGGTCTAAAATATATATATGTGGACTTTTAAAAATCTTCTCAAAGGTTTTCTTCCTTGTGCCCCACTCTGGGCTATAGATCAGGGGCTGCTTACCTTGGCTACTCCTAGTGCCCATTCTGTCTTAAACCTTTGCCATGCCTATACACTGTGGGACATCAGAGCCATCTCAGTAAGACACTGCATAATCATTGTCATTTAGGTTGTGCTTTTAAGTTAAGCTTGCAAAGCACTTTACATGTGTTTACTCACTTGATCCTTACAACAACCCTGTGAGGTAGGGCCTGTTATTACACCCATTTTATAGATGAGAAAACAGGCACAGAGAAGTTAAGTGACTTTCCCAGGTTGCAGAGCTAATAAATGTCTGAGATAAGATTCAAACTCAGGTCTTCTGACTCTGTGTATGCACTCTGTCCACTGAGTCATTTAGCTGCCTTCTGTGATGAATACAGAGTGGCAATGATGGCCAGGATGGACAGTCTCCTTGGGACCATCATTCCTGGAGGCATGAGGGCTCATTCTATAATTTCTATCTCTCAGAGGAGAGAAAGTTCTTTGCCTTAAGTCTTTTCCCCTTCTCCCAAACCTCAAGGACTATCCCCTTTTACTAAACAACTCCCCATCCCTTTCACTGTCTAGTAATTAAGTACTGGATCCCACCCTGACCAGTGCAGAAAGAGAGGAGTTGTCTTTCAATTACAGGAAATTAAACACAAGACTAATTAGGTTGTCCACAGCCTTCAGTACCATGGGGATAGATAAAGTATGTCTATTTATTCTAAGAAAGGTGTAATTCTACTTCAGAATCTGGACCAGCACGAAAACCCCATTCTATCAAACAGACAGAAGATAAATCATTTTCCAGCTTTGATGATGGCCTTGACGGCAGGATCAGGACACAGACACCCTGACAATAATGCTGTTGTTTTCGATTTTCCATCAGGCCTGTCATATTATTTCTGTCACTCTGGTGTGGCTGGTGGGTTATTTATGCTTCTCTTGTCTAAAACAACTAGGTCACAATCTTAGCTATCAGAAATCTTGACTCCAAATGTTTTATTTCCTGAAGTATCTGACTCTTCCAGAAGCAGAACATTTACCTTAGAGCTAGAAGGAAGAGAAAACAGAATTTTTCTCAGTACAGACCCACCCAAGTACAAATCCTTAGGCTTTACCTATGCAGCATTACCGTGTCTCTAGTTCCTTACACTTTAGCTGTAAGTTTATTTTTTGTTTGTGACCCCAAGTTTTTAAAAAAAAGTTTTCTTGAGGCTTTTTTCTTTATTTATATCACTATCACTTTTCAATGACTCACCCAATAGAACCCTTATTTACAAAAAACATAGCCAAGCAAAATAAATTAACCCATTGGCCATGTCTAAAAATGTAAGCTCCAGTCTTTACCTATTGTCCATCATCTGTTTGCTGATAGGAAGGAGACATACTTTACCATCAAGTCTGCAGAAGTCCCAGCAAGCCCTAACCTTCCAGAAAGGTTTAAGGGAGTGTACAGGGGTGTTTCTATAAAGCAACTGAAGGTTGGAAGGTTAATGGGTGAATAAGCCACTGCCTCTAACTCACTAATCTGCCATCTTCCCCAGAGGGCTGGGGGATATAGTAGAGAAGGTCTTTATTTTCCATTCTCAGGTACAGTAGTAAAACTGAGATAAAACATAAACCCTTTAGAGTGTCTCTGAAAGTGGGAAGCAGGGTGAGGCAAGCTTAGAGAGAACAAAAGTAGGATTTTTAGTGTTATTAAGTGACCATAAGATCATAGATATAGATCTGGGAAGCAATTCAGAGACCACCTAGTCCAATATCCTTCATTTTATAGATGAGGACATTAAAGCCAAAGGAGGGGAAGTTATTTATGCAAAATCACACAGATAACAAAGAGGTGAGATTTGAACACAGGGCCTCTGACTCCAAAGTCAGTGCTCTTTCTATGAGAATTATATAATTCTGCCTGTTCTTTTTGTTTATGTTGGGCTGAAGGCAGGGGATTTATGGTGTGGTAAGAACAATAGATCTTGGATTAGAAGACCTGGTTTCAATTTCTGGCTCTGTTTATACGATCTTCGAGCAGTTCCCTGCCCTCTCTGAGACTTAGTTTCTCTAATCTTGGGAGAGCAGGTAGATGAGATCTCCTCTTTGTTCCCCTCCAGCTCTAAATGCTGTGAATTGTGAACAGATTTTATATTTCCAACAGCACCTAGGACAACACCCTTCACATAATAGAAGCTCAATGAATGAGTGAGTAAATGAAGAATGAAAATCTTTCCATTATATATGGCCATCCTGGATATTTAGTAGACAAGATGTCAACCCTGATATATTTCATGTAAAGGGAAGTATTGGCCTTTGTGTCATGGAAATAGGTGAGAAAAGGGATCTTCGGCTTATTCATGCAACTGAACGGTAAGAATAAGGGGAGCCTTGGGGGTGAGGCAGTGGCCATACTGCTTTTTTGTAAAGATAGAGATAAGTGGGAAAACAGAATAGACCTGGGGAGGGGGGGGGTGGCGCAATTCAGACTCAGAGAACCATAGAGGGACTGAGAAAGGAGGTGGATTTGGTTGAGAAGATCCAAGGCTCAGAAAACAAATTTTCTTCTAACCAAAATGAGATTGGTAATACTCTGATAGTGTAATTTGCATGCTTGTATGAAATTCGTATGGATAGCTAGGTGGATAGAGTGCCAGGCCTAGAGTCAGTAAGACTTTTCTTCCTGTGTTCAAATCCAACCTCAGACATTTACTAGCTGTATGACCCTGGGCAAGTCCCTTAACCCTGCTTGCCTCAGTTTCTTCATGTATAAAATGAGCTGGAGAAGGAAATGGCAAACCACTCCAGTATCTTTGCCAAGGAAACCCTAAAGGGGGTCACGAAGAGTAGGACACTCCTGAAAAATGACCGAACAAGGACTGAATTGGAACTTGTATTGAAAAAGTCTTTTTTTAAAAACCTTTTTAGTCACTATGCTTTGATTTACCAAGCCTAATTGGAATCTTGAACTAAGCGATCTTTGCCATGTATTCATTTTTGTGGCTTCCCAGACTATAACTCTCTTCCCTGGCCACCACTCCCCTAAAATGTTTTCTCCATTAGAATGTAAGCTCCAGGGACTGTCTCCCTTATTTGTATTTGTAACTCCATCACTTAGCAGACCACTTAGGACATAGTGAGTGCTAACTAAATGCTTTTTGTATTCATTAGTTTATTCACTCATTCATTGAAAAGTCTTGCACTGTTAGCTTTTAGTTGTAATACATTCATTGAAAAGTCTCACTGTACTGCTGCTACTGAGATCTACTGAAGAAATTAGGGGAAAGAGCTGGCTACTGGCCTCAGGTTGTGGTTTCTAATGGTAGATGGAAACATGACGGTGAAAGCCCTTCACATGGCATTTTTACAAACTAGGAATTCTATATGACTTATAAAGGGGCACAGGTGAGCTCTGGAGACTCTGGATTCCAGAGCAGAATGTGGAAGAAGCCAGTCTTAGTGTAGTTTCAAATTATTACAGCTTAAAATTGCACTAAGACTTTTGGGACACCCTAAGTCAGCCATGTGCTATGCTTGAATCTCAGCATCTGGGTTGCTTCTTTACTTCTAGCTTTAAATTGTGTGGCCTTGAATTAGTGACTTCTCCTCTCTGGGTTTCAGTTTCCGGGGCCTCTGATGCCCCCATTCAAGAAATGCTTATTTGTCACAGATCAGGAAATGAGTTAGATGGGTAGGCTGACCTTTGTTGTTATTGTGGTTGTTTGAGAAGACCATGAGAAGACAGGGGCGATATCATCACCAGGAAGCATTATCAAACCAGTGGGACTTTAAATGTCTTATTCTAATAGGGCTGCTATGCATATATCTCAACTGTATTAGAAGGAGCATTTCTCTGACAAAAATCCTAAAATACCTGTGTATAAGTCCCTCCCCTTATTGATGGCATTACTGTTTCAATATCCCATCTAATTGTATAAAGGAGTTTCCTGACTTTCATTCTGCAGTCAGTTTGCCTGGGACAGAACAGGAAACTACAGAATTCTTTGGGTAGCAAATATTCTGGGGTATTCTGTTTTCATTTCTTATGACTTCTAAAAAGTGGGAAGATTCTAGATTATGTGTATCCAACTTAGAAGGTCCCACTGGCATTACTGCTGCTGCCTTCTCACTAAGAGACAATGGCTCCAGAAAGACTTCTCCTTGAGAATATGTAGCATCTACTGGGGCTGAAGGGCCTGGTTCTTAACACATTCATGAATTCTGAGGTATCTCAAAGTATAAAGGAAAAGAATTTTATTTATTCATTTACCCTAAGCAAAACCTTTGGCTTGGATGAAAAGGATCTTTATCCTAAATATTGGCTGAACTTGAACTGGCCTCGCCTGGTCTCCCTTGGTCCTAACAAGAATCCTCTGTTGTGCTGCTAATGATCAGCAATGAGGTTGGGTACCAGCTGTTGGTTTGAGGGCAAAAGTAGGAATTGGGTCTTATTTATAATGAAGAAGTAGGAAAGAGGTCACCCCAAAGAATTCCAGAGGATGAGCAGAACCTAGAGAACATTCTATGCAGGAACAGTGATATTGTTTTAAGAACAACTTTGAGTAGGTCAATATTATAGATATAAATATCTATAAATATATTATAAATATATTTCTATATATATATTCTATATATATAAATATATTATAAATATCTAAATTAACTACAAAGGGCATCTGCATCCAGAGAAAGAACTGATGAATAGAAGTATTTATTAAAATGATTTTACAAATATATATATATGTAAATATATATATATATCTTATGTGTGTGTATACACACACACTTATACATATTTGTGTCTAATGGTAGCCATCTCTAGGGCAGGGGGAAAGGGGAAAGGGGGAAAAAGAAATTTACATGATAACTTTATTATATATTTGAAAAGAATAGCAAGTCGTACATAATAGATTTGCAGTTTCATGTGCAATTATCTTTATCATTCTATGTTATGGAGGTGCTTGTTTTATTCCAAAAATTTAAAATTAAATAAATAAATTAATTTAAAAAGTAATACATTTGCAAGAATCAGATGTGAGGTAAGTAGAAATAAAGGATCAGAACAATCGTCCAGAGGTTATGGTAACTTGTTACCTTTATTTAATTGGGAGTGTCCTTTGGCTTTTAACCTAGGACTCCTAGAGCTTGCCCTGCTTCCCTGACCTCCAAGATGTTAATCAGCTTCCTTCCTTACTCTCCTGAATGGGAGAGGCAGAACTTCCTGTGGTTAAATGCCAGTAAGTTCACTGTTACTTGGTAATTCAATTGAACAAGCATTTTAAAAATCACTTACTTTGTGTAGGACACTACACTGAGCACTTGGAATGAAAACAAAAACAAAAAAATTCCTACCCTCAGGGAGCTTATATTCTACTAAGAGAAACAACATGTTAACAGTAGCACCTTTTGAAGAGATAGAAGTGAGAAGAGAGGGCTTTCCAGACATGAAGGCACAGCCTATGCAAAAGCACAGAGGAGGGAAATGGAATCCTGGGCTTGGGAAACAGCAAATATAACAGTTTCGTTGTAACACAAATAATGGGAAAATCTGAAAAAGTAGGCTTGAGTCAGATTGTAAAAGTCTTTAAATGCCAAACCGAGGAGTCTGTATTTTACCCTGGAAGCAATAGCTACTTTCACCCTGTTTTATTTAAGTCTGTAAAAGACGAACTTTGAATAATTCTAAAAGTCCCTTCTAGCTCTGATGTCTAACTTAGAATCTGAATTTAATTAGAGATCGTAGGTTTGCATTGCTGATAATGTGATCATGTAATTGGAGAAGCTTAGTCATGAATCAGACTCCCCTAGTCATTTTCAAGTTGACTGGGACCTTAGAGATTTTAATACCAATCCTTTCATTTGACAGATCAGGAAGACCAAAAGGTGAAGTGATTTGTCTGAAGTGACCAGTCAATCAGCAAGCATGTATGAAGTACATCCTGTATTCCAGGCACCAGGCTAGTCCCTGGGGATACAAGGAAAAGCTAAAAGAGCTTATAGTTCCAATTGGAGCTTCCAATTCTAATCCAATCCAATCTAATAAATATTTATTGAGCACATACCATAGACCAGGCCCTGTGCAAAGCACTAGGGATACAATTCATATAAAGAAAGACAGTCCTGGCCCTCAGGGAGCTCACAATCTATGGGAGGGGGTGGGAATGCCAGGGGATACATGGCCCCAGAGACTGCTTGTTCCATGGAGCTGAAACCAGGCAGGGTAGTAGATGCAAAGTGAAGTGAGCTGAGAGTCCAGTTTCTTCCATCTACAAAGGAAGACATTGAGAAGAGTTTGTTACTCCATCCTCCAGACCCTCAGTCAGAGGAGAGAGGAGGCCTAGGGAGGTAGTGTCAATCAAGGCTTGAGTTAATAGCCTGGTGATGAGATTAGAAGTGAGGAGCTCATTATAGGGAGGGGCATCTTATTCCATGGAGCTGAAAACAGGCAGAAGAGCAGATACAAAGTAGACCCTAACCCTAACAATTGATCCAAGAAAACATGTACGCATATGAGTATATGAGGTAGAAACTGGTTCATTGGTTTACAGAACTCCCAGGTAAGGAAACTCCCTCTGTCAATGCAGGTTGGCACCTCTGTAACTTTTAGCCTTAGGGTTACCTAGAGTATAGGGAATTTGTTCTGTGAAATTTGAATTCAGTCAGAGGACTGCACTTGAGGACCTAGAGGGCCACATGTGACCTCAAGGCCACAGATTCCTCACCCCTAGAACTTAGGTAACTTGTCCAGCATCTTGCCTTTAGAGCCCGGAAATGTCAGAGAATCAGCGTCTTCTGGCTCCAAGGCTAGCTTTCTATTCAAACTCTTCTGAACTCTGTCTAAACTATCCCAAGCTACCTCTTCTATTAAGCATACATGAATTATATAAATAAATGGAAGGTAATTTCACAGGGAGATACCAGCCATTAGAGGGATCAGGAAACATTTCCTATGGGGAGGTGGGGGTTGCAATTAAGCTTGTGATTTTTGAGAAGCTTGGGATCCTGTGAGGCAAAGGGGAGGAGAGAGTGCATTCCAGGCATAAGGGTTAGCCTGTGCAAAGACATAGCGATGGGAGATGAAAGTTAATCAATTAGGCTGGGAGGTGGAGTTAATCCAGAAAGACCATATATGCTGATTTATTTCCTTCCCCCATCACTGCCAAACCATCAGCTCTAGTTTCTTGGGGTCAAACCTTTCTGAAGAAGTCAGTTTAGTATCAATGAACCCTGTCCATAAATCTTCTTTACGCATGCCCAATCCTGAACTCAGCAGCTTAAAACTATGCCCTCTTGCTTTGCCATTCAGTGCACAGTTTAAGAGTGAGACTGCCACACTCACTAGGTGCTTATCCTAAGAGGCACCACTTCCTTCTTTCTGGGCTCTTTGATTCCCTAGAAAGTAATCAAGGCTGCCTAGCAGCAGTACGGCATCACCTGAACAAACCAGAAGGGGTGGAGCCAATTGTCTCTAGTGGGCAGTTAACACAGCCCCTTGTACATAATAGTTATTCAATATTCCAAAACTTCCCGAGTCTGGAATCCAGACCAATGATTTCATCAATATGAGGATTTCCTCCACCAGGAGGCAGCTAGATGGGACAGTGCACAGAGCTCTGGGCCAGGAAGACCTGAGTTTGAATCCAGCCTCAGACACTTACTATGCGTGTGACTCTAAGCAAGTCACTTAACCTAATTGAGTATTATTTTCTTTATCTGTAAAATGGGAATAATTATAGCACCTACCTCTCAGGTTGTTGTGAGGATTGAGTGAGATAATATTTGTAAAGTGCTTAGCACAGCGCCTGGCACATAGTAGGTACTCAATAAATGCTTACTCCCCTTTTCTTCCTTTCCCTAATAGAGAAGGAAACATACCTGCGTTTGCTGACACCCAAATGACCCATCTGCTTCTAAGGCTGAGTCTCTCTAAATTCAACTAGGTTTTTCCAATCCAGGAAATCCAATTAGGTGCTAGAATCAAAGTTATCACATAAATTAATCAACCAACAAGTTTTTATTAAGAATTTACTGTACTGGTGCCTGGCATTATGCTGGGTGCTGGGAATACAAATGCAAAAAATGAAAGTCTCTGCTATCAGGGAGCTTAGATTGTATCAGGGGAGACAACGTGTATATATATACATATATACATATATATGTATAAATATGTATGAAATAACTACAAAATAAACACAAGTTAATTGGGAGGGATGCTATCAGTTGAGGAGCATCAGAGAAGGTCTCCAGGTTACCACCTCACATCTATCAGAAATGACACAAGTTGGAGGGGATGCAGGGAAAAATAGGTACTCTAATGAACTATTGGTAGAGTAGTAAACTGGTCCAACCATTCTGGAGAACAATCTGGAACCATGCCCAAAGGGCTATAAAAGTGTGCAGCAAAAGCGCTACTAGGTTTGTACCCCCAAAAAGATCAAAGGAAAAAGGAAGATGGGCAGGAAGGAAAAAGAAGAGGAAGGGAGGAAGGAAGGAAGGAAGGAAGCAAGGAAGGAAGGAAGGGCCTTAAGTAGGTGTCACCTGAACTAACCTTTGAAAGAAACTAGGAATTCTAAGAGCTGAAGGTGATGAGGGAGAACATTCTAGGCATAAGGAACAGCCAGTGCAGAGGCATAAAAATAAGAGTATTGTCACATGTAAGGAACAGTGAGGTTAGTTTGACTAGACTCTAGATTGTATTAGGGGAGTGTAATGTATAATAATGCCAAGCACAGAAGTTGGTATTCAATCATAGAGGTAATAAGGAGCCACTGAAGTTTATTGAGTACACATGTAGATCGGAAGGTGTCATCCCAGTTTACATATCCCTGGCATAGTTTTCAGGTCTCCATAGACAACCTAAATCATGATGAAATATTAGAATTAAACTTTAGTGAGGGAAAGGCTCAATAAATATATAGGACAGAAAAGGGACTGGACCAGTGATTCCTTTGCCATAAGGAAATTGCTAAATGAAGAAACTTCTACTGATGCAGCAAAGCAGATTCTCTGTAACTTGCAGTCTTAGAGTTACCCAAAACACTAAGTTAAGTGTCTTTCCCAGAGGTAGGGGAGAGAGAAAAGAAGAGAGAGAGAGAGAGAGAGAGAGAGACAGATGCAAATGATATATACACACAAAACATAACGAATGAATATGATTCCCAATTACTTCTATGGCAAAATATAATTATTTTGTTAGAAGAGTCTAGGAGATGAGTATCAAAATATTATTGCTTTCTGTTTAGACTTAGAGTCAGGATTGTCTTTTCAAGACTCAAGAAAAGTCTCAACAGAAAGGATAAATGGTTATTGGAAAAGGGAAAGATTATTCACCCACAAAATACATCAACCAATGGGTGGGATTCAAATAACTCCCCTTTCAGTGTTTCAACTCCCCTTGGACCTATTTAAACCTTGTTTATTTAGGCATTTTGTGTTGTAAATAATAGCTTGAGCCTTTCACTGCCAATGGCTGTATGTTATTGAGTTATCACCCTGGGTGCATGCCAGCATTCCTGGCACATGGCATCTAACTTTTCTAGAAGCTGAACTTTTGTAAGAACCATGGTGGCAACCTATGACTGCAGCCATGAACTTCGTACCCGAGTCTCTCCAGGAGTTTGTTTCTACTGACTTCCCAACATGCCCCAGGCTGCTTTATCTCAGAAAATAGAGAAAAAAGATACAACACCCACATTCTAACCAGAAGATGGCTTCAGAACCAATCCATTGATGTATGTCCTAAGATGGTGGAAATTTTCTTTTAAATTTCTCTAATCCAAGGGTTCTTAACCTTTAAAAAAATCATGGATCCCTTTAGCCATCTGGTGAAGCTTCAGAATAATGTTTTTAAATGCATGAAATAAAATGCACAGAATAATAAAGAAAATCAATTACGTTGAATTTATCTATCTGTTATCTCTCTACCTATCTATCTAAACAAGTCGATGGACTCTTCGTTATCAATGCCTATTCTAATCCAATCCAATTTAATTCAACCCAACAAGCATTTAGCAACTGCCCCCTAGGTATAAGACACTATGTCAAAAAAAAATTCCCTGCTTGCAATGAATTTACATTCTCTTGGAGGACACAATACATAAACATAAAAAATATATACATGATCACTTTGAGGAAAGAAAGAATCTAACAGTGAAAGGCATCAGGAATGGTTTCCCACCAAGAGGCACAGAGGAACCTGCATATAAAAGGCTCCCAGGACACCCACTGTCCTCTAGGCATCTTTTTGCTCCAAAGCAAGAGTATTTTCAAACTCACCGTGTCATTTTTTATACATCCAATGATGGAGCAACTATTCAGAATCACTTAAAAGAGTTACTAGACTGGTAGAAATAGTGTAGATGTAGCACACAGATTTTAGCAAAGTTTTTCACAGAGTTTTCTGCTGTCCTTCCATAGGTCTTCAAGCAAAGACCAGATAACCACTTGTCAGGTACCCTATGGAAAGGATTCAGGCATGAGTTCTTCTAGGGGGCTCTTGAGGTACCTTCTATGGCTCCAGTTTTGTGATTCTGGATAAATTAGAAGGATTGTGTCCTTGGTGGTGAATTATGAACTTGGAATTCATGAATGATTGGATACCTAGCAGCCATTAATTGACTGGTGCTGTCTTGAGGAAGGGCTTTATGGGAACATGCCAAAAATCCATCTTTGACCCCACACTAGTTAATATTTTTAATATTTTTGTCACTAACTTGAATAAATGAATAAGTGGCATATTGATTAAATTTCAGATGACACAAAGCTGTGAGAGATGGTCAACTCTTTGTGACTACAACAGGCCTGAAAAGCTCTCCTGCCTCATATAGCCTCTCTGAATCTGTAGGGTCCTTTAATGGTCAGCTCAGTGGCTATTTCTTATAGGAAATCCTGCCTAGTTTCTCCAAATTGTTATACCTTCCTCTAGAATTATTTTTGATTTCCTTGCTATTTTGTATTGACTTATTCATGAACATGTTGTTCTCCCTCTCCCCACCAGTAGAAGGCAGGCTTTTTGATGGCAGGGATTATTTTGTTTTTGTTTTTGTTATTGTATCCTTTATATGTAGAACAATAAATGGCATGCAGTAGGTGTTTCTATACATGCTTATTGAATGAATGGACGATAGAACCAGGATCAAAAAAAGATCTTAACTAGGCTAGAATAATGTCCAAATCTAAGATAAAACTGATGAAGATAAATTAACGTCCTAGATTTAGCTTTAAAATCAACTTGACAAGTACAAGATGGAAGAAGTATGGCTACACGATAGTTCATCCAAAAATAATCTGGGGATCTCAGTCCTCTGAGAGTTCAATATGAGTGTGTGTGCATGGCCTGGTAACCAAAAAGTTTAATTCAATCTTGGGCTTGAACTCATAGGTGCGCAGTGTATGGAATGAGGAAAGTGATAATTCCTCTATGATATGTCTTGGTAATACTTCATTTGGGACAGCTAGGTGGAGTCATAGTGTACAGAGGACCAGGTCTGGAGAAAGGAAGACTCATCTTGTTGAGTTTAAATCTGGCCTTAGATACTTACTAGCCAAGAGACCCTGCACAAGTCCCTCAACCCTGTTTGCCTCATCTGTAAAATGAGCTGGAGAAGGAAATGGCAAACCACTCCAGTATCTCTGCCAAGAAAACCCCCAATGGGGTCATGGAGATTTGGACACTACTGAAACGATTGAACCACAACCACAACAAGACCTTAGCTGGAATACTGTACTGAGTTCTGGGTGCCCCATTTTCGGAAGTTCTTTTATAAATTTGGAAGTATCTGGAAAGTCATGACACTATGCAAGAGTCAGTTGTGGGGGAAATGTAGATGTTTACGGAGAGAGCAGACTTCAGGTGATTATGACATCTATTTTTAAATTTGGAAGAGCTGTATTTGAAAAAAAAAACAATTAACCTTGTTCTGCTTTATCCCAGAAAATAAAACTTGGAGTGATGGGGAGAATCTGTAGAGACTGATTGAATCTCAACATAAAGACAAATTTCTTAACAATTAGATCTCTCCCAAATTGGAAAGTGCTATGGCCGGAGGTAGAGAATATTTCACACAGGCCGTCTTCAAGTTGATGCTAGACAGGAATATCATAGAAGGGTTTCTTGGTCAGTATGGATTGGCCAGATCACCTCTCAGGTCTCATGCAATTCTGAGACTCTGTGGGATTGTGTACCCAAGGAAGAAGATTCCTGAGTCCTTGAGGCATCTATATCATCCCTCCTCTGGATACAATTCCCAAGATGAAATGTTGATCCTCAGCCAAGGACACAGTGCACTTCCTGAAGCTCCTGTCCAGCCAAGAATTATCGATTTGGCCACTTTGGTGATGAATGAGGGAAAGCAAGGAAAGACCTCATAAGGTCAAACACCATCACAGGCAGCACCAACACCAATTGCCTGTGCTATGGTGCTTCTAATCTGGCCTGATGGAAGTTTTCTAGGTCTAGAAAATGGAAAAAGACTGCCAGACTGGCCAGAAGATCCCAGAGACAATGATGTGCTCCCCTCAGAGCTAACTGAATTGCTCTGGTCTGTTCACTCATACCCAGAGTTAGCTATACCTACTTCATGCAAAGACTGAGCTAGGGCCTATCAGCAGAGTGGTGCAAAGGTCTACTGGATGTGGTCCCTGCTCTAGAGGAATTTGGGGATAATTAATAATAAACAATAACCTGGGGATAATTATAATAGCTGATGCTTCTATAGTGATTTATGGTGTGTCAAAGTGCTTTACATACATTATCTCATTTAATGATTACAGCAACCCTATGAGATGGGTTTTATTTTACAGATGAGGAAACTGAGGCTAAAAGAGGTTAAGTGACTTGTCTGGGGTCACACAACTAATAAGTGTTGCAGGTGAGATTTGAACCCCTGTATTTCTGACTCTAAGTCCATCATTCTATCTGTTATACCACACTGACTCTTATATGGAAGATAGGACAGAGATAGAAATGAGTATAATGTGAAACTGCAAGAAATCAGTGCAAATAAGAGAACTCATGCTCCTCCTCTGCTCAAACATCTTCAGTGGTTCCCTAGTGCCTTCTAAAGAATGCTGAAGTTTTTTTTTTTTTTTGCCTGGCATTCAAGACCTGCACTGTTTGGTCCCATTCTACTTTTCCAGCCTTATCTCATACTATTTCCTTCCTTATACTCCATGTTCTTGCCAGATTGTTCTACTCTGTGTCCCTTGAACATTTACTACACTCCCCTAGGTCCAAGCTTTTGCCCATGCAGGATTTTTCTCTCTCTCTTCACCCACTGAATTTCTATCTAGTCTTTAAAACTCAGCTGAAATGCTACCTCTTCCTGGAAGTCTTCCCTGATCCCTCTCATGGGTAATAATCTTTCCCCCTCAGATGCCACCTAGCCTGTTGTTTTTGTACTTTGTAGGTACGAGTTGGGCTGGGCAGTCATTGAGGTCCCTCCTACGCTGAAGTTCTGGGGTTTGAGGTAAAATGAGGGATATGGGCTTGCAACAGGTTACTGAGAGGAATGTGAAATTTTTGAATGGCTGGACCCGAAGCACAGTTGTTAATTCCTTATATTGTAATAGCGTGGGTGACAGCACTTTGTGGGCCCAGGTCTTGTTCCTCTGCTAAGGTGGAAACTCCTTTAGGGAAAGAATAATATAAACTTTATTCTCCTTCGAGACTGTGAAGTATCTCTGTACATGGTAGGCACTTATTGTCAGCTGATTTGATGACATGTACACAAAGAGCCACAGAGGAGAAAAGAGATCATGAAATGAAAAATCTTGTTGTATATGGGTGGGTGGTAGGGGGATGGAATTCTATGCAGGAAAAAAATGGCAGGTACAGGGTTAGAAAGGCAGTAATGTACGATCATAGGTTTAGAGGTGGAAGGAAACTTAGAAGCCATCAGATCCGATCCTCTCACTTTACATATGAGGAAACTGAGGCCCAGAGAGATTGAATTGCCCAAAGTCATACAGGTAGTAAGTGACAGAGACAGGATTTGAATCCAAGTCCTTTGACTCTAAAGGCAGTGCTCTTTCTACTTCTTGGGAAACAGAGAGGCTGCCATTTTGTCTGAAATAGAGGGTGGTATAGTAAATGTAGGAGAGTACATGCATACAGGTAAGGTAGAAATGGAAAACTGGACTGGAAAGGTAGACAGGGGTCATTCCGAAGACATTCTCTTTCCCAGACCCTCATTGAGGAAGACAGCTAAAAGAATCATTTTTCCCTGGTCAAAGTATGTTTTTATTGTCAGTCATCCCGTACAAGGGCTCTCCCTAGTTGGAGGAGTTGCGGGTGCTGCTTCTCCCTCATTAAGTTCCTGGCCTGATTTGTCAGGGAAATAGGAATTTGTCAGCTACAGTCACTGTCTGGGTAACAACTATGAATCACCCCAAGTCTCCTGATGGAAAAGAGACCTATTCATAAATGAATTACTTTACAGAGAAAATAGAAATCTTTCTCCACCCTCCCTCCCACCACTACTCCCTGCCCCCACTGCCCGATATATCAGAGTGGAAAAAGAAATCTAAAGAGGAACGCAGCCCTTCTGGGAATGGAAGGGCCAGGCTTCCTGGCTAGTCTGCTCCTGGCTTTTCTGTAGGATTATTGGGACAGAAGATCATTGGACTGACGTGCCTTTCTTCCCAATAGAAGCCATTGGCGGGGGGGGGGGGGGGGGGGGGGATGGGGGGGAAAGGGTGCTGCAGGATTTTTGGCTGGGAGTCTCCAGTTATTGAGCTTGAGAGACAGCTTTGTGCTGCCTTGATGCCAACAGCCTCAAGTTCAAATCCTGGGGGTCTCCTGTTCTCCCAAGATAAATAGGTTATCTGTCTCAACAGACACTCCAGGTAAAAGGTCATGTTTGTTATTTCTCCAATTCACCGTTTGTTCTTTTTCTTCATGGCCCACTCACTCCCTCTGCCTGAAATGCTTCCTCCAGCCCTTAGAGCTGCCAAATTCCTGCCCATCTTCCAAGCTCCAGCATTATTATTTTTTTTCCTCAACTGTAAAATGGGGATGATAATAACACTCCTTCCAGGGCTGTGGTAAGGCATATGAGATCATATTGGTAGGGCACTTAGCACAGTACTTGGCACATAGTAGGATGTTAGCTATTATTAGGAGTAAAATTATGCTCCATGTCCTCTATGGAACCTGTCCTATTGATCTCAGTCAGAAGTAGGGATAGCCTTGGATTTGGAGACAGAGGACCTACATTTAAATCCTCCCTCCATGACTTGCCAACTTGGACTAGTCATTTAACCACTCTAGATCTTGGTTTCCTCATGTTTGTTTGTTTATTTGTTTTTTGAGGTAACAGGGGTTAAGTGACTTACCCAGGGTCACCCAGCTAATAAGTGCCTGAGGCTGGATTTGAACTCAGGTCCTCCTGACTCCCAGGCTGCTGTTCTATCCATGGTGCCACCTACCTTCCCCAAATTTTTTTTAAAGAATTTGGATTAGATCTCTAAGATCCCTTTTAGTTTAGAATTCTAAGAATCTAGGGTCCTCTGAAGTACCTCCTCTTATGAGGAATAATGGGTAGGTTATCAGACTTTGTCAGGCAGTAGGTTCAAATCTTCCTTTAGACACCAATTGTATGACCTGCTCATTTGTAAAATGAGTGGGTTGGACTCAGAGATCTCTAAGGTTTCTTCCAGTTCTAAATCAACGACCCTATGGGTGATCTATGTGGTCTTGAAGTAATTAGGTTTTTTTTTTAAATTGGATCTATGATTTTGTTAGTTTAGGAGACCCCAGTAGGGGACTTTCTCTGCCAATCAAGATGGACCCCTCCTCTGCAGCATATGGTCTTGGAGAGGTGTTCTGGGCTCTGGGGGTTCCATAGCCAGCATGTATCAGAGGCAGGATCTGAACCCAAGCCTTCCTAACTCTGTGACTAGCTTTCTATCCCTTTGGTGCTCTGCCTGTCTCCTATGGTAAGATCCTTCAAAGTTACAAAGCACTTTTTCATATGTTACTTCCTCAGACACTTATAATTCCCTAAGAGGCAAAGAGGTCAGGTAGTTTTACCCCATTTGACAGATGAGGAAACTGAGGTTCAGAAAAGGTATGTGACTTGTCTCAGGTCACAAAGGTGATAAACAGTGGAGTCAAGACTAGGTTTTCTGACTCTTGCTTTAGGACATTTTTCAAAAATTATGAACAAAAGAAAGAAAAAGCATTTATTAATCTCTGAATGTATGCCAAATGCTGTGCTAAGTGCTGGGAATACAAATTAAAAAAAAAACAAACAAATAGTTCTGTTTTCAAGGAACTTACATTCTGGTGGGAGAGACAATACACACATATAGGCTACTGGTGGCCACAGAAGGGACTTTGATTTGGAAAGTAACTTTCTGATCACAATGGTAGTATTGATTTGATTATGGTGAAAATTGGTGGTGGTTGGGGAAAAAGAGGGAAGGAGTAATTGTCTGATGGGAAGATGGCCGAAATGTAACATGAAGCATGGCTGGGACTGGGCAGATATAACGAGCCATTTGACCAATCCAATCCAATCGACATTTATTAAGCACCTACTATGTGCCAGGCACTGTGCTAAGAACTGGTGATACAATTAATAAAAAGAAAAACACACTCTGCCCTCAAGGAGCTTACAGCCTAATGGGCAGAGACAACATACAAAAGGAGGCAGGAAAGGGAGGGGCCTTAGGGGGTAGCTGGCACTGGACCATCTTGTTCTCTAGAGTTGAAAAAACCAGGCAAGGTGACAGATGCATAGTGGAGAGAACCAAGTCAATGGTGCTTACTTACCAATCAAGACAGTGTAGACTCCACAGGAGTTTCAAAGTTTACTGGGCTATTTCCCCCAGGACATGCTCTCTGGTGATTCTGTGGTCTAGAGGGTTCAGGGGAAGGGGTTCAAAAAATTGCTAGGATCAACTCTACTTTGTTATTCTGTGGAGTGTTTTCTGATCCTATGAGGGCAGAATGTGTGGAAGAAATCAATAGCTTCACTGCCAAAGGATTCCACGATGTAAAGATGAACACCCAATCCAGACCAAACATGGTGGACATTGCTCAGCCCTTGCTCCCTAGGTGATACAGAAGAACAAGAGAAAATAGAACATAACACCAATAAAAGTCTGATCTATGATTAGAGTTTCTGCCATTGTCCTAGCTATAAACATACATCCCAAATAAGTCAGCCCCTACGTTGAGGGAAGAAGGAACCAAGGAGACAGTTGATCCCAGAATCATGACTAAACATTTTTCATCTGGGGCAAAATCAATGGGGAAGGGGCACAGTGACCACAGGTCAGTAGGGACAGAGGAGGGGAAGGCACAGGCTTCCTTCAGCTTCATTTATAGGACCAAGAAATGCTGTAACTGAACATCCTGAAAGCTGGTTTTATCCACTCATCACAGAGGATGAAACGGATGCAAATAACGATTGAGTGACACAGTCCCCAAGGTCAAAGTCAATGGTAGTGCTGAGACAAGAACCTGACTCTCTGTTTCCCAGGGTAGTATTCTAGCCTCCAGGCCATGCTTAGGGGTCTTTGCTGACTGGATTTGCAAGACGCCTTCCCTCCCGCAGGAGAGTGTTCATGAAGGAAGGATACAAGGTCAAGATTGCAAGTACTTTTGAAAGACTGAAATATTTGGGCTGTGTTACAGTCAGTTTAGTCATCTAGCCATTTTAATCAGTCGAGTATGACTCTTCATGACTCCCTTTGGGGTTTTCTTGGTAGAGATACTGGAATGGTTTGCCATTTCCTTCTCCATTTTACAGATGAGGAAACTGAGGCAGAGTTAAGTGATTTCCCCAGGGTCACAGAGCTAGTAAATGTCTTAGGCTGAATCTGAACACAGGAGGGGAGTCTTCCTGACTCCAAGCCAGCACTCTATCCACTGCACACCCTAGCTGCCCTATCTGGTTATCCAAGCTATCTTAATAGCTCTCTCCAAAACTGATGACTCCCACAACTAATTACATCACTTACTCGCTGTGTGACCCAGAGCAACCTACTTGACCTCTCTGGGCCCTAATTTCTTTCTTTAAAATAGAGTAATTCTTTCCCTACCTATTTCACAGGGCTGATGGGAGGAAAGTGCTTTATTAACTTCAAAGTGCTTTAAAAATCATGAGTCATTATCCTTTCTCTTTCTCAGTTAAGTCTTTCTGAATCTCTTTGTATTAAAGTCAGTCAGTCATCAACCCCTGAATTTTACAGTCCTGAGTACCTTTGGCCCAGTCTGCCTCATCACCTGTGAAAGGGAGTTGGCCCAGAGAGCCTTCAAGGTGACTTCCAGCTTCTAAATCTATGATCCAATGATTCCAAAGTCACTTTCCCTATCTATGTTCATCACCATCTCATCCCGTTCCTTAATGCCCAGCTTCCTAATACAGGGAACATTTCTCCTCCTTTCCCTAGGTGAACTCTGGTTAACAGGGGCAATCAAAGAGCCCACAGAAAGCAGCCTTCTGCTGCCCCAGAGTCAGTTTGAAGAAGCATCTTGGCATGGTTAGCTCCAGCTAATTGAAAGTCATTTTCACTGAGGGCTTCCTCCCTCCCTCAGCTGTTTCCCACTAGTCAATTTCCTACCTAGCTGATATATTCAGAACAGATCTGGCCCCTTGTGTTTTTGACGGGAAGGAGTCCCAGGAGGTCAGGGGAGAGAGCCAATGTGCAGACTATTACTCTGGCCAAGACCCTGATTAGGCTCCAGGCTGTTCCTACCTGGGGAAATGCATGGAAGAAAAACCTGCCAGGTCTCGTTCCCCTTTATTGCTTTACTTCTTGTAATTCGATTTCACCCTTAAACCAATTCCCTTTCCTTATCAGCTACCTCCTCCTGGGGCCAGGAATAAGCAAACACTCCATCCGTGGCTGCTGCCTGCCCACCCCTCTGTGTGACCCTCTCAGACAGAGCTAAGTTTAACTTACAGTGATTCAGCTGAATTAAATTTATAACAGGACCCAGAGTGAGGCATACCAAGCAAGATGGAAGCAGCCAAATACCAGGCCTGGATGGAGACAGATTTTCCTAGGCTAGGCTGCATAGTGTGGAAGGCTATAGAAGGCAGACCCCCAGCCATGGGGGTGTGAGAACACAGACCCATTCAAATAAACAGATACTTATTAAGAGCCTTCAAAGCCCTTTACTGAAGCTTCCTCTGATCGTTCTTCTGAGAGTGGAGGTAACACGGGCTTCTGGAAAAAGAAACTCTGGTAGACCCCATAAAACTATAAAGGCTTGGAGAATGGCCTATGACCTGTTGCCTGTGGACCAGCTAACCTCAATTCAATATGCATTTATTAAGTATTTGTTGTATAAAATGTGCAAGGTATTGTGCTGAACTCTAGGGCTACAAAACCAAATAGAAAACAATTCAAGTCCCCAGTGATCCTGCACTCTACTTAGGGCAGGGGTTCTTTTTTAACCCAATTAATTAATTAGTTAGTTAATTTTTAATTTTCAACATTCACTTTTATAAGATTTTGAGTTATAATTCCACCCCATATGATATAGGCTATACATGTCCGATCGTCTTAAACATATTTCCACATTAGTCATGTTGTAAAAGAAGAATCAGAATAAAAGGGGGAAACCACGAGAAAGAAAAAAACAAAAAAGAAGAGAAATAGTGTAGTACACTTAGATCTGTATTCAGGCTCCATAGTTCTTTCTCTGGATGTGACTAGCCTTTTCTGTTATGAGTCTTTTGGAATTGTCTTAGATCATTGCATTGCTAAAAGAAGCTAAGTCTATCAAAGTTGGTTATCAAACACTCTTGCTGTTACTTTGTACAATTGGTTCTGCTTGGTTCAGCTCACTTCACTGGGCATCAGTTCATGTAAGTCCAGGTTTTTCTGAAGTCCACCTGCTCCTCATTTCTTATAGCACAATAGTATTCTATTACCTTCATGTGCCACAACTTGTTCAGCCATTCCCTGATTGATGGGCATCCCTTCAATTTCCAATTCTTTGAAGGACAAGGGTTCTTTACCAAGGGTCTGGGAACTTATAAGCACACAGAACTTATAAGCACACAAACATGCACGTATGTGTGTATATATATGTGTGTGTGTGTGTATGTATGTATGTATATGCCCACAGGTATATGTACATATAACTATTTCAGAATCATTGGTTTTCCTTGTAATCCCGTGTATTTTATTTTATGCATTTAAAAATATGATTCCAGGAAGGGGCCTGTGGGCTCCACCACACTGCCTAAGTGGTCCATGAAACCAAAAAGGGTAAGAACCTCTGACCTATAGGAAATTATATGTACTCAATGCACATCATACCTGGATATGTGGCACAGTGGATAGAGCACCCAGCCTGGAGTCAGGAAGACATGAGTACAAATCCAGCCTCAGATATTTTCTAACTGTGTGACTATGGGCAAGTCACTTCAGCCTGTCTGCCTCAGTTTCCTCATCCATAAGATGAGCAGGAGAAGGAAGTGGCAAACCACTCTAGTATCTCTGCCAAGAAAAGCACAAATGTGGTCACAGGGAGCTGGACATGACTAACATCAACATTCATACTTACTAAATGAGGGTTGAATTAGATGGTCTCTAAGGTCCTTAATGGCTCTGAATCAGCAATCCTATGGCCCTCATGCCAGCCATTCTACCCAATATACTAACCTACCTCCATAAACAAAATACAAATTAATATAAGCAGGACAGTAAAAATTTTGGCCACAGTAACTCTCGGAGACCACCTACCACATCTGAAAGGGTTAGTAGTCTGTGGTGGTGTAGGACATGCCTATGCCAAGGAGATTCTTGAAGCATTGAAGGCACTGTACTAGGTGTTTATGGCAAAGCAAAGACGAAATTTAGCAGCCATCCAACAATGAACATTTCTTAAGGGCACACTGCCTGTGAGAGGAAGCGTGCTAGGTTCTGTAGGAGATAACAAGGCTAAGTCAGGCAGTCAACAAGCATTTATTAAATGCTTACTGTATGCTGGTCACTATGCTAAGCTTTAGGGATGCAAAAAAGCAGAAAAATGTACAAAATACTTAGCTGTCTACCTTTCATGATGCACAAAGGAGTCATAAGTTTAAGTACAAAGCACTGTTTATAAAAATAAATATTAACTGCTCATGAGTAGGAAAAATCCATAAAATAAAAATGATAATAGTACCTTAATTAATTTACTTATTCAATGCCATACTACTCTAAGTATCAAAGGATTACTTTATAAAAGTAGAAAAAAATAATTTTAATCAAGAAAAATAATGAAAAAAATGGGAACAAAGAGGACCTAACAGTGGCAGATCTCAAGCTACATTAGGAAATACTAATTCTCAAAACATTAGGTTTTAATGTTTTGTAATATTTCAGTTAGATTGTAATTTCCTTGAGGGAAGGAATTTTTCTCATTTGCATTTGTAGCGCTTCACACAATGCCTGGCACAAAATAGGCATTTAATAAATATTTATTGTTTAAAACAATTTGATATCATTAAAAAAATAGATTGATCAGGAGAACAGATTAGCTATACAATACATAGAAGAAAATATATCTAATACTCTCCTAGTATACAATAAACCCAAAGACCCCAGCTACTGAGAGAAGAATTTGGTATCTGACAAAAAGCTGCTGGGGAAATTGAGCAGCAGTAAGGAAGAAATTAGATTTAGATAATGGCTCACACCTCATAAGCTCCAAAACTGTATGTGACCTAAATACAAAGGATCACGCCATAAATGAATCAGACAAACAGGGAAAAAATTTCCTATCAGATCTATGGATAGAAGAAAAGTTCATCACCAAAGGATAGAGATCATAGAAGATAAAATGGATCATTTCAACTACATAAAATTAAAAAGGTTTTGCATGAACAAATCCAATAAAGCCAAGATTAAAAGGGAAACTAACTGGGGAAAAGTCTTTACAGCAAGTTTTTCTGATAAAAGGTTTCATTTATTACATATATAAGGAAATGATTCAAATTTATAGGAATAAAAGTCACTTCCAATTGATAAATGGCCTGAAGATGTGAACAAACAGTTCTTGAGGGAAGAAACCCAGGCTATCTATAGCCATGTGAAGAAATGCTTCAAATCACCACTAATTAGAGAAATGCAAATTTAAGCAACTCTGAGGTTCTACTTCTCACCCATCAGAGGGCAAAGATGACAAAAAAAATGATAAATGTTGGAAGGGCCATGGGAAAACAAGTTCATTGATCCATTGGTGGTGGAGCTAAGAATGGATACAACTATTCTGAAAAGCAATTTGGAAATTAAAAAAAGCCAAGCATTTATTAAGTGTTTGCTGTGTTCCTGGCCTTATGCTGATTATATCCAATTTTTACACAAAAGTTTACTAAACAGTGCAAGCATTTGATCCAGGTATACCACTGTGAGACCTTTCCCCAAAAGTGATCAAAGAGAAAAAGGTCCTCCATGTACAAAAATATTTATAGCAACCCTTTCTTTGTGGGGACAAAAAACAAACCACTGGAAACTGAAGGAAGAGATGCCCATCAAATGAAGATGGCTGAATAAGTCGTGACATAGGGATATGATGGAGTACTCCTGCTGCTGCTGAAAAGAGGAAATAGATGATTTTAAAGGGACATACAAAAACTCATGAACACATGCAGAGTGAATTCACTCAGTCAATAAAGCAATTATTAAGTTAGCAGAACCAGGAGAATAACTTCTACTAAAACATCAATATCATAAAAATGAACAATTTTAAGGACTTTTACAAACTGATAAAGAGTGAAATTAATAGAATCCAGAGAACAATCTCCACAGTAACCACATTTTAAAGATAACTCTGAAAACCGTAAGAGCTCTAGTCAATATAAGAACCATTCCTGAATCCAGGAGACCTGATGATGGTCAGAGGACTAATGAAGAAACATGTTCTCCATGATGGAGAGGTGAGGGTACAGAAGAAGACCTCTCTTTTTGCACACAGCCAATGAGTGAATTTGTTTTGCTTGACTATACATATTTGCTAAAAGGAATTTTTTTCCTTTTATCTTTTTCCCCCCAAAGATGTATGGGCTGCGGGGGAGAGAAAATTTATTTCTGTTAATCAAAAAAAAAATTTTAAATAGAGGTGTGAAATGTTGCATGAACTTTCAGATGAGGTCACTGTATTATTCAGTTCAGTCATTTCTGCTTGACCACATTTGAGCATTTCTTGGCAAAGATATTGGAGTGGTTTGTCATTTCCTTCTCATTTTACAGATGAGGAAACTGAGGCAAACAGGGTTAAGTGACTTGCCCAAGGTCATACAGCAAGTAAGTGTCCAAGATCTGATTTGAACTCAGGTCCTCCTCACTCCAGGCCAGGGCAGTCCAACCTTATTTTATTGAAACAATACACAATGTGTTTTGATTTGCCATTTTAGCGAGAGCTCTACGGTAGGCTTCATTTACTAAAGCACTTATATAAATTTCTATGCTTGTAGGCAGGCTGCATAAATCACACTGCAGGCAGCATTTTGGATAGTCCTGATCTAGGCCATCCATGGCATCACCTAGCTGCAGCAGCAGTATGGGGTGCACTGAACTTAGGAGTCAGTGCACAGTGAACAGAGGAGCTGGGATCCCAGCTCTTCTACTTTTATGTTTCCTTGAGCACATCACTTAATCTCTTCGGGCCTCAGTGTCTTGATCTGTAAAACGAGGGCATTGGATTAGATGATGTTACTCTGAATCATTGACTCCTGTGACCCATGATCTTGGTGTGTGTCCTCGAGTGGGGGAGGAGGGGTTGGGGAGGGTAGAGGGGGCAGGGAGAGAGTGAGCAATCAGAATTGGAAGTGGGAGACACAGTGAAAGGCAAAGTGACTCAGGTCAGGGCACACAGGGTGAGTGAATAACTAAAAATATTTTGTTTGCTCTGGGCTTCAGGTGACAAGCTTGAAAACCTGTGCCTTGTGCTAGAGGGGAAGTGAGGCAAAGATAAGCCAAGTGGCGCAGCTCTGTAGGACAGGGCAGAGTTAGGAACAGAGCTGGGATGGGAATCCTCAGCCCCTCATCCTACTCGTCACAGAATTTCAGAGTTGGAAGAAACCTCAGTGCCAGCCTTTTACAATTCATATCCCACCCTTCCTTCCATTCCCTCTCCCCTACTCCATCCCCGCCAAAAAAAAAGAATCCTCACTACAAAATACCTGATAAATGGTCATCCATTCTTTCCCAGAAGACCTCCAATGAGGAGGATCAGACCATCTCTGGAGGCGGCTTATTCTACCTTGGAACTGCTCTCCAGGTTAGGAAGTTCTGTCTTACATAAAGTCCCACTGTCTCTTTGTAAACTTCCACCCACGACTCCTGTTCTGCCCTCAGGGGCCAAGCGGAACAAGGCTAATGCCTCTTCAAATACTACCTCCCTCTCTACACTCTGGAGCTGGGGAGAGTTCCCCCCACAGACATTGTTTCTGAGACTGATGTGAGATCTATTGGGTTTCCAGGCTGGAGAAATTGGATTGTTCCACAGGGAGGGTCCCCAGCTGTGCCTAAGCCTTTTTGTATTGTAATTATCCAATTAGATCAATGTTCTGCCACATTGACAGAACCATCTTTCATAGCAAAAGAAACTGCATCAGAGCACAGGGCTAGTCTGGCATGCTAGACCCCTAGAAAGGGATCAAACTCCAGCAGATTATATGACTCTCTTTGCCAACTTGAAGCACACTACATTAGCCATGGAGAGCCAGAATGGAAACAGGCCGAATTAGTTCATTTTCCCTTTATAGCCTGCGGGGGCCAGACCTGCAAGGTCAAGGTAATATGTTTGCTAGGACTCGCCTGCACTCTCTTGTGGTATGTTTGATGAGGCTCTGGTCTTCATTTCCATAAAATTATAAAGGGCTAAAATTGTATTGAAGTAATTGACTAATGAAATCAATCTCTCTCCCCCCTCCCCACAATATGTCACTGCGACTTAGTAGAGGTTTTCACTTAAAGAACATCTGGAATCTGCTTTGGGATGAAGGAGATGGGGAGCAGGGTGTACCAAGGGAGACAGAATTTCTCCAGTGAGAAAATCTTTATACATTGATTTTATAGGAATGTTCTGATTTATCCTAAATTTTTCTTTTCCCATAGACTGTCATACAAGTAAATAGAGGAGGGGTGTGTGCATTTGGTTATAAATATTCTTGCTCTCCACTAAGAACAATCTATATCAAATGTCTTGTAGGGGATTACTAATGGGGTAGTGCTGGGAGCAATTAAAACACAGCCCTTGTTTCTGCAATCTATGCTAAATTATTTAAAATTCAGCTCTTTTCACTGAATGCCAGAGTGTTATATTTTCAAATGGTTCCCATTTTATAATGCCTCTCAGTTATTCTTTTGTAGATTGATCCATTTATCCTCATTTCCTAGAGGCTTGTCAAGTCCTTCCAAAGGAGGAAGCAGGAAGTGAGCAGCTAATAGACCAGCTGCTGTGTCCCAGGGGCCTTAGGAGGGACAGAGTTAGTTACCCTTTGGGGAGGAGTCAGAACCACTGGATTATCCTCAGGGATTCTAATGTCGGGGTAGAAGGAGCCAGGAGATGGGGAGATGGGGAGATGAGGAAGCTTCCCAGGAGCAGAAAGCAAGGCACAAGCCCATTGACTTCCAGATAAAGCAACTAAACTACAGATGCACCTTGTTTTATTGCCCTTTTCTTTCTTGTGCTTTGCAGATCTTGTGGTTTTTTTTTTGTTTGTTTGTTTTTTGGTTTTTTTTTTTTACAAATTGAAGGTTTGTGGCAACCCTGCATTGAGCAGGTTTATCAGTGCCATTTTCCCAATAGCATGTGCTCACATCATGTCTCTGTGTCACATTTTGGTAATTCTCACAATATTTCAATCATCATCATCATCATCATCTCTATTATGGTGATCTGGCAGATTGGGTAGCACAGTGGTTAGAATGCTAGGCCTGGATTCAAATAAGGCTTCAGATACTTACTAGCTATATGACCCTGGGAAAGTCACTTAACTATATTTGTCATGGTTTCCTTATCTATACAATAAGCCAAAAAAAGAAATGTCAAACCATTCCATTATCTTTGCCAAGAAAAACCCAGAAGGGGTCACAAGAGTCAGACACGACTGAAACAACTCAACGACAACCACTACAAACATGGTGATCTGTGATCAGTGATCTTTGATGTTGCTGTTGTTATTGTCTTGGAGCACCACTAATTGTGCCCATGTAAGACAAAGACCTTAATCAATAAGCGTTATGTGTGTTCTCATTGCACCACCAACCAGCAGTTCCTTTCTCTCTCCCATTCCTAGGGCCTTCCTAATTCCCTGAGACAAAAAGATGTTGAAATTAGGCCAATTAATAACCTTACAATGGCCTCAAGTGAAAGGAAGAATCAATCAATGTGACAAGCTTTATTGTTGTCTTATATTAAGAAATTGCTACTGCCTCCCCAACCTTCAGCCACCACCATAATTAGTCAGCAGCCATCAGCATCGAGGCAAGACCCTCTACCAGCAAAAAGATTACAACTCGCTGAAGGTTCCGATGATGGTTAGCACTTAAAGTGCTAACATAATCTTATGATCAAGCCAAGAGATTTGAAAAGAAATGAGGCAATATACTCATGCATGATCTTTGGTGCCTTTTCTTGAAAATTAGTTTTTGAGAATCATTAGCTGAGCATTTTTACTTCCTTTTTTTATTTGAATATACTCCTACACTGCTTTAAAATACTTTGTAAAGAGGAAAAGTGGCAGAAATGGGAATCTCCTGCTATTGAAGAGAACAAACCGGAGACTGCATTTTCTGGAAACTATTTTGACAGGCTCTTTTCTTGCTATATTTATGCTTTATTGGTAGATGCATATTTATCTGCATTAGTAGTTAAGAGAAAACTATTGATGAGTTATGTTGGATAACATGACACTCCATTTCCCATGTCTTTGCTTCTGTATTGGCTGTGGCTCATGCCTGGAATGCACTCTTTCCTCACTAACATGTCTTAGAATCTCAAATTTCCTTCAAGATTCAGCTCAAGAGCTACTTTCATGAAACCTTTCCTGAATCCCCAGCTGTTGGTGTCTTTCCTCTCCGTTTTCTCGTGGTTTTGTTTTGTTTTTCTTTTCCCGTTAAAGAAAAAAGCATTATACTCAAGCATAGTTGGTTGAGTTATACAAAAATTTAGAAAGGCCAAGGTGCAATGCAACCTAAGCCATCACCACGCATCTTGACTTTTGTCCCGCCACTGGACTTCAATGATTCTGGAGGAGAGAGTGAGGTTGATGACTTTGCACAGCTCTGACTCACTTAAATCTGATTTACAAGTAAGTCAAAACATCACCCTCATGATGCCATTGGTCCTCTGAGAATGGAGCATGAACAACATTAAAGTATTTTTAAATAGTATTTTATTTTTTCAATTGCATTTAAAGACAATTCTGACATTTCATTTTAAATAAAATTTTGAGTTTCAAATTTTCTCTTTCCTTTTCTCCTCTCCCTTCTTCCTAAAATGGTAAGCAATTTGACATAGGTTATATGTGCAATCATGTAAAGCATTTCCATATCAGTCATGTTGTGAAAGAAGAAACAGATCTAAAGGAAAAAAAAAACAAAAAGATAAAGAAAGTGAAAATAGTATGCTTTGATCTATGTTCAGACTCCATTAATTCTTTCTCTGGATGTGGATGGCATTTTCTATCATGAGTCTTTTGGAATTGTCTTGGATCATTGTATTGCTGAGAAGAGCTAAGTCAATCATAGTTGATCATTGCACAGTGTTGCTGTTACTGTTGCTCACTTCACTTTGCATCAGTTCATGTAAGTCTTTCCAGGTTTTTCTGAAATCTACCTACTCATCATTTCTTATAGGACAATAGCATTCCATTGCATCATATACTACAACTTGTTCAGCTATTCCTCAACTGTTGGCCATTCCCTCAATTTCCAATTCTTCTTCTATCAGTACGGCAAGATTCATGATATCGATGGTGACCATGAATATGCCTGTATAGTTCAGAACCACAAAATACAAGAAACTCTCTATATAGAAGGCAGAAGGAGCAAAATATTTATTCAGATGCCAGAGGATCAAATCCCAAAAACCAACTCCAATTCTACATAGCAGTAATTCTATCCCCAAACTAGTAAGTCCACTTCAATATAACAGCAAGGAAATTAAAACACAATATCACAGCAAAGAGCCAAGCTATTCTATAACCTTCCCCTCTGCTTGATCACTCCCATAAACACTCACAAATCCTATCGGTCTGCTTGCCTTTGTCCTCCCCGCCCACCCCCCCACCCCTACAAGTTCTGAGAGCTTTCAGTTCTGAGAGTCCTTACAGTTCTCTCTCTTCCTGTTCCTCCAACTCTGCACCTCTGTCTGTCTCTGTCTCTCTCTTAGCCTTTCCAGTTCTCTCTGAGCTTAATAGCTACCCTCAGGGTATATATGCTCTTCTTAGGGCCAGAGGGCTTCACATCTAGTTAGAAAAAGGGTGTGGGCCTTCCTACAAACAAGCCTGCCCTAATCAAGTTTCCCTTAACTAGCTCCACCTGAAGCCTATTAAAGGGATGAATGGGCAGGGAAGATCTTCAATCACCATTACCACCACACTTGGCCATCACAAAAAGAGCTTCTATAAATTTTTTTGTGCACATGGGTTCTTTTCCCTTTTTTATGACATCTTTGGTATAAACACCTAGCAGTGGTATTTCTTGATCAAAAGGTGTGTACAGTTTGATTGCCTTTGGGCAGTTCCAAATTGGGTTAATTTCCAACTCCACCAATAGTACATTAGTGTCCCAATTTTCCCTCACTTTCTCCAACATTTATCATCTTCCTTTCTTGTCATATTAACCAATCTGATAGGTATGAAGTGGCTCAGAGTTATTTTAATTTGTGTTTCTCTAATCAATAATGATTTAGGGAATTTTTTAATATGACTATAGATAGCTTTGATTTCTTCACTTGAAAACTGCCTGTTCATATTCTTTGACCATTTATCAATGGGGGAATGACCTGTATTCTTATAAATTTGACTCAGTTCTCTATATATTTGAGAAATGAGGCCTTTACCAGACATACTTGCTATAAAAATTGTTTCCCAACTTTCCGTTTTCATTCTAATCATGGTTGCATTGGGTTTGTTTATGCAAAACCTTTTTAATTTACTATAATTAAATTATCCATTTTACATCTTGTAATGATCTCTGTCTCTTGTTTTATCATAAATTCTTCCTTTCTCCATAGATCTGACAGGTAAATTATTCCTTGCTTTTGTCATTTGCTTATGGTATCACCCTTTATGTCTAAATGATGTAACAATTTTGACCTTGTCTTGGTATATGATGTAAGATGTTGATCTATACCTAATTTTTGCCATACTGTTTTCTAGTTTTCCCAGCAGTTTTTGTCAAATAGTGAATTCCTTATCCCAGAAGCTGTGGTCTTTGGGTTTATCAAACACTAAGTTACTATAGTCATTCACTGTTTCTTGTGTACCCAATCTATTCCACTGATCCAGAACCTATTTACAGAACCTATTTCTTAATCATTATCAGATAGTTTTGATGATTGCCACTTTATAATACAATATTTTTAAATTAAGGTATATACATTTTTTTAGACATAATACTATTACACACAAAATAGACTATGGTATAATGTAAACATAACTTTTATATGCACTGGGAAACCAAGAAATTCAGTGACTCGTTTTATCGAGATACTCATTTTATTGTGGTGGTCTTGAACTGAACCCACAATATCTTTGAGGTATGCCAGTACAGACAGATCAAGAAATAGGACATCAGCAATTATGAGTCCCCCATCTCCTGTATGTCTGGGGAACAGCTGTACTATAATGTCAAATTAACAAGTCTTTATCAAATGCCTACTATGTATCAGGCACTGTTCAAAATGCTGGTATAGTGATGACCTGCACCTTCCATGGGCAGCTACAAACCTCCCTCCTATCCCATTCTCAAGCTCTCTTGTCCAATGAGTTGGATATACTCATCCATTCCTCAGAACAAACGATAGGGGCTTATTAGAAACTAAAAGAAAAAACACACTCCAGGAGGTCTTGTACAGGTTAGCTCATGATCATGAGGGGAAGGGGATCCTCAGCTCATCCAAGGTATCTGGGTTTTTCAGCAGCAAAAATACTCTGATTTAGCCTGCCTTTATTTGCTGCTAATGTGAATCCTTTTCAGAGCCATTTTCCTTATCTATTCACATCCTTCTGGAGATCCTCTCTAAAAACATACCTCCCCCAAATATTTTGTCCATTCCCTCCATCATATCTTCCTCGTCCTGAAGGAATTGGGTGGGGGGAGGGCTCCCTGGAGTTTTCTATTTGACTTCACTAGTACAAAGAGGTCCCATGAGCTTTGCAATGAAACCTGCAGATGAAATCAAATGCCTTTTCTTGGGCATTTGTGTCCTGTTTAGTAAATCTTCCTTAATACAAGAAGGGACCAGATCTTGCTTTTGGTTATTCAGGCTCCCCTTTTGTTGAAGTCAAACGTTCTAACAACCCCACTTTCCCACCCCACAAATGTGCCAGTCTGAGTGGAGATGCCACTACATTTGTTGAAAGTGATCTATGAGTTGTATAAAGCGTTCCTCTCTATATGTCTCTATGTCTTCCCCTCTATCCACAGCATTAAGGTCATGGGATCATATATTTAGAGCTGGACAAGATCTTAAGAGTTGTATGTTTGCCTGTATTCTACAACTTTTTGTCTCCTTATGTTGACCCGGTTAAGGTCAGGTGATCATAAGATCACAGATTTAGAGATGGATAGCATCTAAGGGATTGATTGACGTAAGGACATGTTAGGTGCTATCCATCTCTAAATTTAAATGACTTGCTTAAGGTCACACAGGAAGAAGTAGGGCCAAAGTCAGAGCTCAAGTCCTCTCACTTTAAATCCAGGACTCTTTCCACAAGAGATCCAGTGTTTTCCCCCACCCAACCCTTAGACTTTCCTCAGCAGAAGACTTTGTACACAAACTATCATACCTAGCCCTTCCTGCCCTCCACTAATACTCTACCTTCCTTCCAGCCAAGCATATGCTCCCTGGCCTCCTCAGCCCCTTTCCAGTTCTCACTCATTCTCAAAGCCAGTCCAAGCTTTGTCACTGATCATGTATGAAATAGCTTCTCTTCCCCCATTCTCCAAACTGAATCCTGCCTATGCTCCTTCAGAGTCTACCTATGAAAGTGGCTCTCCTGGGAGCTTGCTGGAATTGCGCATAATGTCCCACCTCCACCTTCCTATATCTATGTACATAGATTCTTTGGGGCTTTTGCTTATTTTGTTTATTTGCATTATCAGCTGCCTAAGCAGGAGGTCTGCCTTTCTTCTTGTTATATTTCTACCTTGTACCAAATTCGGGATTAAGCACTTCTTGGGGACCAGTGCCTAATAATCCCCAAAGTCAAGGGTACTTCCTTCTCCCCACAGACTGTATCTTCTCCATTTCTCCTCCTTCTACACTCCTTCCCTCTCTTTTCAGTCCATCAATGGATACTCAGCACCTACTAGGCACATGGATATGGGGAATACTCAACCCAAATGGATTGGCAATCTTGTCAATAGATCCCTCCAATAAGCCGGAAACAACCTATCCATGGCCATCCATCTTGTATGACTCTTGTCTGTGCCCTCTCATAAGTTTGCTGTGGGGTAACCCAACAAGCTCTGGGCCTTGCCATCTACTCTCCTGCTGTACCCTGAGGAATTCTACGCCTTTCCATCCCTCCTGCAGACAAGCCTTTAAAAATGTTTTCTTCCCCAGGTAAAGTGAGACCACCTTGAGAACAAGCACTGCCTCTCTTTTTTCTATTTGGATTGCTGATACTTAGTACATGGCTTGACACATAGTAGGAGCTTAATGAATGTTCTTTCATTCATTCTTACTTTCAGAGCATTTTCTTAGTTCTCGAAGTAGAAAGGAAGCTTGACATAGTGGCAAAGCTGGGATTTGAACCTGGGTCATCTAACACCAAACTCAAGGCTCTTTCCACTCAGGATCTCTGTGACCCAGATGTAATTTCACCAGTTGAGGCTTCACTTTCCTTCTCCAGAATGAGGACACTGGACTAGAAGATTTCTAATTTCTCTTCCAGCTCTAAATCTCTAAATTTCTGAACTGCAGCTGATTCCCAGGAAAGCCCTTATCATCCTTCACTTTGTCTCTTTCATGTCAGTGAATGGGATCAGGAATGCCTCCTCTCAGAAAAGCACCTGAGTGAATGTTAATCGGCAGTGGCGATGATGGTTTATGCAGTCCTGCAGATGCTACAAAAGTGTTCTAGCTAGGGAGGAACAGGAGGGAGAGGTCCCTTCCCCCAGACAGCTTCACTGCATAGAGCTCATCACTGTCAGCTCTTAAAATAAGACAATGCCAACCGGAGAAACGGATTAAAATAAAGGGAGGGCCACTGAGAGGTGTGATTAAGTTAGCATGCAAATGATTCCATTTTGAAGTGGCAAGTCTCTCACTCTCTCTCTCTCTCTCTCTCTCTCTCTCTCTCTCTCCCTCCTTCTCTCTCTCTCTCTCTCTCTCTCTCTCTCTCTCTCTCTCTCTCTCTCTCTCTCTCTCTCCTTTCGTACAGTAAGGGAGAGAAAGAATATTGTTTTAAAAAAAAAACCTCACAGCTAGCTTCAGAAGTGTGGTACTGGCTGCTGCCAAGCCTGGATCTCCCCCCAGGCACAAGGAAGCTGTGAGAACACACACACACACACACACACACACACACACACACACACTTTTGCCGGGCTGCCTTATTCCCCTCTCATTTGATGAGGTTCACTGCTGATTGCTTCATCCAGACATGGCATACCATCTTGCATCTGCCTCCATCATGAAGGAGACTGCTTGATCTTGGGAAAATATGTGAGGCTATATAAGCCAGGAGATGTGGATTTGGCATTAAATAGTCAGTCATTTGAGATGCCATAAAATTTGACATGGGCAGCTAGGTGGTTAGAGTGTCAGTGGATAGAGTGCCAGTCCTGAAGTCAGGATGACTTATCCTCCTGAATTCAAATCTGGCCTCATACACTAGCTGTGTGACCCCAGGCAAGTCACTTAATGCTGTTTGCCTCAGTTTCCTCATCTGTAAAATGAGCTGAAGAAGGAAATGGCAAATCACTCCTGTATCTTTGCTAAGAAGATCCCAGATGGCATCATGAAGAGTCAGACAGGAGTGAAATGACTCAACAACAAAATTTGACATCTCAGGTTAGCCATTGACTAATTTCAGGGTGTTTGAATGAACCATTTTCTCATTGTGCCTCAGTCTCCCTGCCTGGAATGATGGAAAAATAGCCTGTATCTCCAACTCTGCTGACAGATCTCACAGCTACTTTGTGTTAATGGTTGATTTAGTGATGAGCTGGATATTTCAGTGAGGAAATTGTAGTCTAATGACCCAGGGTGTGGTCAGAAATGTACTAGGCATTGAGGGCAACACAGAGGAAGCTTAAGCCATCATCGCAATTCTCAGTGAGGTTCCTTTTTTTGTTCATTTGGAGAAATGCCATATCAGTCAGTCAACAAGCACTTATTAAGTGCCCACTGTATGCCAGGCACTATGTTAGATGCTAGGGATGCAGTGCCAGAAATCAGACAGTACTTGCCTCCAGAAGGACTGAGATCAGAGTCAGGAGGACCATAGTCCTCCCCTACTCACCCAGACTCCTTGATTTGGGAGCCAGCTAGGAGGCCCAATAGATACAGTGCTGGACCTGGAGTCAGGGAGATGTGAGTTCAGATCTGCCCTGACACTTACTATGTAACCCTAAGTAAGTCACTTAACCTCTGTGCCTCAGCTTCCTCTCCTGTAAAATAAGAATAATGATAGCCCCCACCTCACAGGCTATTGTGAGGATTGAAGGAGATGATATTTGTAATGCATTCAGGACAGAATCTGGCACAGTAGGTGCTATATAAATGCTTATTCCCTTTCCTTGGGAGGGGATGTAAAATTTTGCTGGGGAGAAATGAAGGCTGAGATTATGAAGTAGTGAATAGAGTGTTAGACTTTTGAATTAGGAATATTTAAGTTCAAATCCTACCTCAGAAACTTACTAGTTGTGTGACCCTGAATAGGTCACTTAACTTCTCTCTGCCTCAGTTAACCTTTTTTTGTAAAAGAGAGATAAATGACAGAATCTCCATCATAGGGTTTTTATGAGGGGCAAATGAGATGATGAGTGAAATCCTTTGAAAAAAATTCTAGATAAATGTTCACTGTTATCATAAAACACTTGTATGTCTTAACTATTTTGATTCATCAAACCTCTGCCCCATCCAGTTGCCACTGTTGGAGCTTAGATATCCTAGAAGGAATGGGCACCTTGAAGCACATTAATTACAATGAATGGTTTAAATTAAACAAATTCAGATTTCATGACCATTCATTAACCACCTACTATGTGCAAGGCCTTGTGGTAGGTGCTGGCCATATAAATATAAAAATGAAACAGTTCCTGCCCTCAGTTTCTGTCTATATCTCTGTCTCTGCATCTCTGTCTCTGTGTGTAGTTCTCTGTCTCTGTCTGTCTCAATCAGGTTACATCCCACTTGAAGTGGGGGGTGGGGTGTGTATGAGGGGAAAGGGAGTAAGCCAGATATGAAGACTATTATTAATACAAAAAAAGGGAGTGACAGGGTAAGAGAGAAATACATACAACCAATTGGAAGGATCAGGGAGAGATTCACGGAGGAGATAGCACCTGAATGGAGGGAGGGATGAAAAGGGAGTACATCCAGTCATGACCACAGCCTATGCAAATGCAGAGAAGCAGGAAATGATAAGGGAACTGAAGAAGTCCAGTTTGGCTGGATTGCAGAGGGTGGAGAAGGTGGCAATGGGTAACAAGTCTGGGAACGTAATTGGGGGAGGGGCTGGTTATGAAGGGTTCTAAATATCAGAGGAGCTGACATTTGATTCTAAAGGCAAAAGGGAGTCCAGCAAAGTTTGTTGAGCAGAAGAGGGACTGGGTAAAACCGTTGCTTTGGGAATGTCACTTTGGCAGCTGTGAGAGGGATGGATTGGAGAGGGCAGACGGGGGGGGGGGGGGGGGGGGGAGGCAGGGAGGGTGATTGGGAGGTGGCTGCAATAGTGCAGGCAAGAGACAGTGAAAGCCTGAATGAGGATGATGGCTATGTGAGGGAGGAGAGAGAGACAGAGAGAGAGAGAGAGAGAGAGAGAGAGAGAGACAGACAGACAGACAGACAGACAGACACAGACAGATAGACAGACAGAAAGAGAAACAGAGAGGGAGGGAGAGACAGAGAGATAGTGAGAGAAGAGAGACACATAAGACAGAGACAGAGAGAGGGAAGGAGAGACAGAGAGATAGTGAGAGAAGAGAGACACACAAGAGAGAAACAGAGACAGAGACAGAGATATAGACAGAAACTCAGCGATAGAGGTGGAGACAAATGATATTTTGGAGGAGGCAAATATTTTAGAGATATTTTGGATTGAACTCCTGAGAGACTGAGGAGTATGGTGGCCGCCCTTAACAGAAACAGGGAAGTCTGGATGACAGATAGGTTTAGGAAGGAAGATGATTCCTGTTTCAGACATTTTGGGTTTGATATGGTGGTGTGATAGCTACATGGAAATGTCCATCAAACAGTTGGCAATGTGGAGCTGGAGTTCAGAAGAGGTATTAGGTCTAGACATAGTGTCATCTGTGAAGGAGCAATAATGATGGAACCCATGTGAGCTGATGAGGTCATCAACAGAAAGAACATAGATAAGATAAGGGGGACCAGGACACAGTCTTAGAGGCCTCCCATGCTTACAGATTGTGAGATGATGATAATTCACCAATGGGATTGGATTGGAGAGATCTGGTCAGATGGGTGGGAAGAAAACCCTCAGAGGTGTGACAGCACTTCTGAGAATTCTTCCCTGATCTTCCCAAATGAATGTGTATTCTCAGAACATACTGCTAGATTTCCCTCTTGCTCTATCACTCTTTTTTTATATGATAACAGTCTGTGCACCTGATTTACCCCTCTACCCTTCATACACAGCCCACCGGAAGCTAAGGGTGGAAGGACTCTCTGAGTGGAGGAGGCAGTGAATAGTGCTGTAAGCTGCAGAAAGGCCAGGGAAGAAAATAACTGAGAAAAGGCCATGAGAGTTAATAATTTAGCAAGCTCGCAGGTTGTTCATGAAAAACCTAGGCTGCAGCAATGAATGTGGTATGGAAAGAACATTGAATTTGAAGTCCAGGGAGCTAGGTTCAAATCCTGCCTCTGATACCGTTCCACTCTTGTGACTTTGGGATGTCATTTAACATCACTGAATTTCATTTCCCTCAAATAGAAAATCAGGGGGCTGGACAAGAGGGCCTCTGGTATTCCTTTCATTTCCAAATCTACGGTCTCATTAGCCTCTCTGGGCCTGTTTCCTTGTCTGTCAAATGGTGAAGACCAGGGTGGAGGGTAGGGAAGAGGAGTTGGGTTAGATGATTTCCAAGGTCGCTTCCCACTTTAAAATGCCCACACCCAGATTGGCTCAAAAAGGAGTGTTTGATGAAACTGGGTTTCCAACCTAAAACCCACTTGGGCTGTTCAGGGCTAAGGCTCTGGTATCTGAGCTCTGTCAGGACGGCACCTTCCTGAGGGAGTGAACAATTTCCAAAGGCTTCCATGGGGCTGCTTCTAGTACATTAATTGGGCATCTCTCACAGCACCAGACTCTGGGCAGAAGCTGCCTGATACCCCACCTACTTAACATTTTTGTTTTGCTTCTAATTACTTTCTGGGCCTCTTTATTGCAAAATTCCAGCAGAATGTCTTTTTCTAAATACACAATTATCCATTTATAACTGAAACTCAATCACCCCTTCCCCCCCACCCCCAGGATAAATGAATTGAGGGAATCTTTCTCTATCTTTAATTACATGCTGCAAATTATTCTTTGAATAAGGCTTCAATAAAACATTTAACAATGGAGAAGTTGGCCAGATTGATTGTTAATTCAGATCCTTAAAAATTCTATTCACGGCAGTAATTAAGGTTTCCCCCCAGCCCCTACTTCTTTTCAGTATTTCAGTTCGTAATGACAGGCCAAGGACTCTTGGGGATACCCTAGACTTTCCCACTATTTCCTCACTCCCACCCTATGTCTAACCATGACATGTGTGCAACTAAGATGAAATGATTCTGATTTTGAAAGTGTCCACAATGGAAGGATTTTAAGATGATCAAGTTCAATGTTCTCATTTTATGGAGAAGAAACTTGGGCTCAAAGTGATTGTAATTTACTCAGGGTCACCAAACTGGCTAATGGCAAAGACAGGACTAAGCCCCAAGTCTCCAGACTTACAGACAAATTTTCCCCATTCTACCAAATACAGTTTTCCCAGAATTACAGCATATCACAGTTGGAAGGGACAGGGAAACTATCTACAAGGGGCTTCTTAACCTGGGGGCCATCAACCCATTTTCTTTTAACATTCCCATAACTATTTCAATATAATTGATTCCCTTTGTACTCTGTATTTGCTTTTTATGCATTTAAGGGAGTCCTAGGATTCACCAGACTATCCAAGGGGTCCATGACACACAAAAGGTTAAGAACCCTAAACCAGTGCAGCCCTCTCATATTCACAGAGGAATTAGATACCATTGGGGTTCAGAAGGGGTGAGAAGGAGATCTTTCAGCTGAAATAATCAGGGAAAGCTTTATGGAGTATAAGTGAGCAGATAGAGGGCAAGGTAGGAAGGAATTTCAAAGAGGTTCTGTCTGTCAGTCAACAAATATTTTAAAAAATCATTAGGCACCTACTATGTGCCAATCGCTGTACCAGGTGCTGAGGTTACAAAGACAAAAAGGAAACATTCCCTGTCCTCAAGGAGGATTGGAGGACCTCTAAGGGCTTTTCCCACTTTAAATCCATGATCATATTATATATGATCATATTATCTATAATTCTGTATGTGTGTGCTCATACACACACACATATTTGGAGCAAGCATGCTCTGGCTCACTATCCTAGAGAGAGGACTGCCATATCTCTCTCAGGATTCTAAGAGTATCCTGGGGAGAGGGGGTGGTAAGGAGGATGAGATTGTCTTTTCTCTAATATCATCAGCTTGTGGTAATATTGGTTCCTCCAGGTCCACGTCCAGGTGTGGCACAATTGCTGAATGATTCATTGTCTTAGCTTCTGTTGGGCTAGGGTCCTGAAGGTCACTTCCAAAGGTCACTGCTTGCTCCTTGGGGCATTGATGCCGGGTTGGCTACAAAAACCAGATGTGGAGATGCCATTCTCCTGACCTCACCAGGTTGGAGTCTCCAATCCTACCATCTAAAACAGAAAGGAACAAACGCTGAGGCAAGCAAAGAGCACAGACCTCTATTCCCAGCCCAAACACTGGCCTTGGTAGGGAGAAGCCAAGGCTTTGCCCCTCACAGTATTGCCTGTCACTGGGTGCTATCAGTGAAGGAGTCATGCTGAGAGAGCAGCCAAAAGAAAGACCAAGGCTCTCATTTGTTCTCTCTTTGGAAAACCTCCACAGCCAAGCAAAGATTCTCCTATTCTCCATAGAGTTTGCTGACTGGAAACAGATACAGAAGGTCTATGAATGTTCTCCAAGGCCCTTCCAGTACATGCCATCATAACCATACCAGAAGAAGTGTCTCCAGACTATCCCATGTGGGGAGACATTGTCAGAGGTGTTATGTGCACATGCAAGTAGTGCATGGGTGTGTGTGTATGTGTGTGTGCATGTCTGTAATTAGATTGTGGGCTGTTTGAGGGCCAGGAGTGTTTTTTTAGCTTTCTTTCTATCCTCAGTGCTTGGCAAAGTGCCCAACACATAATAGGTGCTTTAAAAATGCTATGTGCACATGTATACATGCATGTACATATATGTACATATGTGCACATATATATGTATGTATATATACATATATAAACATATATGAGAGAAAAAGAGTCTGTGTTGACAAAGAATTAGCCTTGGAATCATGAACATCTGGATTCAAGACCTACATAATTCATTAGTGGAAGGTTTGTTATTAGAACCCAGCTTTCCTGATTCCTAGTCAGATCCACCACACCAAACTTTTTACACAGTAATCTCTCTTTCAGGGTCTGTGATTTTTATCCAAGTGTCATTCCTTCCACCATCAGATATCCATAACCTTCTAAGACTTGACAGATGATCTTCAAGAATTGCTTCATTGAAAAAACAATCATTATCTTGCTACCTACCTGGAGATGGATTTCTTCAAACTTAACTGGGTTGGTTCTCCATCAGAAAGCATGCATCTCATCACTGGATTTAAACAGATGCTTTTTTTCCTTGGTAGGAGGTCCAGAGGATGTTCCAAGGGCATGGCCTCTGAGAGCCCAGGCTCATCTTCATGCCACGATGAGGCAATAGAGGAGGATTTTGGACAAAGAGCTTGATCTTAGCTCTGAGAATTCACAAAGCAAAACCTAGCACTGCACAGTTTGTTTACAGGGAAGCTGTCATGGGACTTGCCATGACAAGCAGGTTTCCTCTTCACTTGACATTGAAAACCATCTATGTCTCAGCCAAACCGGGATATTTCATCACCTTATCTTAGCATAATGCCTGGCACATAGTAATCACTTAATAAATGTGTGTTGACTGATTGACTGACCCTATCTCATGAGCCCATCCTAGAAGACTGTTGATAGTAGCAAGTGGTGGCATTATAACATCAGAAATATTATTCTCTTGTCCAATAGTGTTCAATTTACCTCCTACAAGCCAAGCAAAATTGGTTATTGATCACAACACTGCCAGGTGCCCATGACTCAAAGCAACAAAACTTTACCAGATCTAGGTGGGCACAGTTGAGGTGGCTGGCACCCACAGCCTTTTATTAGGTCTTATAATCAATACTCTCAAGTTAGCTCCAGGAAAAGACCCTCCTACAGCCATAGAATATGAGAGGTGGCAGAGTCCTGAGAGATCCAGCTCCTTCATTTCTTTGATTTCTTTTTTTTTGATGACTTTTTCATAATGTTCATTTCCAAATATACATCATCTCGTCCACCACACAATGAGCCTTCCCCTGTATGAGTTACTAAAAATCAGTTCAGCAAAACCAACCCACACATTCACTACAACTGAAAGCATATGGAACCTTCAATGCCTATAAGTCTTCTGTCTCTCCAGTGAAAGGAATGAAGTACATTTGCTCATCTCTTCTTTGGTCCCTTCAGCTTTCAAATAAGCATATTGAAGCACAAATATGGAAAATGATGAGTCCAAAGGCACATGGATCTAAAATGATCATATATATATATTTAATTTTTAAAATTTATTTTACCAGAACACAAATACAGAATAAAGAAACAAAAACGTATCATAAAATTAAATACTGAAACTTAAATACAAAGTAAGAAAGAAAAAAAGCATGTCATGTGCATAGCAGAACATAAGAGAGGATTCAAAATATGTAACAATAAATTTTCATTTCAAGAAAGCCTGTATGATAAATAATCTACCTTGTATTGAGAATTGTCCATCTTTTCTTTGCTTCCTTGTGTTTTCTTTTGTTCTCTGCTGGGCACTTTTAAACTTTGTTCTTTTTTCCCCTCCCCCCCAACCCCCCCCCCAGAAGGCTACAATATAGTTTAGATATGTTTCTACATATATACATACACATACATATATACATGCATATATAGACATATACTTTCCCAAACATACTCTACTCCCGATCTTTGTTTTCATGTTTGTACATATCTCTTGTTTCCTACCCCCTCCTGCCTCCTCTACTTTACTTCTACCTGCTACCTTGCCCTCCTATTACTTGCCTTCCTCCCTCCAAGGATCCCTCCCCTATCCTCCCATTCCCATTAATCTAAACACCCTTCTATATCCCCCTTTTACCTATTCCCTCATTCTCCCCTCTAAAGATCCCTCCCTTGTCCTCCCCCACTCTCTATGCCCCTACCATTTTATTTCTTCTAAATTTAGTAGACTTTTATACTCTTCTAAATATATATGTATTGTTCCCTCTTAAACCCATTCCCGATGAAAGCAGGTTACCAGAACTACCAGCCCTCCTCCCCCATCTAATTCCTCTATATCCTTTCTTCCTCTTGCACCTCATTTGCATAAAGTAGTTACTCTTTTTAGCTGTTCCTAAATGGTTTTACTTTTTAAAATTCTTGTATCATAATCAGGTTTACCCTAATCTTTCTTATGAGCTTTCCAGTTATTAATAAGAATCTTGGATATACATTTTACATTATATAAAAGGTAAATAGTCTGTCCTCATGAATCCCTTATAATTAGTCTTTGGTATATACCATATGTTTCTCTTGGTTCTTGTATTTTGAATCTTCTATTAAGTTGAGGATTTTTTTTTACAAAATCTTGAAAGTCTGAAAGTTTATCAAATGTTCATTTTTTTCATTCAAAATAATATTAGCTTTGCAGGGTATGATATCTTTGGCCGGATCCACAGGTCTTTTACTCTTCAATATATTGTGTTCCAAGACCTGCAGTCCTTTAATGTCTCTGCTGCTAGGTCTTGTGTGATTCTGATTGTGTCACCCTCATATTTAAATTGTTTTAATCTTGATGCTTTTAATATTTGATCCTTGAGTTGGGGGTTTCAGAATTTGACTATGATATTCCTATGAGTTTTCCTCATAGGATTTATTTTAAGTGGTGATAGATGGATTTTCTCTATATCTACTTCCCCTCCTTGTTCCAATGCTTCAGGACAATTTTCTTTAATTATTTCTTGCATTATTGTATCAAGATTCTTTTTCTGATCATAATTTTCAGTTAGTCTAATTATTTTTATATTTTCTCTTCTTGATCTATTCTCCAAATCCATTGTTTTTCTGATATTTTACTTTCTCTTCTATTTTTTCATTATTTATGTTTTGTTTAATTATTTCTCGATCTCTTTTAATTTCACTGGCTTCATTTTGCCCAGTTCTAATTTTCAAGGTGTCATTTTCCTCCTTAAGATTCTGGATCTCCTTTTCTAGTTGGTTAACTTTCCTTTCATAACTTTCTTGTTTTTCTTGGATTATTCTTTTTTTTTTTAGTTAAGTTTTTCCTCCATCTCTGTCATTTGATTTTTAAAAAGTCTTTTAGATTTTCTATATATTCTTTTTGGTCAGGTGACCGTTTGACATTACTCTTTGGGGATTTCTTTACTTCAATGTCCTCCTTTGAAGATGAACCCCACTCATCTCTATTCCCATAATAGGTTCCTATGGTTGGATTCTTTCTCCTTTGCCTGTGCATTTTTTTTTTGTGATAATCACTTGATTTTTGTAATCACCTATAACCCTGGGGTATGGAAAATGGTGCCTCTTGCCCCAGATCTTCAGTTCTCCTCTCTAGCCTGGAACCAAAGCCTAAACCTTGAAACTCCTGTAAGTGCCCACAGTCAGGGGCTTTCTGACCCACTGCTTCTGCACTCACCCAGTGTGTGGTGGTTCCTTCTCGCCCCCACTGCTCTTTGCAGCACAGCTGGGTCTGGCGTTCCCTCAATCTTCCTGGACTCAAACACACAATTTCCCTCACTATCCCAGGGTGAAAAGTTCTGTGACTGGAGCGAGGTAGACTCTCAAACCAACTAAACTCAGGACTTGCCACTTGTTGTTTAACAACAGGCTCATGGCCTGTTGTTAAAACGGACCATAGCCTGGAGGTGTTTACTCTTCCCGGGACCAAACCTAGCCCTGGGATTTTTCTTTCTATCTTCCCAAATTGTCCCAGGAAGACCCTGGTTGTGACCCTATTCTCCTTTGTCTCCACCCACGCTTTGTTCACCTTAAGATTCTATTTTAACTCTTTCGTGGGGGAAAATCTTGAGAGCTTGGAATTTTCTGACCTACTCCTGCATCTTCCCAGAATCCTCTCCTGATCATACTTTTTTGTTGTTGTTGTTACTCAGTCACATATGACTCTTTGTGACCCCACATGAGGTTTTCTTGGTGCAGATACTGGAAGGGTTTGCCATTTCCTTCTCCAGTACATTAAGGCAAACAGAGGTTAAGTGACTTGCTTTCAGTCACACAGTTAGTGAGTGTCTGAGGCTGAATTTGAACTCGTCTTCCTGACTCCACAGAGACATCTAGCTGCCTCCAGTGAGCAGAAAAAGGATTGATTTACTACTTGGCATAGTTGGCATTGGTGTCTCACTTTAAGATTTATGTGTCCTTTCTTTTTTTCTGTGTGGGTTTTTGTTTTGTAAACATATACTGTAACAGTTGGATAATTTAAAAAATATTTTTAAATGCATTTAACAAATTCATTGATAATTTAGATAAAGGTATAGATGTCATACTTATCTAATTTAGCTTATGGAAAGATGAGAGAAATAACTAGCATATTAGATGACAGCATTCAGATCCAAAATGATCTGGGCATCTTAAAGGAGCTGGCCAGATTTAATAAAATAAATTTTAGTATGAACAAATGGAAAGTCCTAGAGTTGGGTTCAAAAAATCAATTGTGCAGTTGCCAGATTAGAGACAAAAGTTTCTGAAATGGAGTTCATCCACTTATCTTAGTTTGCTACCAGACTCAGTCAGCACAGAACAGGGCCTGTCTCTTATTTACCATAGAAAAGAATGTTCCCTTGCATATTCCTCACCAAGGAGTCAGAAATGGAAAGGACCACTATTTCTTCCTGATTACAAGAACAATGAGGCTGGCAACAAATTCATCAGAAGGAAGAAGAGGCTGGACTAAATCATCTTTAGGGTACTTTCTAACTCACATTTTATAAGAAGGAAACCTTGAAGGCATAAAAAAATAGGCAAGACCCTTGTGGGGAAGCTGACTCTTGGTGAGAATAATAAGCAAAGACCTTTCAATTTCATCAGGGTGGAGATCTCCCACTACTAACACAGATGACTTTAGTGGGCAAGTCCCAAGGAGTTGCCCATGTCATATAGAGGTTAAGTGGCATGACCACAGTCACACAGTAAATATCAGAAATGAAGGTTGAACAGAGGCCTTTATGGTACTAAGCCCCATATTCAATCCAGTATGTCATGTGACTTCCCAGGAGGAAAAGGAGTCCCTGTGATCCTGGGGGGAGACACTTAACCTCTCTAATCTAATCTTAGTTTCCACATCTGTTTAATGCGGAGCTGACCCTGGTAGCCTTCTAGCTCTAAATCTTTGATCCTATCAACTACTAGGGCAGCTAGGTGGTACAGTGGATAGAATGCCAGGCCCAGAGTCAGAAAGACTCATCTTCCTAAGTTCAAAGTGTCTGGCCTCAGACACTTAGTAGCTGTATGACCCAGGCCAAGTCTCTTTACCCTCTTTGCCTCAGTTTCCTCATCTCTAAGTGAGCTAGAGAAGGAAATGGCAAACCACTCCAGTATCTCTACTGAGAAAACCCCAGATGGGGTCATGGAGAGTCAGACATGATTAAACCACAAAATGAGCTACTAGGATCTTAGGAGGAGGAGGAGGAAGATGACACCTGCCATTGATATAAAGTTTGAAGGTTTGCAAAGACATGTCTTATATGGCTCACAACAGCCCTATGAAGTAAGTATTATAGATATTATCCCCACTTTATCCACTGTTTGTGGAATGGTTTCCCTGACTAGCTCCTGTAGACCTTCATGTGTGTATGCATGTGGGGGGAAGGGTAAGGGGAGCACCAGAACATGATGAGGTGGTTGAGAGTTTGAATTCCCTTCCACAGGGGGCACCTTCCCTTTCTTGAATCAGATGAATAGACAACTGTCGAAAACGATTATAACACAATCCCAAGCCTCCCCCTTACCCATTTTACTAACATCATTTCTGAAATTTGTAATTGAAATGAAATCTCGGAGCAGATCGGTGCCAAAATTACTGTTTCAGTTCATGCAAGTGTATTTTCATATTCCTTTTTCTGTTGTCATGGAGACACAAGGGATGTGTAAGAGGCAAAGTCAATAGCAGCATTCAGGGATGGGCATCTGATTTGGAAGTTTAAACCTTAGAAATGCATTAAACTGAAACTAGGGAATCCAAGTGTGGTCCTTTAAGGGGAGAGACGTCTATCAAGAATAAAGACGTCAATGACGGCATGGCAGAGGGAGAAGCCATTAGAACCTGGTTCACAGCTGAATTCTTTCCAACCATGTTGGTAGCTGGTGGATGGGAATTAGTGGTTTAGGTTTTCTGGATTTGGGACCTGCTTAGGGAAGGGAAAATTTGGTTGCCACTTTGTTATAGGCAATGATGATGATGAGTCTCTAGGATGAAGGCTTTGTAACCCAAAGAAAAGTGAGGGCAAGGAGGGAAGTGGATGCCATACACCATGCCAACCTGCCTCTCAGATCCATTGGTTTTTGGAAATAGAAGAGAACTTAGAGATCATCCAAGTAGTGGAAAGGACACAAGTGTGAAGCCATTGGCTCAGGCCATGTTTCCACTATTTCCATTTTTAAACGTTTATTAAATGACTCCTGTGTGCAGTGGTTGGCACGGTCATTGTCATCAACAGAGAGCCAAGGAGTTTTGTTGTTGGTGTTCAGTCATTTCAGTCATGTCTGACTTCATTACCTCATTTAAGGCTATCTTGGCAAAGATATTGGAGTGGTTTTCCATTTCCTTCTCCGGCTCATTTTACAGATGAGGAAACTGAGGCAGAACGAAGAGACTTGCCCAGGGTCACACAGCTAGTAAGTATCCAAGGTCAGATTTGAACTCAGGAAGATAAGTTAGGGCCTGACACTCTATCCACTGTGCCACCTAGTTGCTCTTGGAGCCAGGGAGACCTCAATTCAAATCCTGCCTCTGACAATGTAACTCTCAACAAGTCATTTAACCCCTTAGTGCTCTAGGGAACTCACTAAGATACAACTTGCAGAGAACTTTCTGACCTGTATCAGTGGAAGGAGTTTCCTTCTCTGGGAGTTCTCTATACCAGTGAAGTCTGTAGTCTAGTCCTAATCCCTATCCCTGCTATGTACAAAATCCAGTGTTAGGCTCTAGGGCTACAAGAATGAAAGATAACTCCAAGCACTTCCCTAAAGAACACAGATTTAGAGGAGGGGGAAGGGAACACAGGATTAAGGCCTGGGCACAAAAAAGGATGATCCCAGGTAGAATAGAATAGAAGCACAGAAGAGGCCTAGACATAGATTCAAGAGAAATTTGAGAAGGGAGAAATCCCCTCCTGCTGTAGAGATTCAGGAAGGCATCTTGGAGGAGCTGAACCTCGAAGGCAGAAAGAAATTTCAACAAGAGGAGAAGACTATATTCTAAGGTTAGGATACAGGTGTCACCAATACATGAAGGTAGGACTATCTCTGAACCAGACTTTAGGAGAGCACAGAGACGGATCTGGCCAGGATTAGAAAGGGGGCCAGTTTGGACTGGAAGAGAGGGTATGTTTAAAGAACTGAAAGAGTGATAAAACATTTAATACTGCACTAATCCCTGGGGATGGAAATACAAGAAAGCATGATAGTCCTTGACCCCAATGACCTTACATTCTCATCAGAAATACAATGCCAAAAGATGAGCGAGGAAGGCAACAGATGTCCTTTAGAGGAGGCGTGGCTTGGAAATGGTGGTCTGGTTCTGGGCAAGATGCATAGTCTACTAGACTACATAGACTACTATGCTAGATGCATAGTCTACTAGACTACATAGACTACTATGCTAACCTGGAGTTAGGAGGCTTGAGTTCCAGTCCTACTTATGTGCCAACTAGCTGAGTGATGAAGGGCATGCCACAGCCTCTCTGAGCCTTAGTTCCTCATTTGTAAAATGTATGTAATAATAATTTTACTTCCTTTCTCATATAATAATTGTGTACTACTAAAGGTGTGATAAGTCATAGAATCTTTCTGGTCTTTGATTTACTTATCTGCAAAGTAAAGGTGGATGGGGGCAGTTTAGGGTAGCTGATCTTTAAATTCCATCGTCTCATCCTCCTTTCCAGCCTCATCTCTCACAAACTGTGTCACATACCACATACCCCAGGAAAACTGTGATGCTAATGTTCTCTGAATTCATCTTGCCTTCATTGTAGTTTTATTTACCTTATCCCCAATACCTGAAATAAGCTACTCTCTCTGCCAATTGAAATCTTTTACATCCTTCAGGGGATCAGATCAGGGACCACCTCCTCCATCAAGTCTTCTTGATTCTCTGAACAATCCCCACCTCCCCCCCCCGCATAGAAGCAATCTCTCCATCTTCAGATATTTCAGTGATGACTCTCTAGATACTTCCTCTGCATTTATTGCATTCTAAGTCATGCTAGAGTTATTTGTATACATGCCTTATCCTCCCTACTAGACTTTCTGCTCCATGATGGCAGACATCATGGTCTCATTCATCCTTGTAACCACCACAGGATTAGCATAGGAAGTTGCACAAAGAAAACTCATTTTTTAAAAAATGGTTGAGTTTGTTGGGCATAAATATTTTCTTAAAGCATGGTGCATAAATCCTCATCCCATCAGGTTGGGATTTTGTATTTCCTGGGGGAGTGAAGGACCGGATGTTGGGAAGGGACAAAAATATAAGTTATGTCCCAAGTACCAGGCAAGTACCCGATTGCCTGGGGCAGAGAGTTGGGAAGGTGGGAAGACAATGCTGGGTCTGTCTCCAAGGGACTGCTTTCTGTTCCATGTCACACTTGATGGAGGCATCAACCTTCTCTGCCAACGTAATGAAATAATTTCTTTGGACATTTGACTTAATTATACCCTCAACCAAAGGTCACAGGATTAAAATGATGGAGGCTCAGGGCCACTCTGTCTTAGCAGCTTAATTGCACCCAGGGCTGGAGTAATTAATATCTATTTTAAGGCATGGCCTAGTAGAAGCCATGACAGGCAAGGACCAGGCAACTGGGACCAGAAGACACTGAACTGTAAGAAGCCAGACGCAGCTTGGTTTCTGCTTGCTTCTTCACTTCTCTTTTTATGACACAGGGTCATAGATTGAGACATAGAAGAATCCATGGACCATCAAGTCCAATCTTTCATTATACAGATGAGGAAACTGTGGCCCTAAGAAGATAAATGGTTTGTCCCAAGTTAGATATTTAGTAAATAGCAAAGTTTTGAACCCAGGTCCTCAGATGCCAAACTCAGAGCTCTTCTCTTACAAGGACTTAGTCTCTGAATTTAAGGCTTAGCCAAGGGCAGTTCCCATATAGTACACTCCTGACTCAGTTTCCCCTTTTCTGACAGGGTATTTACCTCCCTTTTACTGGATTTTTACTTGTTCCCATAGACTGTGCCCTTCAGAGCCTCATTCTCTGACATGAGGCTAATCAGACCAATTCCAGGCTGCAAGCTACCCTCAGTGTCCTGACCAGTTTTAACCAGTTCCCTGGACAACAGAAAGAAAGATGTCTATAGAGAGTACCACCAGGAGTCCCTGCTTTCCTGGGAATGCAAAAACTAGACGCACCCCTCTCATATTAACACCTAATGCACTGACCCAGAGAGAAGCACCCAACCTCTGTCAGGAGAACCAGTTGGGCAGAGCATCTGGGTCTACAGAGTGGAGGTCAGCTAGGTGCCAGCAGAGCATGATTGAGGCTTTCTCACTGAGGCTCATTGCCTTAGTGCACTTTGACTTCATAGCACGCTGTGAAAGGGAGGATTAAATCTGCCAGCATCACCAACCTTGCCCAATGCTGGGTGATCAAGACCTCACTTAACTGTTTCTGGATAGGACCGGGTTGCCTCTGCAGTGAAAGTCTGATCTAAGGGTAGTTGCTCTTTGGTGGACCTGGTTAAAGCCAAGTCCTGCCCTGACTGGGCTCTTCCATCCCAGGGCATCCCTACATCAATCCAGCCAGACTGGCCTTCTTCCTGCTCCTAACATATGACATCATTATTTTCTGGGCAAACTCCCAGGTGCTGAAGGCCCTCTGGGTAACTTTCCATCTTCAGTGCTCCAGAGATCAGGATTTTCTCCCCCAAATTAGCATCGCTTCTCTTTTGATATCCTTTCTCTACTATGTTTGCTCCAGAATTATGAAAGCAGAGGTATGTTGGTAAATGTTTAACAACCAACTCCAGTGTCTCCCTGCATGTAAGGCTTCCAAGCGACACACACTTTAATTAGAAAAATCACATGAGCACAGTACGTTCAGAATTTTGTAGTAATTTCTAGTTCCTTCCCCTAATCCCCTACTACTTCTGTAATACCTACCAAGGACTCAAGACTTTAGATCCCTTGGTTCTGGATCTCAGATCCCTTGGTGGTCACTGGGTCATGTGATGCCCTTTGTGTCTGGGCCCTAGGTCAGCCTTTTAGTCCCATGTTGAAACTGCTTCTCCTGAAGATACACAACCCCTCCCTCTATGGATGCTTTGAATCCTACTTACAAAATTTTCTTGAATGAATTTCCCCTTTGTGGGTGACAGAGCTCCCAAGTCAGCTCAGCTACAATGCCCCAGCCCTAAAACTTTCTCAACTGATATCTCCATGACCAGCAGTAATCATTTTTTCTGTGTAGATTTCCTGTACTCATTTTCTCTAAAAATTCCATGATTCTCCCATCTCTCCAGGATCCTCAGGTTCCCTATTGGGTACAGAGCTTTGGCCACCATTTCAAGCTTTCACTATCACCACAGTCAAACAATAACGCATCCAGAATGCAATGATATCATTTGGTTACTTTGGCCCCAGCTAGTTGGGGGCTTTTCAAGCAATGTAAGACATTTTTGGTGGGGACAGGGGTCATTTGTCCTAGGGTACACCTGTAAAACTTTAACAATCTGCTCTCCAAAAGGAACATACTTTTAAGTTTAATCTGAATTTTTAGCATTTTTTCCATCTATTTCATAAGACTAGGCAATCAGCAAAACAAAACATGAAGCCCCTATTTACAGCATTTGTCCATTTTCTGAGATGTCAACACTTACACAGAATGTTTAAAGACCAACTCTGGTGAGCAGGATTGAATGGGCTCCAAAACACCTGGATTTGTTCCAGTGTTTCCTCTCTCTTACTACCTTGACCTCTCCTACTCTCTCTTCATCCTTCTCCTTCTCTTTCTCTTTCCTTCCTCTCTTTTCCTCACCCCTGCTTCTGACTATTCTGTCTTTTCCTCCTCCCCATATTTCTATATAAGCTGAGTTTCCATCATCCTTTTCACTTCCTCCTGGACTCCATCCCATCTGGCCAGACATATTAATAATAACAGTAATTGTAGCTAGCACCTTAAGTTTTGCAAAGCACTTTTAAGGATGTTCTTCCCAGCAAACCTATGAGATAGGTGCTATTCTTCTACTTTTACAAATGAGGAAATTGAGTTCCAGAGAGGTTAAGCAACTTGCCCAAAGTCACCTACTAAGTGTCCTGCGGAAGGATTTGAACTCAGGTCTTCCTGATTCCTTATATATGATGGTCCAGTCATATTAGCCTTCTTACTTTTCCTCCCCATGACCCTGCCCTCTCCTATCTATTTACCCAGGCCTAGAATGCATCTCCTCCTTATCTCCACCTCTAATCTCCTAGATTCAGCTCAAGGAACACCTTCTTCACAATCCTCTTCAGATTCTTCCCTCAAACACTGGGGCATGAGTTATCTTCCCCCATAGAACCGTAAACTCCTTGAGGACAGAGACTGTTTTGTCTTGTATCCTCAGCAATTAGTATGTGCCTCTCACTTAGTAGGTGCTTAATAAATGTTTGTGGATTGATTGGTGATGAAATATTAGAGTTGCAAGGGCCCTTAGAGGTCACCTAGGCTAATTCACTTACTCTATAAATAAGGAAATGGAAGCTCAAAGAGGTAAAGTCACTAGTTCAAGGTCACACTAAGGAGTCAGAGGCAGAGAAGGGTCTAGAATTCCTACGACTCAACTCCCAGTCTTATGTTCTTTTCCCAACACCATACTTTTCTAGAATCAAAGGTACCCCTATTCCTCTGCTCTTCTTTCCTCTGTTCTCCACCATCACCAGAGCTGGTCCTGCCAAGAATGTGAACAAAAAAGAAAATCTCCCTTGAGCAGTCTCAGAATAGAAACTCCCACTAGGGAGAGAGAAGTATTGGGGTTCTCTTGCTGGCTGACCAACACCTAACACAGCGCCTGACACAGAGTAGGCATTTGTTGATTGGTTGATTGCACTATCCAGTGGCCTCATCATATAGTCTTGGAATAATAAATTATTAAAATTGCAATGGGCTTTCAAAATCAGATACTCCAATTCGCTTATTTCTTAGGTTAAAATCATCCCAGAGGAGTGACATTATCTTATCCTAAGTCACCTGCTGAGCAGACAACTTTAGTTTTCTGCCAATGAGTGCCATTTCATGAAACAAAAAAAATCTTTCAGGATTTAAACCAAAATTGTAGCATATGGATACGGCATAATCTAATGATCATGTCGTCATCGAGTATCAGAGCGGGGAGGACTCAGAGAGACTAGCCAGTCTGGCCTTCTCATTTGACAGATGAATGTACTATTTAGGGTAATTTCTGAACAGGCCTACTTCCCATGTCCCTGGATGTTGACCAGGTCTGTGTGTGTGTGTGTGTGTGTTTCTGTGTATGTGTCTGTGTATCTGTGTGTCTGTGTGTGTCTGTGTTTTTGTGTCTGTGTCTGTCTCTATATCTGTGTGTGTGTGCATCCTTCAAGAGCAGTAGCTACATTTCAACTGATCAGTCTCGTTTGTGTCGTTACACCACCCAGATCACCTGGCACTGTCTCTGCCTGTGAGTTTTAAACATTAAGTATCTGCCATATGTTACTGCCTTTTGCAGGAATCCGTGGATTGTCATTCTCTATTTTTGCTGAAACAACACTTGGTGTTCAGCAGATCCATTATGATAGGCTTAATTCCACAAACCTGGTGCCTCTTCTTGGGGAAAGGGGAAGATGAGCCTGGCACTCTATCCACTGTGCCACTTATCTGGCTATCGAAAACCCAGTCTTTATGAACACGAGTCGCATGCTCTGTCTCATAGACACTTGCCTACCTGCATTTGGTGGTGGAACTGTTCGCTGATCATATACCTCTAGGCATCACTTCCATGGGTTGCCATGTATGGGGTCTTCAGAAGCATGGCAGATATCAAATAAATGCATTCGAGCAGCTTCAGATTAATATGCAAGTGGAAGAGTACTCCTATTCTACCTTCTCCTGCTCCTGATTCCATGCCTGTAGTCTCTTTGAGCAGTAGATCCTGGCCTGGAAGCTCCTTAGCATGGCCACTAGACTGAATGTCCAGGAGGGCAATGTGTGCATCTTTGGTTAGGCCCTGGTGGAAGGCACAGATGCCCAACTGAACCACGGAATGGCTATAAAAGACAAGAGAGTCTACATGCTGAATGTTAAATGTTACCCTTCAGGTGTTTCATGAGCATGGGGTCCTGAGCCTGGTACCAGCAGAAGTGAAGGGCATGAGGGTAGAGGGAGCAGAGGACTGCACTTGTCTGAATTCAGTCTGTCCAGTCCTTGGCATATATGTACTCGTAATAGCCTCTCCAACAGCACAGCTGAATCTGCCCCCTCATCTTCAGCTTGATCTTGCTCTGACATTGAGGACCCTTCAAGAGGAACAAGCCACTACTGCTAGGCCTTATAGTGAAACTTGTGGCAAATATGGAGCACATGATCATGGTAAATATGGCAGATCTCCTTGGTTGTTCCTTTTTCTTGAAGGTGGCATTGAATGTGGTCAATGATGGCACAAACATTGTCCTTGAGATGCTCCACATACTCTTGGCAATGAGGATCTGTGTTTGGCATGATCTTCGTAAACTCTTCATCCATCCTTTCCGTCAGAGTTAGGATACAACCATGAACATGAAGTGGTTTCTCAAAGTTAGACAAGTTCTTACTCTCTTCCAGGATATTGTCTCCAACAAAGATGTTGGGATTTGCAAACAAGATGTCCAACAATTCACTGATGCAGTCTAAACATTTCTGCCACATCTCCAGTTTGATTATAAATTCTTGAAAGCAGGGATCATTTTGTTTTTGTCTTTATAGCCCCACTGGAATTATAGCCCAGGATGCAGAAGGCCCTTGATAAATTACTTTTGAATTAAATTGGGCACAGTTGTTTGAGTCCTTGAGGTCCCTCATCATTCTTTGCCATACAACTGACATCATTCCTTCCACCTCTACCCCAACACACACAGAATACCAACCTCAATGTCAGCAGCTTGGTTCTCCAGCCATCTTTCTATCATTCAAAAGTCTGTCTGTTTCTTACCCATTTGACCTTTAGGTGGAAATTAATTAGCTGGGTGTCATTGTGTGTGATGGAAACCAGAGAGCAAAATGGTTTTGTTTCTAGCTAAGGATATGGCTCTGAGTGTTTAACTCTTCGCTGTAGCTGACTGAAGTAAAATATTGTGATCTTCTAGGGTTTCAGAGGTATCTTTCTTCTTTGTAAAGGTGTGCTCTATGATCTATTCAGAGGTGGGAGATCCCCATTACACTTGTCCTCAGTGGATATTGGCATTGTGTTTTCAGGGGCAAGGTAAATTAGGGAAAAGGATGAGTCATTTATTTAATCAGTGGTATATTACAGGAATTGGGTACATGAAACTCCAATCCCAAGGGTACCTCATGTCTGGCTTTCCCTGAACTTCCACGGGACAAGTATTACCATATTGCCAGAATAGTAGCACTGGACACTGGGGTAGGGAGGAAGGCCAGTAGAGGGCATGCCCCTTATTCCCAGACTGGGTAAGATGATCAGTATAGGCTGAATAAGATCTCCTCTATGGAACAGGCTGGACCTGTTCTAACACTTGCACTGAGCTCCGAGAGGCAGGGTAGCACATTAAGTAGAGAGCGACCTGGACTTGGAGTCAGGAAGACCTGAGTTCAAATCCATTTCTCTTTAGTCCCCTGTTTTGTGCTCTTGATTATACTCCTGACACCTCCCTTCACTCCAGCTGAGCTCTCTTCCTGTGATGCATTCTGAAGAGACAGATTTTTAGACACAGCCTATGAAGGAATTCGTCTTGCTTGACTATGTGTATTTTGTTGGAAGGAACTTGTTTTTCTTTTTCTGAAAGTAAGAGAGAAAACAGATTTTTGTTCACTGAAAAAAAATTAAAAGATAACAAATGAAGATGGTTTTTGAAACAGAATAAAGATAAATTGAGCTAATGCCCAATCCCAGTAAGACCTCTTGGCATCTTCAACTAATCAGGGAACATTCTGGGAGTTCAAGATCCTTCAAGACTGAAGAACACATTGCTAATGGTAAGATTCCTAGCACAATGTGATAGGTGGTTGGATACTTATCTACTTGTTAGGCTGGAATTGCTCATAATCCCTGGACCAGCATTGGATTTACTCTTTGCTTTGAGAAGAAAGAAGAAAAGAAGGCATTGTCATTTTAGAATGCATGGTCCCATTGCTTCTTTCCATTTTGATCTGACCAGAAAATAGCTTAGTTCTTTGTCCAACATTATCCTCAGTTACAGATAGGACTCCAGGAGCCTGCAAGAATGATTTGCATTGGATGACTTTTCCTCCCTCTTTTAATCAGTTCATCCCCTTGCTTCTGGACAAGGAAGAAGTTTTGCCCATTTTTTTTCAGATCAAAGACAGACTTGGCCTATTAAGATGTTTAAATTCACCTTTTGCATGAGCCCATACAAAGATCATTTGTGCAAAATGCTGGAGGATCAGGGCTTTGAAATTTTATTTTATTTTTTATTTTTTGTAGGTGGAGGGGGGAGGCAGGGCAATTGGGGTTAAGTAACTTGCCCAAGTTCACACAGTTAGTGTGTCAAGTAAGTGTGTCAAGTGTCTGAGGCTGGATTTGAACTCTGGTCCTCTTGACTCCAGGGCCAGTGCTCTACTCACTGTACCACCTAGCTGCCCCCCAGGGCTTTGTAAAGACTTGCAGAGTGACAACCTTTTGGGGATGAATCTTCCATCCTTTCCTGGTTCCCAAAGGAGCCAGGTTGATACTACCTCTCTCTCCTGTTCCATCAATCGTGTCACATCATTCTTTAAAAGCTCCCCAGCTTCTTTTATGTTTGTAATGCTCATGATATTATGAAATTGATGGAAAGAATCTGAGAAGTCATCAGGACCCATCCCTACCTATATCAAGAATGCTATATCTGACATCCATGTAAGTGGTCATTAAGGGATCATCCAACCTCTACTCAAAGACATCTAGTGACAGGAGTGTGTGTGTGTGTGTGTGTGTGTGTGTGTGTGTGTGTGTGTGTGTCTGTGTGTATGCATGGATAGAGATATAGAAATGTAGTTATGTATTGATAGATATAGATACTAACTGTTAAACCTGAAAATTTGGTTGAAGGAAACAACAGAGCTAGGTGATAGAAAAATCCATGTTGTTTATTATTTTCTCTTAAAGCATAGCTAAGCTAGCTTACTTGTACGTACAAGGAGTCAGAGCATAAGCTCTGGCTGTCTGAACAAAGGAACGAGAAAACTTATATACGTTATTTTAGCAGACCTAGCAAGCCTGTATTACCTCATTTTTTATGACCCCCATGTATGTTTAACCATGATACAAGAAGAAGATTTTCCTTAATTGACTACAGTTGTAAAGGATGTTGACAAAAGTCAGTTGAAACTACAGCCCAGCGTCTCTGTGTCTCATTACATTTCATAACATAGTATATGCCTGTAGAATATTAAGCAAGGCAATCTCTCTTGGGGTTAGGGTAATGTCCTTAGGTCAGTCTGATCTGGCCTTGTTGACAGAGGTAAGGGTATTACCTGAGCAAACTTTTAGAGAGAACAAAGAAGCCCAGGTCCTGGATCTTCATCCAGTTACTCATTAATTCAGGCTCTGGGTCTGGTTGAAATTGAAAATGATATAAAATAGTATAATATTTTCCACAGTACACATACATTTATACACATATACATGTATTTCTATGTGTGCATGTAAACACACGTATATATGTGTACATATAGACATACTTACACTATGTTTGGTAGTTCAGTGGATAGAGTACTAGACCTGGAGTCAAGAGTTCTTGCCTCAGACACTGACTAGCTCTGGCTAGTCACTGAACCTCATGAAAAATGTAGATAGCACCTACTTCACATATTGTCGCGACAATCAAATGAGATAACATTTTAAAAGTGCTTTGCAAACCTTAAAGCCCTACACGAATGTTAGCTATTATATATTTGTGTGTGTTGTTTGTATAAATACACACATACATATACACGTGTGTGTGTGCATGTGTGTATTTCAGCATATAGATTTGGACTGCAGCAATTACAAGGATCATTTTCCTTATGCCAAGTCAAAATCTGAGTCCCTGTAATTTATATTCATTAATTCTAGGTCTGCTCACCTGAGATTTGCAGAACAAGCCAATTCTTTAGGCAGTATGGCCAAAAGAACACTGGCTTTGGAGTCGGAAGAGGATTTAAATCCTAGCTCTGCCCTCTGGTACTTGTTCGAATTTTAGCAAGTCACTTCATCTCTCTGGGCCTCAGTTTCCCCATCTATACAATTAAGAGGTTGGGATAGATGATCATCTAGATACCTGTAAACTCTAAATCTATGCCTTTGGATCCCTCCTTACCTTCAGACCTTGTTTCCACTCTCTATTCCTTCTACCTTGTGGGAGGATCTTGAGTCTCTGATTATCTCATTTGCAATTCCATCCCCAAAGAAAGTAATCCATTAACTTTGTGTCTATTTTCTCTGCATTTATTTACATGGTGTCTTACCTATTAGAATATAAGGGTCTCAAGGACAGGGGCTATTTTTGCTTCTTTGTAAACCCAATGCTTTACTCAGTGCACATAGTAAGCATTTAACAAATAATAATATATACTCATTGATTGATTGCCAGGACCCTCTAACTAAACCTGCCCTCTTTCCTGGCAGGCCTGCAAAAATCCTACTCTCTAGCTTCCAGGTTCATAGATATCAACACTAGTATGGAACTCTGGAGGCCAACCAAGCCCTTCATTTTGCAGGAGGGGAAACTAAGGCCCAGGGAAGCTGAGTGACTTGGCCTAGATAGTGCAGGTGCTAGATGTCTGAGGTGGCATTCTTATCCATGTCCCTTCCTACAAGGCCAGTGCTCTTTCCAGTGGGCTGTAACCCAACTGCAGCTTCCAGGACTCAAGCTGCTGTGGAGGGCCAAACTTCCAGAGAGAAATTTAGTTCCAGAACAGCCTTGGACTTTCTCTGTATGACAGTTTTCATACTGTTCAATTTTGAGTATGTAAGCTCCCAGGAGTCCCAATGTCTGCATTTAACTTCTTTGTATGAAGAGAGCCTGCCTAATTCTGTCTGCCACTGATGCTGAGAATCTTAACAAAAGTTATCCTCCGGCAGGGTCTTCATCTTGGCGAGCTGCCAGCTAATCCCAGCTAAGGTGTTAACCGATAAGGGTTTAATACCTCCCCAAGGTTTTTGCATTTTAATAGCCTACTAACAGGCCCAGTTGGTCCCCACTTCAATCCATTCTCCATCCCTAGTGCCAGATTAATCTTCCTAATGCAATTTGTCCGCTCACATACTCCCACAGCTTAAATCTCTTCAATTGTTCCCTACTGCCTACTAAATAGAAGCCAAACTTCTAACCCTTCTAGACACCAAGGTCTGCCATCCCCTGCCCTCCCATCTCCACAGTCCCATCTGATACCATCCAATCTGTCTATCTATCCATCCATTTATCATCCATCTATGTATGTATATATGTATGTATGTATCAATCTATCATCCTTCTATGTATCTCTCTATCCATCTATCATCCTTCTATGTGTTTATGTATCTATCCATCTATCATCCTTCTATATGTCTATCTATGTGTCTATTTATCCATCTACCATCTATCTTATCTATCTATCCAATCATACCCTTATTTGTGCATTTATTCGACACCTCTCTTACACTATAAATTACAGAACAGTTCCCAATTGGTCCAAAATTAAATTTTTAATAATTTTTTTTGTTTCTACCTCACTATGACTTCCTCCCGATAAAACCCTTCCTTGTAATGAAGTACAGGTGAGCAAAATAAATGGATCCGTTGGGTAGTTAGACAATGCTATGCCTCATTCTGTTCCCATAGTCCACCACTTCACTCTCAAGAGGTTTTGACATTAGTTGTATAGAGTCAATGTTGGTCAATGTGTTCGGTTGACTCCCGATATCTCTTAGTGGTTCCTTCCTTTACAATTATTGGGTATATTGTTTCCTTGGTTCTTCTTACTTTACTTTGAATCAGTCTGAACAAGTCTTACTAAGCTTCCTGTTGGGCTTCCAGACTCCAGGTCTAGCCCTTGATTGACTAGTGCCACCTTTGTTTGCATATGGTAGAGTTCCAAATTGACAAAGATAAAAGATGGAAGCAGTCACTGTTAATAGGCCTGTGGGAAGACATGCACACTGACATATGGTGCTATGAATGGGTCCCAACTGATCTGGAAAACAATGGGAAATTATGGGAAGTAAGTCACTAAGCTGTTTCCTGTCACTCAGTCATCCTTCTGATGAGCACCTTCAAAGCTGATACAAGGGAATCTTAGATGAGAAGGAATTAACAGCTGAGGAGACCAGGAAACGCATCCTGAAGACAGTGGGATTTTAGCTGAGTCTTGAAGGAGACTGGAGACTCCAAAGGATGTAGGTGAAGAGGGGAAGCAATCTAGACATGAGGACAGACATGGCAAAGGCGGTTATGGTAAATGAGGTGTTATACGTGAAGACCTGCAGGTAGATCAGTATGGCTGGGCTACAGAGTGTGTGGAAGGGAGTAATATGTAAGGAGATTGAAAAGGTAGGAAGAGGACAGGTTGCAAAGAAATTTAAATGCCAAATAGAGGAGTTTATTTGATACTAGAAGCAATAAGGAGGAATCATTGGGATTTATTGAGTTGGGGAGTGACAAGTTCAAGTCTGCACATGGCTGTGCAGATAGATTAGAGTAGGGAGAGAAGCTGGGAGACCAATTAAGAGGGCATTACAGTAGTCCAGGTGAGTGGAGAGAAGGGCATGTCTGGCTGAGATGTGGGTGAGTAAGGTGAGGTATTAAGGTGAGTGAGAGTGGGTATTAAGGATGATACTAAGGTTGTGAGTGATAGGTAATGGAATGTTTGACTATAGGATTGTAACATCCTAGATTCATAGCTGAAGGAGTCCGTCTAGTCCAATCTCAGGGCCACATGGCTAATAAGTGACAGGATCTGGATTTGAATCCAGGTTTAAATCCATTGACTCCAATCCATTGGGATTTTTACCCCACTGTACTGGGCTGCCTCTTGACGTAAAAGAGAAATTTGAAATGAGTGTGTAGAGGGAAAGGTAATGAGTTTTGTTTCACATTTGTTGAGTTTGAGATGTCTCAGTATATCTAGTCTGAAATATTCAATAGGGAGTTAGTTGGCTGTGGGGGACGAGAGCTCAGATGAGAGACTAGGGCTGGATGTATAAATCTGGGAAGCAGCTGCGTAGAGATGTTTATTAAACTCCTGGGAGCAGATAAGCTTATCCTCCACGACATTCCCATTCCACAGTTTGTTCAGCTATTCCACAAATACTGTTTACCCACATTCTCCTCCATTTGTTGCTACCACAAAAAGTGTTCCTGTGACTCAAGGCATGCGTGGGACCTTCATTTCTGCCTTGACTTCCCTGGGTACATGCTCATCAGAAGAATGACTGAGTGACAGGAAACAGCTTAGTGACTTACTTCCCATAATGTCCCATTGTTTTTCAGATCAGTTGGGACCCATTCATAGCACCATATGTCAGTGTGCATGTCTTCCCACAGGCCTATTAACAGTGACTGCTTCCATCTTTTATCTTTGTCAATTTGGAACTCCACCATACCTTTCCTTTTATATAATT